>NW_027361735.1:6537500-6847500 GCF_039654945.1 Dendrobates tinctorius | reverse complement strand
AGGAGACCGACCCGGAGGGCAAGCCGCAAACTACGCAGAACGTATGACGACCAGATCTCAGGTAAGCCCACCAACTCGGTCTTCAACATCTCATCCTACACCCTTAGCCCGTTAGAGCTGTCTGTTCTTCAAAAAGGCTTATCATTCTGTCCCACCCCTCCTTGGGATAAATTCCAGCTATCACAAGATCTACAGAACTTTTTTCGGAAGATTCGCCTTAAAACGCATTTTGGACTGGAACCAGTCACCCCAGGGAACAGGGCCCCTCCAATTGGGGGGAACCCCATTCCCGATTTATCCATCTCTTCCCTTGGTCTACGCAACCCCAGTAACGTCTCTCCACCACACACCTTTCATGCTGTTGAGGCTTTTATTGATGTAGTCCAGAAAGACATAGAATACATTTTAGCTGAACACGAAAAAGGTTTATTACCTACACATAGTAACATTACTCCTATAGAGAGACAAGCCATTGATTCCCTAAAGAATAATAAATCAATAATCATCAAACCGGCTGACAAGGGAGGAGCCATTGTCATCCAAAATTTCTCCGACTATATGGATGAAATTTCACGTCAACTTTCTGATTCCTCCACATACCAGAAAATTTCCCGTGATCCTACACCACGCATTAAGCTCCTAATTGACGAAGTCCTTGACAGGTATCTGACCCTACAAACCATTGATTCCAAAACCGTCACATTTCTCAAAAATTCTAACCCAGTCATCCCTGTATTCTACACATTACCCAAAATTCACAAGTCTCTACTTAAACCTCCTGGCCGCCCTATCGTTGCCTCTACTGATTCAATCTTCTCCCCAATCTCCACCTTTTTAGAAAAAATCTTGACCCCTCTTACCAAAACTACCAAGTCCTTTGTCCTAGATACAGGTCACTTTCTCTCCTTTATTCGACAAATTGACAATATCCCTCCGGAATATCTCCTAGTCACCCTGGATGTCAAAAGCTTATATACTTCTATAGATCACGACCTAGAGATTAGTGCTACCAAAACCCTCCTTGAGTCCTCTGACCTTTCCCACAACTCCATTCAGCTTTGTATTGATCTCCTGTTCATCATCTTGAAAGAAAATTTCTTTCTCTTTGGGGACCAATTTTATCTACAGTGCCGCGGGACCGCAATGGGCGCTAACGTAGCACCTGCTTACGCTAATGCCTACATGAATGATTTCGAATGTTCCTATGTCTACAATAATACCCTTTTCAAAACATACAGCCAATGTTGGCTACGATATATCGATGATATTTTTTGTCTATGGCTGGGTACCCTCGAGGACTTACTTTCCTTCACGGAACATCTTAATTCTATCAGACCTGAATTACAGTTCACCCTTAATTGCAATTCTTCACAGATCTCTTTCCTGGATACACTAGTAATCAAGTCCTGCACTGGTACACTCTCTACTGATCTATATGTTAAACCCACCGACTCCAACTTCCTTCTTCATTACACAAGCTGTCACCCTGCCTCTACCAAGGATAGTCTCCCCCGTTCTCAGTTCACACGCGTTACTAGAATTGTCATAGACCCTACTCTGGCTCCCATTCGCCTCAATGAAATGTCAGACAAATTCAAAGCAAGGCATTATCCCACCAAACTTCTTGAAAGTGAAACACGCCGTGCCCTGGAACCTTGCCCTCTGCAACTATCTCAACCCAAAGGCGAACGTGTCACCTTCGTACACACCCACCATCCTGTTATGCCCAAAATTTATCACATTATCCACAAACATTGGTCAATTCTACCTAGATCCTATCCCCACATTGAGGCATTTAAAACACCAGCACTTATGTGCAAACGCCGTCCTAGAAACATCCGAGATGAGCTGGTCAGAGCCGATATTGGTAGTCTAACTAGAACTCCTAGACAGACCTTTCTTGGAACTGAACGAAAGGGCACATTTCCCTGTCTTGGGTGCGCTTGTTGCTCCAATGTGATCAAGGGGAGCGACATAACACATCCACGTACTGGCAAACGCTATGGCATCAGGGGCTTTTTTACATGTGACACGAACTATGTGGTTTACCTAATTAAGTGCCCATGTGGCCTTTTATACGTTGGCGAAACTACTCAGCACGTACGCGACAGAATTTCGAGCCATAAATCAACTATCCGGTGCAAGAAGACTTGGCTTCCAATCCCTTATCACTTCATCAACGCCAACCACTCAGTATCTCAACTCAGGTTCCAGGTTATAGAAAAAGTTGAAAGACCGCGCAGGGGAGGTGACCACATCAAGCTCCTAAAATCAAGGGAATCCTTCTGGATATATAGGTTACAGACTTTGGCCCCTAAAGGCCTTAACCGTGAGTTGGACCTTAGCCCACATTAGTTCCTTGGATTTCTACCTATTTTATGCATCTTTGGTTTAAGCATGTATTCACATATATTATTAACCTAATATTATGTTGTCTTTTTATCCCTTAGGGTGGTGGAATGGCGGCTTTCCATCTCATTGTATCTCAATCCTTTTTATTTCTTTATCTTACAGATCCACTAATTTTTTTTCCCCCCTCCCCCGCATGGGTGAGTATTCCCGTATATAAATATATTTTTTCTATTTTCATTTTTTATTTTTCATCCGTTTTTCGTTTTTCTTTTTCTTTTTCTTCTTTCCCCTTTTTTATTATTATTATTATTATTATATTCCCTTTTTCCCCCTTTTTTTCACATTTTCTCTCAAATTCTATCATTAATTCATTTTTTTATTTTTTCATTTTTTTATTTTTTGTTCTTTATTTTCATCTTACTATTTATTTTTTATTTTTTTAATTTTTAAATTTTTCTACTTTTTATTTTTTCAATTTATTTTTCCCATTTCATTTATTTTTTTCCATGTTTTATTTTTTTCCCCTTTTTCCTCCTATATCCCTTCTTCTTATTTATTAACCCGCTTTTCTTATCTTTATTTTTCTTCCCCTCTACTTCTTTTTTATTTATTTACACATTTCCAACTTCATTCCTTCCTCTCTCTCATTTATCATAAACTGTTCTCTCCCCTTCTCGCCCCTCCCTCTACTACTGAGTCTCTCCTTCAACAGTGCAGGTACTGCTCTGAGCTACCGCATGCCTTCTTCCAAACACACACTGCCCTCAGCCTGACCTCCCTCTGCTCTCTCTCCCTCCCTATGCTGCAAACCCCATACAGACGCCAGGACGCTCTAGCCACGTTGGCTTTATGACGTCATCATCCTGCACCTTCTTAATACACATATATATACCGCGCTTTCTTCAGCACACACTTACAACACCGCAGGTCCAGGCTGCTCCCATGCCATCAGGTCAGCTCTGCAGCACCACCTGGTGCATAACATCTCCTTCTGATCCATTTTTTTCTTCTCCACATTCATTTCTCATGTTTTCTCCTACAGCCCCTGTTTGGGACTTCTGAAAATGCTCTAATTAATCTTTTCCTTGATACTACTTGAGGTTAGTACTCAGTATATCTGCCTTATTTGCCTGCCTTGTGTTTCCACCACCCCTGTTATTTCATCATGTACAGAGACAATACTATAATATGTCTCATCTAGGTCTGCTGCTTATCCCCATTGTTACTCCTGATGCCTAGAATGTTAAAATTGACTTGTGGCCAATAGTCTCTCTAGCACTTGCTTAATTTAATTTTTTTACTCTCTATATGACATTTTCCTAATTGCCTTAGGGACCTTTATGTTGTTGTGCTTAAATTTGTATAGATATATGTTTCGCCTTTAGGGGTTTTTTTGCACTACTTTTCTGTTGTGTTTTTTTTGTTAGTATTTTTTTTAAAAAAATATTTTTTTTTTTTATAATTTTTTTTCACATTTTTCTCATGTTTATTTTTTCTTTTCCAGCTTTCCGCGAGTTTGTCGTCCATATTCATGGTTGTAATTGCTTTTTATTTTATTTTGCAGTATGGTTTGAGAAAGGTCTCTTAGTAGGTCGAAACGTAACCATAGTATACTCATATCCTGGATTATGATATTATACCCACATTTTGGATACTTCTTTTGTCTGCGGTGTTACACTATTTGATGCATTTGAAATAAAATAAAAATCCAAAAATTTCACAAAATCTTCAAGATTTTTTGCAAGATTAATCCACACTTGAGTGCGACTGTTTATCTACTGACTACTGTTTGTGGACCCTCCACGTACAGTCAGCACCTATCTCCTCCACAGCAAGAGTGCGCGTCTTTCTTCTTTTGCTCAACTCACAGCACTACACATTGCCCGATATTCTCCGTATTGCAGCCGGGAACCATATTCTCCAGTTTGCAGTCAGTAAACATGCCAGTCCTCCTCCTTGAAATTGCCGTGGGCAACTACACCACTTTGTATGCTGTGGATGCCAAACCTCTCAGCTCCCTTGGCTGTTTGGCTCTCTTGCTTGTGTTGCCTTACACAGATGGAGCTCTGCAAAGTTGACTGCTCTGCACTCTAACAAGCACCAACTGACTCTGGCCCTGACCCACCCAAACCTTATACTGCAGGGTTTTTAACTAGAATCTGTGGCCTTCAGCCACATGGAAAACCCAGGCTGGGAATGAATCGGACTGCACGACTATCACCCTGTAGTCTGCTTCAAAACCCAAAAACCCAGAGCAGGTTTTCCCAACTCTGCCCTGGACACTAGCATGCCCAAGGCTAACACATATTTTTTTATTCTACATTGCAATCACAGCTATGCCTGTGATTGCAATGCACTCTCATGGCCTCAATATGCCTCCATGAGCATCCTGGGGGGAATACACGGCGAACCCTACATGTCACACGGGTCAATGCCTCACAATTGCAATCACAGCTGCACCTGTGACTGCAATGTACCCCCATGACATCAATATGCCTCTGTGCGTGTGCGCTTCCTGGGGGACCACACAGCGACCCACATATGTAACACCTGCCACTGCCTCACTATATATATATATATACTCTGTATCTATCTATCTCTATCTATCTATCTATATTAAACAGTATTATATTTTTTTCTAATCATTGCCTGATTTCTTTATAGCAAATACACCTGGTTTTATAGGTCTCACTTCACTTCCTCTGGCTGTGAAAAGAATCATTTGTGATTATAACAGCACATTTAGCACTAAGAGATTGATAGGGCCATAATTTCATCATAACCTTTGTGCCATGGTATTAAATATCAGACAGGCTTAGGTGAAGGCATTTCATTCTGCTGATATGCACTATTCTGACAGCTTAAATCTTCTGTCTGAAAACTACAGAGGGAATGACACAAGTTCTGAGACATTTGAGGCATTGAATGCTAATATTTGAGCTTGTGTTTGGTACAATTCCTATGTTTGGGAATTATAGCCATACCTTCATTTCTTTTCCAGATTGGAGGAAATGTATCACAAAACTAACAGACTAAGACTAAATTTCCTGCAGTAATGTGTGCTGGAGTTTTCTGTATGTTCTGTTTCAATAAGTTTTTCCATTACAGTAATCAGGGGATTTGATATTAGGACCCTCCCCTATCCACACAATGACAGTGGCATCAATTATGCTTCATGGCTACTTTACAGTTTGAGACCTAACTAGCCATATGCTGGGAATATAAACTGGTAAATACCATAGAGTAAATTAATATTCCTTACCTTTAGGTATTTTGTTGTCAACTCGATCTGCTGCCGTAATGATTGTTATTTTTAGGGCTCATACTCACATGCGAGAAACGCGGATGAGTCTTACACGTCAATACCCGACACTGCCGCCGGCACTCCGATCAGGGCTTTCGGCTCCATGTATTTCTATGCAGCGGAACGCTCCGATCCGAGTGCTGGCGGCAGTGCCGAGTATTGACGTGCAAGACTCGTCCGAGTTTCTCGCATGGGAGTATGAGCCCTTAGGCTGCATTCACACCTCCGTGTGACATGTCCGAGTGCTGTTGTTCTTTTTCTCAGACAGAACACAGACTCATAGAGTTTGATTGATACACGCACACATCCATTTTAAATGTTAAAAAAAAGTGATCAATGTGTCCTGTCCATGAGACAGAGCATGTCCTATTCTTATCTGTTTGCAGATCATTAAAGTCCATAAGGATTCATATAATACGGATAAACATACCGGTAATACATCTATTTTTCACTAGTCCATTTTTAAGAGCCAATAAATAAATAAAAGTTCCAACAGTCTACCTTTATCAGGTTTGACAAAAGGATGAAAAGCAAATGGATGCAACAAAGATGCAAAGTAGAGTCAAAAGGGATGACACAACAAATAAAACAATCTGTTTTACACAGATGTAATAATAGCACGGAATGTGTAAATGTAGCCTTATCAGAGGCATAGCTAAGAGTTCAGCTAAGGTGGAGTGGGGACGAAACCTCTGGGTGGGCCCCTAACCTGTAACCCTGAATATGTTGAGCAGCCTATCTATGGGTAGAGGGGAACCTCATCAGATGACCGGGCTGTTACTGAAAATAACTCACAATACAAAGACCAACAATGATATTACTGTCATATTGTGGCCATATAGCGGTAGATCAAATAAGAGATCACAGTACAGTTATAGATGGTGACTTACGACTGATGTTCTTTCTGATGGTCGTTCACTTTTCCCATCTTTTCCATTTGGCCCAGAACAACATGACAACTTCATCCAGTAAGAACTTGTCTGCAAAGATGACAACAAAGACACATTTGACTGCTCACATTTCCAGTTACCTCCCCTTCTATTTCCAACTTGCACAAACAACTCAACCCAATGCTGAGCTGCTGCTGCCATCTGTGTCCCTGTTACGGCATCTGCTATTTGGCACAATAGCAGTGCACTCCTGTGCCCCCACCATATAATTCCCACCCCTGTTCCCCACCTAATAATGCCGACCCCTGTGCCCCACCTAATAATGCCCACCCCTGTGCCTCCACCAAATAATGTTCATCATCTTACAATGTGCACCTTACAAAGCAAAATGCCTCTTTTGTGCCCTCTACATGGTAAAATTGACCATTAGAAAATATTAATGCCCTGTGTTAATGCCCTAGAAAACAGTGTCGACATTTTGCCCCTAGATATTAATTATGCCCATTGCGCACCTTTTCAGTTACAATCACCTTTGTTCCCCTATAGAACACATGGCAAACTCTGGCCAATTAACCAAATCTGGCTCTAGTGTGGTTATATCTTGCCCAGGACACCAGCACCACCCCTTCACTATACTATAAGGAGGACTAGGTGGGGCCCATTATACTGTATGGAGAACTATATCGGGTCCAGCATTCTGTATGGAGGACTATGTGGGGTCCATTATTCTGTGTAGAGGACTATGTGACACCCATTATACTATAAGGAGGACAATGTATAACACATTATACTGTATTAAGGACTATTTGCGGCCCATTTCATTGTATGGAGGGCTATGTGGAGCCCATTATACTGTATAGAAGACTATGTTGGGCCATTATACTGTATGGAGGACTCTGTGGGATCCATTATACTGTGTAGAGGGTTTTGTGGGGTTCACAGTTGGGGCATCTTACTGTGTTGATGATTATCATACTTTACTGGGTGAGTACAGTAGGGTCATCATACCGTGCATGTGGAAGAAATGGCCAGAGTAAGCCTCCCGGTCCCCATAGGAGGCGTAGGCGGAGGCCATCATGATGGGGGGCTTGAAGGGTTTAGTTGGGGGAGGGGTTAACAGGGAGTGGGAGCCAGGGGGTATTTAGGTGAGGGTCGAGGGTGTTCCCGCCCTCTGTTCCCGCTCTCCCAGCTCAAAAGCAGTACTACACACTCACCGGGATGGCTGGAGTGGAAGAGGCCCTGGATAGGCTGCGGGCTGCAGCGCTGGGGCAGCCTCTGGGATGGTTGGAGGCTCAAGTCACAGGCCTGCTGCCAGGCCGTTGGGAGGGAGCGGAGATCAAGGCGGGTGAGGCCTCCGGAACGGCTCTCACCCGACACCGCTCCCCGGTGTCTGGGCCTCCGCCTCGGTACAGAAGGGGGGAGGAGTCAGCACGCGCCCGGCTTCACGCTTTCCCTGCTCCTTCGGGGGATGCCGGCAGTGACGGGCACGCCGCGCGGCCTGCCTCCCCAGCTATGAGGACGTCGGCCGCCACCAGAGTGGCGGCCTGCCGGGTAGCAGGGCCAGGTTCATCATCCCCCAGCAGTGAGAGGGCATTGGTTTCGACAGGGGGGCACCGCTGCACAGGCCCCGCAGCTGCAACTGCCTTAGACACGGCGATTAGATCTTCAAGCTCTGGGGCTGCGGCAGGAGTGGCAGGCAGCATGGTGGGGTCGGCGCCTGCTGCAAGAAGAGTCAGAGGCCAGAGAATGATTTTGGGCTCCCAGCTATCGTGGGGGGCCCTGGATGCCCAGGTGCAACAGGACGGCACGCCGCCAGGAGCTCCCAGCGAGTGGAGCCAGGAGGCATCAGCTTTGGGGGTACCGCTGCCTGGTTCAATCCAGGAGTTCAGGCCTCCCACCCCGGTCCTCGCTGCGGGGATGTTCGGGGACCAACAACGCGGCAGCGAGTCCGCCAACGGGAGTCGCGAGGTCCGCGAGGCTTCGGGGGATCCAGGCTTTCCGGCTGGAAGGCACACAGCCCCCTCGCAGCCCGGTGAGTATGTGTCTATATCCCCTGTTTGTCACCCGCTTTTGTCTTCCTTAGTAGTGAAAAGGGGGCCCTTGGCTGAACCTGGTAGTGTTGGGGTGGGTGCTGGGTTGAGCGGTACGGAGGCGGCCAGGGGAGTGTGTGATATGCTTGCGGATGTGCGTAGTTTGCTGTCACGCTTGGAGCGTGGCTTTGTGGGGTCGTCGCCGGTAGCAGCGTGGGTTGGGTCGCAAGTTGGGGGGTCGTCTGGTCAGAGCGGTTTAGAGCCGAGCCCCTGCTCCGGCGAGTCAGTGTCCGTGTCTGTACAAACCGAAAAAGAGAGAGAGTGTCGTGTGCATTTAGATGATCGGGTGCATGGCGAGGTGTACGTTTGCTTTGAAGGTTCGTTGGGGGCTCACTTAAAAAAAGAGGTGAAAGAGCAGATTTGGAAGTATGAGTATGTGGAAATATTTTCGTTGCTGCCTCTTGAGAAGTTTAATTTAGAGAAAAGCAAGAAAGAGGATAGCAAAAAGGAGGAGGAGGAAAAGCTCAGGTGGCGTTTGATCCCTCAGACATTTGTAAATTGGCAGCAAGCTTTTGCCATTTTGGCTAGCGTTATTGGGGAAAAGGCCCCTGACAATTGCTCAGCTCTTTTTTGTTATCTGGACGCTATAGGGGAGGCTTACAGAGTGTATGGCGGTCAGGCGTGGCTGAGGTACAATGAGCAATTCCGTCTGAGGAAAGCTGTGCGTCCGGCTATTCGCTGGGACCAAAAAGATATTGGATTGTGGATGCGTGTGATAGCGCAAAATAAGTATGGGGGTCTGGAAGCACCAGCCAGAGTAGTGGCAACTCCAGCTCCACGGGTGGCGGAAGTCAAGGGCAGACAGGAACTCACAAGGCGGGGGTGTGCTGGCAGTTTAATGATGGCCAGTGTAAGTTCGGGGCCAATTGTAAATTCAAACACCTCTGCTCTAATTGTAATGGCGCCTCGCATGGAGCGTCAAAGTGTTTCAAAAAAGGGAAGTCGAGAGCTGGGGGTGGAAATTCACAAAGGGGAGACTCCAGTGAATCTGGAAAGGATGGTTCTCTATCTAAATAGGAACCAGGATAGGGAAAGAGCGTGGTTGTTGTATTCAGGTTTTAAAGAGGGTTTTTGCATTCCGGGTCCTCCGTTTGAAATCCCGTTAGTTTTGAAAAATTTGCGCTCAGCCTTGGAGCATTCCGCAGTTGTTTCTTAGAAACTCAGAAAGGAAGTTTCGTTAGGCCGCATGGCGGGCCCTTTCGTTTCCCCTCCTTTTCCAGATTTGGTGGTTTCCCCTTTGCGGTGGTTCCGAAGAAGGAGCCGAATAAGTTTCGTCTCATTCAACATTTGTCCTACCCACGTGGGAGGTCGGTTAATGATGGCATTGATCCGGAGCTTTGTTCGGTGGTATACTCTTCGTTTGACGAGGCGGCTCGGTGGGTGCGAAAATGTGGGCGCGGTGCCCTTATGGCAAAAACTGATGTCAAATCCGCTTTTCGTCTATTACCACTTCACCCCGAAAGCGTGAAGCTGCTGGGCTGTTTTTGGGAGGGCAGGTTTTTTGTGGATAGGTGCTTACCTGTGGGTTGTTCGTTGTCTTGTGCGTATTTCGAGGCGTTTAATTCCTTTCTTGAGTGGGTCGTGTGCGACGTCTCCGGTTTCAACTCGGTTATTCATTATTTGGACGACTTTTTGTGTGTTGTTCCGACGGATTCGTCGCGTTGTTTCAGGATTTTGAAAGCCATTGAGTGGGTGGCTGATCGTTTCAGTGTCCCGTTAGCACCCGGGAAAACAGAGTGCCCTAGCACGAGTTTGCGTTTATTGGGGATTGTCATTGATACAGTTGAATGGGAATTCAGGTTGCCTGAGGACAAGCTAGTGGATTTGAGGTCTGAAGTGGTCCAAGCACGTCGTTTGAGGAAAATATCGCTGCGCGATCTTCAGTCGCTGTTGGGGAAGCTCAACTTTGCTTGTCGGGTTATGCCGATGGGTCGAGTTTTTTCGCATAGGCTGGCTAGCGCTACTTCGGGGATTCGGGCTCCCCACCATTTTGTTAGGTTGTCGTCGGAGCTAAGGGCCGATTTGGCGGTCTGGGAGTCCTTTTTGGAGGAGTACAACGGTCGCTCTTTGGTAATGGCAGATGTGGCAGGTAACGATGCATTGGATTTGTTTACTGACGCGGCTGGCAGGATCGGTTTTGGTGCCTATTTCAGAGGGCAATGGTGCGCAGCTCAATGGCCTGACACGTGGGTTTCGGCCAGTCTGGTGCACAACATCATGTTGTTGGAGATTTTTCCAATACTGGTGGCGGTGCATTTGGGGGGCGGGATTTAAGGAACCGGCGTGTTCGTTTTAATTGCGACAATATGGGCGCTGTGAGCACGATTAATGGTCTTACCGCGTCGTCCCCTCCAGTTGTTCAAGTTTTACCGCAATTGGTGCTTTTGTGTTTGTCTTTGAATGCCCATGTGACAGCGACGCACGTGCCCGGCGTGAGGAATGAGATAGCTGACGCTCTCTCGTTCGCAGTGGGATCGTTTTCGTTCTTTGGCTCCGGAAGCAGAGTTCGAGGGTCTAACTTGTCCGGAGGAGCTGTGGAGGGTGGCTTACAGGCCGCAGAGTCACTGATTGAATCGTCATTGGCACCAAAAACTTGGGAGGCTTACCGGGCAGTGTGGCGGATGTGGGAAGAGGTTCTTACAGCCGGCCAAACCAGTTGAGCCGGGCTTGAGCAGGAGGGAATGTTGTTGTCCTAGTTGGGGCGAGGTGCGAACAAGGGTTGGTCCCGTGCAAAGGTAACGCGCTTGTTAGCGAGTTTGTCTTTTGGTTTTCGGTTGCGTGGGAGCAGGGATTTTACGAAAACATTTTTGGTCAAACAGGCGGCAAAAGGTTTCCGCCGTGTCAGAGGTGGGGGTGATTTAAGATGGCCTGTATCTTTTAATCTTCTGGAGCAATTGGGTCGGGTTCTGGAGTCGGTCTGTTCAGATCGATATGAGGTTTTGTTGTTTCGCCTGGCCTTCTTGTTTGCATTTTTTTGGGCTTTGCGGGTGGGGGAGCTTGTGTCTCCCAATAAAGAGTCGATGGGTGGCTTGTTAGCCAGGGATGTGGTGTTGACCTCACGGGGGGTTGAATTTTGGCTGCGAAGGTCCAAAACGGACCAGTCCGGAAAAGGACGCCGGGTGGTGTTGAGGGCATGTGTGGTTCGTTAATGTGCCCTGTTCAGTGCTTGCGGAGTTTTTGGGAGCTTTGTCCCAGTTTGAGTGGTTCCTTGTTGTGCCACGCAGACTGGGGTAGTTTGTCTCGGTATCAGTTTGGCGCGGTTTTTAAAAAATCCATTTGGGGTTTGGGGATAGATGACTCCTGCATTGCCTCTCATTCATTTATAATAGGAGCGGCGACTGAGGCGGCGGCATTTGGTTTAGGTCCCTCTTTAATACAGCGCATTGGCGAGTGGAGGTTTAATCGGTACCGCAGTTATGTTCGGCCTTAATTTGGAAACATAGGGGGGGTTTGGTTGGTTCCTGAACATGGGTATGCACAGGAGTTTGAGTGGGTTGGCATTAAATTTAAGCTGTAAGTATGTTTTTCTGTTAGTGTCATTTTGTGTTTCAGGTGCTGAGCCACTGCTGGTCTAGATTTTTGGGCACTCCTTCCTTTATTGGGGAGCATTGCGAGCCAATGTCAGGAACGAAGGCAGACAGCTGGGGGTTCCCAGGGCCGTGGCGGTGGTGCGGTGGCTCGGTTTCAGGGGCCTGGCGTGGCGAAGGGTGTTGCCGAAGATCCATGAATGCGCCTGGTTGGACCGTGCACCGGATATTCTCGTTATTCACGCTGGGGGTACCGATCTGGCGGTTCGGCCTTTTCGGGAGTTGGTCAAGGACATTAAGCAGGATTGCTTAAGGTTGTGGTTGATGTACCGGGGGGTCACTATTGTGTGGTCTGAAATTGTGCCACGCAGGCGTTGGCGGTCTATGAGATCATTGGAGAAGGTTAATCAGGCCAGGATAAAAGTTAATAGAGCGGTGTCTGCTTTTATTGTTCGAAATGGGGGAGTTGTCGTGCAGCATTTCGATTTGGAGAAGGGCGAGGGTGATTTTTTGGTTGGCGGAC
This sequence comes from Dendrobates tinctorius, assembly GCF_039654945.1. Classification (NCBI taxonomy): domain Eukaryota; kingdom Metazoa; phylum Chordata; class Amphibia; order Anura; family Dendrobatidae; genus Dendrobates; species Dendrobates tinctorius. The sequence goes on along the minus strand of NW_027361735.1, from coordinate 6,834,814 downwards.
GGGATCCATTTAAATGCAGTGAGTTCCGATATTTGGGTCCTCGCCCTTCAGGACGGTATAGAAAAGGCCGTTGCATGGCAGGTTGAGGGGGTCTCGGGTCATTGAGGTTTTCAAGGCCCCCTCGTTGTGGCAGTTTTGGAGGAGGGGGGAGTCCTTGAAGTCGGTGGAAATTGGTTTTGGAGACTCGGTGTGTAGGGTCTCCTTCGTTAAAAGGTATGCTGGTTGTGATCTGGTGAAAGGTGGATGGGGAGTTTTCCGTCGGAAGAGGGCGGATCTCCAAGTAGTTCGTGGACAATATCTATTGGTGTGCTAGTGCTCCCGAGCCTGTGGGGTAACGGCTGGGAGCAAATGTACGGGGTTTGTTCACAGTATTTTTGGACTACTTCACCATGATCTTGTGGCTTCAAGGACTTCTCCTTCCAGTGTTCAAGTCATTGTACTTATGTTATTTATGATACAGTGTTTACTGTTTGTTTCGTTGGTATAATAAAAGGCTGCTGTGGCCATAAAAATTCCAAAGAAAATACTTGTGTCCGTGTATTAGTTGGCGCCGGTCAGGGGGTGGGGGGTTTTCATGGTCACGCAGGGGTAACGGGGGAAAGTCAAGATGCTTGGTCTCCCCCTGAGGTAAACCACTTGGCAATACCTACGTCATGTACTGTGGAGGAATTCACTGTAGGGATATCATACTGTGTTTGGTCGCATTTTTGTTGGCAACATACTTTAGCTGTATTAATTATTAATTGAAGGTTTTTTCCTTTGTTATTACATATTTAAATTAGGTCATTGGGCCATATGCTATTTACTGCTCTTTAATAACATATTATATTATTTCAATATGCCCCATTTGTGATTATATGTTTATTTTATTCTAAGAGCTTTTAATTAAAGTGTTCTTTGATTGTGGGGCAAACAAATTAAGTTTGGTGTTATATATGAAGAGTTTTACTGTTATATTTGATAATAAGTAAAAATGTCTTCAATTGTAGACATTTTTTTAAAACGTTATCAAGGTTGGACCTTTGTCTTTGTCCAAGTTTTTTATTTTGGCCCTCTATGTATTTGAGTTTGATATTAAGTGCCCACATAACATTTAAAAATGTCTCCAGAGTTCCCCATGTACAACTCCCCTATACACAGTATAATTGGCACACAGCTTCCCATACAAAGTATAATGAACCCACAGCTCCCCTATGCACAGTATGATAGGCCCACAGCTCCCCTATGCACATGTCCTTACTGACTTCATTAAAACACATACTGTAAAATGGCCCCAACATTAGCTCCCACACTGTATTATAGTCTTATATTATCTCTCACGCTGTATAAGGGCGCTGATTTTAGCTCCCGCACTTTATAATGGCCCCCATATTATCTCCCACTCTGTATAATGGCCCCAATGTTAGCTCCCTCGCTGTATTATGACCCCGCAGTAGCTCCCACTATATTTAAAGGATCAAACATTAGCTATTACACTGTATAGTGGCCCCAACATTAAACATTAGCTCCCATGCTGTACTGTTTTAATTTGGGATATTAGTGTATATGTATGCCATCTGTGGTCCTCTTAGCCCTGTGAATAATAGGGGTGTATTTCATCTATTGGTTCTATGAGCTTCGGTTTATCGTTTTTTTTTTAACCCTAATAATTACGGTAAAGTAACACGGGCGCTACCTATCCAAAAAACTCAGATGCAGCTGGTGAAGAGACAGGACTGTGTCGGCTCCTGTTATAAAGTCTGAGCGAACCGTATATTTGTGTGATTCACCGCGCTATGCTGAGCAGATGTATACAAAAAAAAAAGGGGGAAATAAATACTTAACAGCAGTTATACGTACTTACTTAAAAATGAAGTTGATGTAGAATATTCTGTGTAAGTTGAGATGTCTACGTGGTAAGTAGTTTGCAGGTTATCTGATGGTAGAGATCTCGTTTTTGATAGCTGCTGATGCTATTGGAACAATGATATATTAAGGTACCAATAAAACATACAAAAGGTCACACCACTCCTTGCATGTCCACCATACTCACTGGTTGTATCTTAACGTTTATATTCTCTTCGGGGTGTTCCCTTTATGGTGGATCAATTGATACAATACTAAATATGAAGAGAATTTCAATTACTAACAGTGACCACAACCTTGATATTCAGTCCCAGTTCCTGGGGTACATATGCACTTACTTGTGCTAGATTTGTAATGCTACCCAGGTGTAAATCCTGATAGACTCTCTATAATGGTCTTTGTTGGCTTTATTTAGAGCCAGTGCAGGGACGATATCCACTGTGGAAAAAAATGACAAAGTGCTGGGTAAGGAGGGATCCACTAAACCCACAAATCGTGCTAGCGTTCCAGTAGCCAGTTAGTCCTGGTAGGACTTCTATGCACTTCTGGTAATTGCTCTGTCACAGTCTGGCTGAGGCAGCGGCTGCTGATAGAGTGATAAGCGATGCAGTGTAAGGAGGGATCCACTAGACACCCTAATTATGCTAGCGTTCCAGTAATCAGTTAGTCCTAATAGGACTTCTATGCACTTACTTCTGGTGCTTGCTCTGGCGCAATCTGGCTGAGGCAGCGGCTCTGGCTGAGGCAGCGGCTGCTGATGGAGCGATAAGCTATGCAGAGTGTAGTAGGGGAGCGGGTAGACGCCAGCAGCTCGTGTACTCCGGCCGGAAGTATTGACGAGGACGCGGCGAGAGTGAGGGGGCGGAGCTACTGTGACGTCACAGGCAGGGAGGAGGACAGGTGCACGAGAGGCACAAACCAACCAACGCGTTTCGAGGGGGCTTCCCTCTTCGTCAGGGCTATGCTGAATGCCTGTTAGCCCGTCCTTATATAATAGCTCACCCAGCTGCAACCCATACCAATCATTAGTCTTGGGCAGAAATGTATGTTTTTTTTTTTTTTTTTTCTGTGTGTATTGTTGCCTCAAGATACGCCTTGCTGCTATAATTACAATATTAGATTTTTGATTTATTAAAATGGATAGTCCGCTTTGTCTCCTGAATAATAAAAGTATACCTAACTTGTGTGCATAATATACTAAACTAAAACATAACTTTTATTTATACCAATTTTAAGATAATTTCAAATAATTTTACTGGAACTAAATAAATAAAACATGAGTATGGAGGGTTACACAAGCAGATTGACCTTCCGCACGTTAATAAAATAGATACCTATATTTTCTAAAAAGTATATGTGTGCTACCAGCACTTTAGCAAAAAAAGAAAAAAAAAAAAAAATCTATCCTTTTCTCCGGTTTTTAGAAAATATAGGTATCTATTTTATTAACGTGCGGAAGGTCAATCTGCTTGTGTAACCCTCCATACTCATGTTTTATTTATTTAGTTCCAGTAAAATTATTTGAAATTATCTTAAAATTGGTATAAATAAAAGTTATGTTTTAGTTTAGTATATTATGCACACAAGTTAGGTATACTTTTATTATTCAGGAGACAAAGCGGACTATCCATTTTAATAAATCAACAATCTAATATTGTAATTATAGCAGCAAGGCGTATCTTGAGGCAACAATACACACAGAAAAAAAAACAAAAAAAAAAAACATACATTTCTGCCCAAGACTAATGATTGGTATGGGTTGCAGCTGGGTGAGCTATTATATAAGGACGGGCTAACAGGCATTCAGCATAGCCCTGACGAAGAGGGAAGCCCCCTCGAAACGCGTTGGTTGGTTTGTGCCTCTCGTGCACCCGTCCTCCTCCCTGCCTGTGACGTCACAGTAGCTCCGCCCCCTCACTCTCGCCGCGTCCTCGTCAATACTTCCGGCCGGAGTACACGAGCTGCTGGCGTCTACCCGCTCCCCTACTACACGCTGCATAGCTTATCGCTCCATCAGCAGCCGCTGCCTCAGCCAGAGCTGCTGCCAGATTGCGCCAGAGCAAGCACCAGAAGTAAGTGCATAGAAGTCCTATTAGGACTAACTGATTACTGGAACGCTAGCATAATTAGGGTGTCTAGTGGATCCCTCCTTACACTGCATCGCTTATCACTCTAACAGCAGCTGCTGCCTCAGCCAGACTGCGACAGAGCAATTACCAGAAGTAAGTGCATAGAAGTCCTACCAGGACTAACTGGCTACTGGAACGCTAGCACTATGTGGGTTTAGTGGATCCCTGCTTACCCAGCACTTTGTCATTTTTTTCAACAGTGGATATCGTCCCTGCACTGGCTCTAAATAAAGCCAACAAAGACCATTATAGAGAGTCAATCAGGATTTACACCTGGGTAGCATAACAAATCTAGCACAAGTAAGTGCATATGTACCCCAGGAACTGGGACTGAATATCAAGGTTGTGGTCACTGTTAGTAATTGAAATTCTCTTCATATTTAGTATTGTATCAATTGATCCACCATAAAGGGAACACCCCGAAGAGAATATAAACGTCAAGATACAACCAGTGAGTATGGTGGACATGCGAGGAGTGGTGTGACCTTTTGTATGTTTTATTGGTACCTTAATATATCATTGTTCCAATAGCATCAGCAGCTATCAAAAACGAGATCACTACCTTCAGATAACCTGCAAACTACTTACCATGTAGACATCTCAACTTACACAGAATATTCTGCATCAACTTTATTTTTAAGTAAGTACGTATAACTGCTGTTAAGTATTTATTTCCCCCTTTTTTCTTTTTTTTGAACCCTGATTGAATATATTATATGATTTGATAAGTTTGTCATTTTTTGTTAGTGGTGTTTGGTACTTACCTGCAGTAGTCCGGCATGTATTGTTTTCACAAGCATGTCAGCAATCACACATTTTTGTTGATTCGGACACTCCTTGGAACATACACTTAGATGTGTGCTTCATATCTTGGCTATATTTGTAGCCGATTGCTGCTGCTGTCCTCTAGTTTAGGGATATGGTATTGTGGATGCATGTGTTTGTGTCAGCATAATTCGCCTTAACATTATCTTTTTTTTTTTTTCTTTTTCCTTGGGATTATAACAACGCTGTGTGATGTTCGGCATCATTATTATTATTATTTCTGCCTTTTGGCGAAAATATATTATATACATGATCCTGAATGGGGACGGGGTTTTAAACTCTGTAAAATATTTTTCATTTTTGTATTTTATTAGCAGGTTTGGTACCCTTAGTTGGATATCACACAAGAGCGGGAGCCTGCGTGCGACCCCTACCACTTATTGCCTCAGCTATTTATTTAGCTATACTATATAGGTACGGCATCGATGAAGTTTGGGAGATCTTGCCTCTGTATTGAATGCCGGCCTCCTTCTTAATACAGCGGTCTCTGTGATAGTGTTTGTATACCAAGTATGTGTCCCAACACAAACTGTGGGAATCTGTGTGTGATGTTTTTCTATCGCCATGACTACCCGCTTATTTGGTCTGTGCATGTACGGGATTCGCAAGTCTCACGAGACTTTGCTCTGTCCTAAGCGCTCTTCCATTACCTTATTCTCTTAACACAGCATCGGCCGCGACAGCGCCTGCGTACTAAACCTATGCGCTGATACAGCCAGTGTTTCCGGGGCTCTGACCCCTCTGCGTCATCATTGTGCCTCTATGACTCTGCACGCCACAAACTGCCACCTGGTAATGATTTATTCATGATTTATTTGGTTTAAATAGCTGCACGGTTAAGCACCAGCAATACTCACCTTGAGAAAGACACTTTAGGTGTCGGAACGCGTGGGTCTCTGTATCCCGCTTTGGCTGCAGGCACTGCTCTCAGACGATGGGGCGACTTTGACTGGACCTCTGACTGATTGCTCCATGGTGAAGTATTGCACTCCCTATTGAGGTGCGCATTATTTTTGCACACTATTGGTTACCTTTCTGGAGCGTTAGCTGACCTTTGGGTCAGGATTTGAGTTGTGAGGGTTTATTACTGTTACCCTTGTCAGTGTATTCCTTTTACCAGGTATTTACCAAACACTGCAGGGCTTCTTCTTTACAGGGACTATTCATGTTTATTCCCTGTCTCTTTCTACTCACACATTGTATTTAATCATTGGAGGTTCCAGCAATATAGTTCAGTTATTTTATACTATCTTAACTGTATCTTAACAGCGGTTTACATTCTGTCTAGATTGTTTTAATTGTTTTTAATTTGTGGTGTCTTGTGGTGCTTTTGTGCAATTAATAAAGTTTATATAATTTTCCAATTAGATGTTTCAGGCGTGGTGATCCCACATATATGCATAGTCTTTTCTCTTTTGTCCACATGCTGTATTATGGCCCCACATTAGCTCCCACACTATTTAATGGCTCAAACATAAGCTACCATAATGCATCATGGCCCCAATATTAGCTCCCATGTTGTGTAATGGCCACACATTAGCTATCTCGATGTATAATGGCCCACATACAGTTGTGGCCAAAAGTATTGACACCCCTGCAATTCTGTCAGATAATACTCAGTTTCTTCCTGAAAATGATTGCAAACACAAATTCTTTGGTATTATTATCTTCATTAAATTTGTCTTAAATGAAAAAACACAAAAGAGAATGAAGCAAAAAGCAAAACATTGATCATTTCACACAAAACTCCAAAAATGGGCCAGACAAAAGTATTGGCACCCTCAGCCTAATACTTGGTTGCACAACCTTTAGCCAAAATAACTGCAACCAACCGCTTCCGGTAACCATCAATGAGTTTCGTACAATGCTCTGCTGGAATTTTAGACCATTCTTCTTTGGCAAACTGCTCCAGGTCCCTGATATTTGAAGGGTGCCTTCTCCAAACTGCCATTTTTAGATCTCTCCAAAGGTGTTCTATGGGATTCAGGTCTGGACTCATTGCTGGCCACCTTAGAAGTCTCCAGTGCTTTCTCTCAAACCATTTTCTAGTTCTTTTTGAAGTGTGTTTTGGGTCATTGTCCTGCTGGAAGACCCATGACCTCTGAGGGAGACCCATCTTTCTCACACTGGGCCCTACATTATGCTGAAAATTTGTTGGTAGTCTTCTGACTTCATATGCCATGCACACGGTCAAGCATTCCAGTGCCAGTGCACTGGACCACAGACCGCCGCAAACGACACGCGTTTCGCTCACTCTTTATCAAGGTGCGGACCTTGAAAAAGAGTGAGTGAAACGCGCGTCGGTTGCGGCGGTCTGTGGTCCTGTGCAGCTCTACTATGGGTAAGCACTTTGCTTGAGCACTTTTTCACACCTCTGATTATTTTCTATATATCTATATAATGACCTCTATTGTGAGGAGGTGTGAGCCTGTTATTCCCCATATGTTGTCTGCATTTTATGCAAATTTGCTCTAATCTTATTATTATCTGACCTCAGCCAGGATTGCCTGATCTTTGTACTGTATTGTAATTTGTGTACTCATTGCTATTGTCATTTTAAACTATTATAATAAATTTCAATAATTTTATAATCATGGACCTTTTACTCCTGTGTTATTCTCTTGGTTTTTAATCATATTTGGAAGTGTCCTGTAGGGAGCATTACTGATTTCCCACTATGATTGTATTTGTGGGTGGCTTCCCTCCTTATTCGCTTTTGCTTTTTTCTGTTTGCTTTCAAATGTATGAGGGTACCCATACTTTATGATGCACCCACAGTTACACTAAAAATTTTGATGAAAAGAAAAAAAAATCACATACCCTCCTAGTCCACAATCCTGACGGCAAAGCATGGGTCGACCAGTTTGTCAGTGTCAGCTCACACATGGGACATGATAAACAAATAAAGCTGCACTCTGTAATGCTATAGCATGCAAACATGAAATATATGAAATTCAAATTGCATTACTGCACTAGAAAGTAGGTTAAAATGAAGATATTAAGTGTGATGCTGAGTCATTTCTCATGGACAAACCGTGAGTCTGGATAGTCAAGGAGTCCATGGTCAAAAGGCAGGAGGGTACATCATAAAAAGAAGAAAAAGACAAACGCGTAGTCAGCTCACAGTCCGAGGTCATAATACCAGGAAGATAGTGGATCAGAGCAAAATTATTAAATCGACAAATGGTTGGAACGAGGTTCAAGGTAAGGCAACGATAGATCAATGAGCAAAATACAAGGCACAGAGTAACAAACCATACTTAGCTGAAGCTACAGCTGACAACTCTCTGGGACTGCCAGCTCAGTTAAATAGCTGAGAAATTATGGAAATTCAGACCACCTGACAAGAGCTCAGCAATTTCTAGTCTCAGATTGGACGGCCGAGCTGTCATGCCCCTGTACCAGACTGGACAACTGAGGTGTCAATCACTGCATAGGCAGCTCAGCACTGAGGGGTGGAATCAATACAGTACCCCCTCTTCTATGGGGGCCACGGGACCCCTAGGTATCCCAGGAAACTTCTGAAGGAAGTGTAAGGGGGTGAAGCACAAGAAGAATCAGAAGGGGGTTACCTCCTCTGCTCCGTGTCCTGAACCACATAGCTGGGCAGCAAGGTTGCAGGGGGGGAAGACTTTTAGACCTGGACTGAACAAATCAGGTGACTGTTAGAAGCAGTGGGGAAGGTGAAGGGGCGCTGTATAGGAAGCATTGCAGGCTAAGAGCACGAAAGCTGAGCACGTGTGGGTCAGAGCAGTGTGTGCAGCAGACAGAGCAGGTTGCAGCCTCGCGCACCAGAAGAGAGAGAACTCCCGGTCAGAGGGTTAAGACAGGAGGACGTGACTTAGATACTGCCATCTGTGAGTACGTGAACGCAGATTCCCCATTGACTAGAGGAGCACATCATCCAGACCGTGCAAAGACAGTGACCCGTGTACGCAGCCCCGTGGCCCATTGTGGCAGGACAGTGCCCCTGATCCTGGCTGAGAAACTTAACAAAGTGCGGAACATCACCAGCTTTGACCACTGAAGCCCCGGTTACTTGCTGACAGAGACTACAGAGTTAACAGAGACCACAGAGACTACAAGTGCCACTGTGGCAGGTGCCTACGTTGGAGAAGATGACCCAGACTGATAAGTTGCAAGAACACTTGTTAATTACTGCTGTTCTGCTTGACTGTTTGATAACTCTGTCTAGTTTTTGTTTAGCGTTAAATCATTAATACCTTGTCAGTTTAACCCCCACTATTTTCTCCCTGCGAGGAGAATCTGACCCCTGTAAATAAACCCTTTAACTTTTGGTCTGTCTCTGTTCCGTGGTGAAATACTCAGCACCTGCACGTTATTACAGAAGGCTCTGACTAACCACTCGGGTCTTCACATCTTGAGTTAGGATTCAGGATCTTTCCTCAGGTCCATATCCCCTCCAGTCAATTCGGTACTGGTGGGAATTTCTGATCCTACGAGAGTCAACAGTTCTCTGCACCTCATATTCTCAATTGCCAATAACAGCAACTCGAGGAGGCAGGGATAAGGGTGACACCACCGTGGGGACAAATTCCTTCAACAGGGATTTATGGTAGACATTAGGGATGCAGAGATGGATGAAGCTTCAACCTAATGGCCAACGGGTTGATCAGTTCCAGAATTTCATAGGGACCAATGAACTTTGGACCCAACTTCGCAGATGGTACCTTAAGTTTGTTGCTTTTGGATGACAGCCAAACCATATCCCCAAACTTAAAAACGGGACTCACTGAAAGTTTTCTATCAGCCTTCCATTTTTGGCAAATCTGAGCGGTCCCAACATTCTCTCTACCCCAGGAAATTCAGAATTAATCCTAGAAAACTCCCCAAAATGGGAATGAAAGCCATAATTACAGAAAAATGGCGAGGTTCCTGTAGACTGATTTACCCTATTGTTAAAGGCAAACTCAGTGAGCAGTAAAAATGAAGACTAGTCCTCCTGCCAAGCTGCCACAAAGCACCTTAAAATTTGTTGCAAAGACTGATTTGTCCTCTCAATCTGATTGTTGGTTTTAGGGTGGTAAACAGATGAAAATGACAAGTCAATTCCAAGTTTACTACAAAAAGCTCTCCAGAATTTAGAGACAAATTACACTCCCCAATCAGACATAATGTTAAGAGTAGGGATGAGCAAATCTTTCAGGGTGTGTGCACACACTGCGGATTTTTCCGTGTGGATTTTGCAAAATCCGCAGGTAAATCCGAAGGTCAAAAGACCTGCGGTTTATCAGTGGATTAACCTGCGGTTTTCCCCTGTGGTTTGACAATTCTACAATGGAGCAGGTGTGAAACCACTGCGGATTCCGCACAAAGAGGTGACATGCTGCGGTTCTGAAACCGTAGCAAATCCACGCGTAAAAATCTGCACCGTGTGCACTGCGGTTTTTGTTTTCCATAGAATATAAAGGTACTGTACACCGCAGCAAAAACTGCTGCAGATCCGCAAGGCCAAAACCACTGCAGATCCGCAGCAGAATCCGCAGCGTGTACACACACCCTCAAGGTTCGTCTGGATTGGCGAATGTCCCGATGTTTGCCAAATAGTTTGCCACATTTTAGAGTCTAAATAGTTTGTGCTAATGATGTGGTCCACTCAGCAGTATACATTTCAGCATCTAAATCCTTTGTGATAATTGTGTTGTTCATCCAGGAGTCGACATTTTAGGATCTATGTCTTTTGTGCTATTTCTGTAGTCCAGCCACACAATCTCAGCAAATAAATACAGATTGTTAATTTACTGACAAGTGACTGACAGATGTTGGCATAGGATTGTGAAACAGATGATTAAAACAGAGGAAAGGTACATCCCACATGATTGGGAAAAAGTGACGTCGTGGTGGAAGGAGGAATAGGTTTGGTGTTCGATGTGTACATAGGGTGAGTAGTAGAGTTGAGCGACTTTGGTCGGATCGGGTTTCTTGAAACAAAATTTGTTTCAGATGAAACTGGTCCGACTAGGGCAAAAAAAGTGTGAAGTCCGAAATCCGACCCCAATGCAAGTCAATGGGGAATAAAAGTCGGCATTGAGTGGATGAATGTCATCTGCTCAATGCCGACTTTTATTTCTCATTGACTTGCATTGGGGTCACGAAACTCCGACTTTTTTTGCCCTAGTCGGACCAGTTTCATCTGAAACAAATTTTGTTTCATGAAACCCGATCCGACCAAAGTCGCTCAACTCTAGTGAGTAGTAATGTTACTGAAAGCTCTACTGAGCAAACAATGGCTCATCCAAAGACAACTGACAAGATCTGCTACTGGACAGGCTACTTGACTTCCTTTCTTTGGCAGCAGCACAGCAGTACGCCAGTGAATGGAAAGCATAGTACCCCATGTAACCTTACAATGTGAGAAATAAACAACCTGGAGAGTGTCTTTAGGTTAGGTAATCCTGAGAAAGGAAGAAAATGAGCTTGTTTGCTGAATCGATCAACAACCACCCAAATAGTAGTTTTCCCACCAGACAGAGGCAAATCCATGATGAAATCCATGGACAGGTGAGTCCATGGTCATTTTGGAATTGACGATAGAGCCAATTCCCCGGCCGTGTGGCTACAACTGATTTTAGCACATGCATAGACTTCACAAGTAGATTCAAGATCTTAAGTATCATTATACATGGATGGCCACCAAAAAAGTCAAACAATAGCTTTCAGTGTAGCAGTAACCCCAAGATGACCACTCAAGACAGAATCATGAAATTTCTGTAACAGACACAATCTTGGGTATACAGGCACAAAAAATTTGGATCCTGGAGTAGCAGAAGGAGTCTGGACTGGACTGGATTTTATGGATCTCCTCTTCCAACTCTGAGGTTGCCATAGAAACCACAATACCCTGAGGAATAATGCAGGATGGAGGTTCAGGAGGAGAAAGTGAATCGAGACTGCATGATATCGCATCGGCTTTCACATTCTTAGAACCTAGTATAAATGTGATAGAGAACTTAAACCTAGAGAAAAATGATATGGCCTGTGTGGGGGCTAATCATTTAGCTGATTCTATGTAACCTAAATTTTTTTATCAGTGACCACAGAAACTTGATGAACCACCCTTCAAAAAATGTTTCCATTCCTCAAAGGCCAATTTAATACCAAGTAACTCATGATTTCCAATATCATTGTAACACTGCTGCTCATGCATGGTGTTCCCTTCCCCTCCATGCAGGGATGCTAGCCTACTCACCACCCCAATCCCTCAGAGTGGTTATTGACATTCTCCTGCTTCCTGGTCTGTGTGTGCGCCACAGTCAGGCGGTGCATCTAGTGTTCTCATGCCCATGCTTCCCTGTTCATAAAAGGGCTGCGCACGCATTATGCTAAATGCTCTCAGCTTGTTGCTGAGAGGCATTTAGCATAAATAGTACACCTGCAAGATGGCTCCCAGTCAATAGCTGCCAATGCCTGAACATCATCCCCTTGTCCTGGAGCTGCCAGGGACTGAACCTTGTCCCCTGGTCCTGGAGCGGCCAGTGCCTGAACCTTGTCCTTTGGTTCTGAAGCAGCCAGTGCCTGAACATTATTTTTGAGGAAGGTGCAGGCCATAATTGATTGGGTTCAACCTTGTGACCTTAATGCTTTGCAACAGTTCCTGAGCAGAAAAAACACATTTCTCTAATTTCGCTAACAAGGAGTTCTCGCTCACAACCTTTGTAATACCACACAGACATGTTCCTAGTGATAGTCAAAATCAAGAAAATTAGAATATCATCCAGGTAAATCACAACAAATCTTCCAATGCAATCAGAGAAAATATCATTTAAAAAATTTAAATTTAAATTTAAAAACAGCAGATGCATTGGATAAGTCAAATGGCATAATAAGATTTTTAAATAGCTCCTCAGACCTTAAGAACACTGTTTTCCAATCATCACCCTTCTGGATGTGTATCAAATTTTATGCCCCTCTAAGGCTGGTTTCACACATGCGTTTTTTTTCCTATTCTTAACATGGGTGCGCATACACATGCGTTTGTACGCGTATGCGTTTTTTTGTAGTGTGCGCTCAGGCGCACAAAATGCACTTTGCTTTTTGAGCGTCCGACTTGCCCACAAAAAACGCATACGCACGCAATGCGTTTTTTTTTCACCCAACCACCCATTATAGTCTATGGGTGCGCTGACATGCGCATGGTTTTTTGACAGCGCCGGATCGGTTTTTGGAACCGCGCATGCCCAGACACTGCGAGTTTAACCCTAGAAGTGGCGAATGAAGGGGAAAAAAAATCTCTCTCTCACTCTCTCTCTCTCGTCCCCCGGATCAGATCATACCTTTGTGCGAGTGTGTTGCTCCTTTAAATCTGAGGTACACCGTATCCAGCCACACAGAAGCATCCAGTGTCAGCGCTACATGACTGATCCGCTGCTACGGCTTTTCACCACACGACGCCGGAGTACAAAAGCCGGATGTGGGAAAGTAGCCTAAGACCCTTGGAGCAGAGCAATGTGCTCGCGCTGCTTCGAGGGTCTCCTCCGTGCAGGCCCCCGGATCCAATGTGGACGCGGGGGCCTTCGGGGTCGAGCAGGGAGGCGGCTTCCTCAGTGCCTGCTGAGAGCAGGAACTGAGAAAGCCTGTGCAGCGCCTGTCAGATTGCTGATCTGACACAGTGCTATGCAAAGTGTCAGATCAGCGATCTGACATTTTATAGTAATGTCAACCCCTGGGAGAATATAATAAAGTGATAAAAAAAATCATGTGTAAAAATAATAAAAAAACCCTAAATTAAAAAAATCCCTAAATCTTTTTTCTGTAATAAAAAATATATACTGTATATACATATTTAGTATCGCTGCGTCCATAACAACCCACCCTATAAGACTGTCCCACTAGTTAACCCCTTTAGTGAACCCCTAAAAAAAAAAATAAGGCAAAAAATAATGCTTTATCTTCATACCGCCAAGCAAAAAGTGCAATAACGAGGGATCAAAAAGACAGATATAAATAAACATGGTACCGCTGAAAATGTCATTTTGTTCCGCAAAAAATGAGCTGCCATACAGTGCTATCATCAAAAAACAAAAAAGTTATAGCTCGCAGAATAAAGTGATTCAAAAATAATTATTTTTTATATAAAATTGTTTTTATTGTATAAAAGTGCCAAAACATAAAAAAAGATATAAATGGGGTATCGATGTAATCGTACGGACCCGAATAATAAAACTGCTTTATCAATTTTACCACACGCGGAACGGTGTAAACATCCACCCCAAAAGAAATTCATGACTTGCTGTTTTTTGTTCATTCTGCCTCCCAAAAATCGGAATAAAAAGCAATCAAAAAATTTCACATGCTAGAAAATGGTACCAATAAAAACGTCAACTCGTCCCGCAAAAAATAAGTCATCACTTGACTCTGTGGGTCAAAATATGGAAAAATTATAGCTCTCAAAATGTGGTGATGCAAAAAACTATTTTTACAATAAAAAGCTTCTTTTAGCGTGTGACAGGTGACAAACATAAAAACCCGCTATACGTAAATAGTAAATCAAACCCCACTTTATCACCCCCTAAGTTAGGGAAAAATAACAAAATTTAAAAAAATGTATTTATTTTCATTTTCCCATTAGGGTTAGGGTTAGGGCTAGGGTTAGGGGTGTGTTAGGGTTAGGGCTAGGGTTAGGGTTGGGATTAGGGTTAGGGCTTGTGTTAGGGCTTGGGTTAGGGTTAAGGGTGTGTTGGGGTTTGGGTTAAGGCTAGGGTTAGCGCTAGGGTTAGGGTTGGGATTAGAGTTAGGGGTGTGTTAGGGTTAGGGCTAGGGTTAGGATTGGGATAAGGGTTAGGGGTGTGTTAGTGTTGGGGCTAGGGTTAGGGCTAGGGTTAAGGGTGTGTTCGGCTTAGGGTTGGAGTTAGAATTGTGGGGTTTCCACTGTTTAGGCACCTCAGGGGCTCTCCAAACGCGACATGGCATCTGATCTCATTTCCAGCCAATTCTGCATTGAAAAAGTCAAACAGTGCTCCTTCCTTTCCAAGCTCAGCCATGCACCCAAACAGTGGTTTACCCCCACATATAGGGTACCAGCCTACTCAGGACAAATTGCACAACAACTTTTCGACTTCAATTTCTCCTGTTACCCTTTGGAAAATAAAAAATTGAGGGCAAAAATAACATTTTTGTGTGAAAAAATATGATTTTTTTATTTTTTGGCTCTACGTTATGAACTTATGTGAAGCACTTGGTGATTCAAAATGCTAACCACACATCTAGATAAGTTCGTTGGGTGGTCTAGTTTCCAAAATGGAGTCACTTGTGAGGGTTTTCCTCTGTTTAGGCACATCAGGGGCTCTCCAAACACGACATGACACCTGCAGACCATTCCATCAAAGTCTGCATTCCAAAACATCACTACTTCCCTTCTCAGTGACAATGTGTGCCCAAACAGTAGTTTTCTCCCACATATGGGGTATAGCATACTCAGGACAAATGGGACAACAAGTATTAGGGTCCAATTTTTCTTGTTACCTTTGGGAAAATAAAAAAATTTGGGACTAAAAGATCATGTTTGTGTAAAAAATATGATTTTTTTATTTTCATGCCCAGGCGTTATAAACTTCTGTGAACCACTTGGGGGTTCAGAGTGCTCACCACACATCTAGATAAGTTCCATGTGGGGTCTAGTTTCCAAAATGGGTTTACATGTGGGGGATTTCTACTGTTCAGGCATATAAGGGGCTCTCCAAATGCGACATGGCGCGCAATCTCAATTCCAGCTAATTTTGCATTGAAAAAGTCAAACGTCGTTCCTTCTCTTCCGAGCTTTGCCATGCGCCCAAACAGTGGTTTATCCCCACATATGGGTTATCAGCGTACTCAGGTCAAATTGCACAATAACTTTTGGGGTCCTGTTTATCTTGGGAAAATGAAATTGGGGTGAGAAGATAATTTTTGTGGAAAAACTATGATTTTTTAATTGTATGGCTGAACGTTGTAAACTTCTGTGAAGCCCTTGAGGGTTCAAAGTTCTCATCACACATCTAGATAAATTCCTTGGGGATATAGTTTCCAAAATGGGGTCACTTGTGGGGAGTTTCCACTGTTTAGGCACATCAGGGGCTCTCCAAATGCGATATGGCGCTCCTTCCCTTCTGAGCTCTGCCATGTGCAGAAACAGTGGTTCCCCCCACATATCAGGTATCAGTGTACTCAGGACAAATTGCACAATAACTTTTGCAGTCCAATTTCTCCTGTTACCCTTGGTAAAATAAAAAAAAGTTGGACCTGAAGTAATTTTTTTGTGAAAAAAAGTTAAATGTTCATTTTTTTAAGCATTCAAAAAATTCCTGTGAAGCACCTGAAGGGTTAATAAACTTCTTCAATGTGGTTTTGAGCACCTTGAGGGGTGCAGTTGTTAGAATGGTGTCACTTTTGGGTATTTTCTATCATATAGACTCCTCCTAAGTGATTTCAATTGTGATGTGGTAAAAATGAGAAATCGCTGGTCAACTTTTAACCCTTATGAACTTCCTAACTAAAAAAAATTTGGGTTCCAAAATTGTACTGACGTAAAATAAACATGTGGGAAATGTTACTTATCAAGTTTTTTGTGCGACATATCTCTGTGATTTAAGGGCAAGAAATTCAAAGTTGGAAAATCGCAAAATTTTCAAAATTTTCACCAAATTTCCATTTTCTTTCACAAATAAACATAAGTTATATGAATGAAATTTTTCCACTAACATGAAGTACAATATGTCACGAGAAAACATTGTTAGAATCACCGGGATCCAGAGTTATTACCTCATAAAGGGACAGTAGTCAGAATTGTAAAATTTGGCCGGGTCATTAACATGCAAATCACCCTTGGGGGCTAAGGCCTCTTTCACACTTCCGTTTTTGACAATCATTCAAGATCCGCCAATTTTGAAAAAAAACGGATCAGCCATTTTTCTTTGCGGATCCGTTTTTTTCCCCATTGACTTTCATTATTGGCGGATCCTGACTGATTGCCGTCCGTTGCATCCGTTTTTTTGAGGATCCAAATGTTAGTGTCCGTCAACATCCTCAAAGATTTCCAAACGGAGCTTGCAACGTTTTTTTGGCCGGCGGATCCTCCAGACACTGAATTAACCCCAAAATCTCTCTCTCTCTCTCTCTCCCCCCCCTCCTTCCCGGTGTGAAAGAGGCCTAAGGGGGCAGCGTGGAATCAGATTTGGTGAAGTTCGCAAAATATGCACCTCTTAAAGAATCAGGAACATTTGACAAGTGACGTGCGCCTCCGTGTACCTCACCAAAAATCTTTCTCCAGTTGGTGATTGGAGTAGTTTTTCTGGTAAAAAGAATGTCAGCACTCGAGAAGAATTAGACAAGTTGTGGCATTGCACCCCATGACATGCACCAGTCCTGGTCCAGCTGCAGTTATTTTGATTCAGCTGGGTAAAACTGGAGAGAAAACATCAAAAGTCACTATATTTTTGCTCAACTGGGTGATGCACAAAACGTGATTTTTTTCAAGTTTTTTACGCCAATTTTCTGGCATGAAAACTTTTATGAATCAGGACCACCTTCTATAATTAATGCATTTCAAAAAAACATATAACACGGGCCCTAGCGGCTTCTATGTTTCTGCATGTAGGTTTCATAGCTCACAGTCATGAGTAAAATTATAAAGAAATATGTTTTAAGCGAATGAAGGTTTTTTTTTTCACTCTGTTACAAAATTTCAATCATTAGTATCGTCAGTGGAAGCCAACCAATACTTGACACATCCAAAATAGAATGAGATGTGGCTATTTTTGACTTATAACATTACCAGGTATAATAAATCATGAAAATTAATGTTTGTCAAAAAAGCATGACAGAACCATGTTCTTGTTCAAACCCTTGGGACACCAGGAGAAGTAGGATGATAAATCCATTTTGCATCCCTGTATGAAAGTGGGAACATATGATCGATGGTTCCAAAACCTAAAATAGATCATCTTAACACAAAAGACCACCACTGCCTTCTTCCTTTATCTATTATGATAAGCACTTATTATAGAGAAACAATTTACCACCCCAAGTATGAAAATTAACTTTTTCCAACTAATTACCAAACCACATTACATTTTTCAAAAATAATAAAAATGTGTTAAAATTAAAACTATAATGAAATTATGTTACCCTATAAGAGATAGGCTAACCAAATGTAGCTGTTTTCGCAAATACTAGTGAAGACCTATATATTTTCATTCATCCATCAACATAATTTTATCCTACTTGATTACACCACAGTCCAAATTATTATGCAAATGCTATTTTTCTCTAATTTTCCTAAATGGTCAATGCAAATGAGTCAGTATAATGCTCAAATCATCAACTGTTAGAGGATAAATCAATGTTTTTTGGACAAACCTCCCAACAATATCAGTATTTCTTTTTTCAAATCTAAAAAAAAAAATCTAAATGCAGTGTTCCAAATTATTGTATTCAACAGAGTTTCCAAACATTTTATAGGTTGTAAAGAACTCAAAATGGTCTTTTGCTGAATTTGCAGCATTAAGAGGTTACAGTCACTGAAATCAAAAGCTTTTTTCAATCAAAAACATCTTAATAGGGCAAGTTACACGTTAAGGAGAACCTGTCACCAGGTTTGGCCTATATGAGATGCGGCCACCGCCTTTCAGGGCTGATATACACCGCAGCTTCTGCCGCCGCTGCCACAGCTCCCCCGGGTTGGGCTCCTGCCACCGCCGATCCATCCGCCTCTGCCACGGCTCCTCTTCTTGCAGCACCTTCGGCCTCCACGCCGCCTGGGGCTCTCCGGCACATCCGGTCCTCTCAGCCCGCCCCCACTGCTGGCGCCTGTCCATCAACTGTCCTGCGGCCGACCTCTGCTCCCTCACAGGTACGCAGGCGCACATCTGGGTATTCCCCCTAGGCTAGGCTCCCTATCCTGACCCCATGACACCGCTGCACTCTGACCCGGAAGTTTTGCAGCGTGCCCTATATCAGGCAGCCTCACCCTATGCTCTCTGCCTGACTATCATTTGTGGTTCACGTTTGATATCGGGTTCGTGCACTCCTGCATTCCTCCTGTCTCTGTGCTGTGTACCTTTCCTGCTCCTCCGCTAGTTTCCCTACTTGTGACCTTCCTGTGTTCCCTTCCAGGTCCAGTCCGTTCCTGTCCTCTCCTACCTGTTCCTGTGTCACTCCTAGTACCTGTTCCTGCCGTCCTCCGTTGCTGTCCACCTCCATCCCCATGGCTCCAGCAGTCGTCCCTGCGGTTGGCGCCATCTTCCATCTAGTCGCCAGTACGTTCCCTGCCTGCACCTCCTCCCTGCTGTTCCCAGGTATCAGTTTCCATGGCGTTAGTCTCCCCTTGGTCTTCCCCTAACGCTCCCAGTATAGGGGTGGTACACCTGGCCAGCTCGCCCAAGGGAGGTTCGTCATCGCAGTCCTGAGGGTTCAACTTCCGGAGGTCTCCAATCTCACACAGGCGCTGGGAAAGGTCACAGAGGCTCAGTGCCTGTGCACTGTAGGACTTTGCTCTGCCCTCAACAGGGCAGATAAGTACGCCTGTGCAGGAGCATAATGCTGAGCAGACTGTGTGGATGATGCATGGATGAGTCATCCACATGAACCAAGAAGGAGGATGGTGATTGTATGAAGATGGGAGGCGCAGGGTCAATAAGAGCGACACCCTTCAGACCGGACCACTCCGCAGGTGAGAATAATAAAAGTTATTTCTCAGTTCTTCTAGGTTCAGTTGGGGGCAGGTTCCCTTTAACATATGACCCCTTCTTTGATATCCCCTTCACAATTTATGCATCCATTGAACCTGTGAGCTTTTTTGTTGGATAGTTTTTGCTTGAATTTATTAGCAAGATGTCAGAATAGCCTCTCAGACCTGCTGGTTTGAGGTGAACTGCCTCCCTCCCTCATAAATAGTTTGATTGAGGATACCTCAAAGGTTCTCGATAGGGTTGAAGTCAAGGGAGGTTGGTGACTACACCATAAATTTCTCACCTGCTGTATCAGCAGCAGCCAATGGCTCAGAGGTATTCTTTGCATCATGAGATGGTGCATTATCATGCATGAAGATGATGTTTCTACAGATAGTATGTTTCTACTTTTTGTACAATGGAAGAAAGAGATGAGAGTCCAAAACTCTAAATTCTTCCATTTCACTCCTTCAGGGATCTCTTTGCTGATGTTGCAGCATGGTTGAGATAGGACATGGTGGACGTTTGCCAAACATCCACAACTCCATCCATCTGAATCATCCAGGGTTGCACAGTTCTCATCTGTAAACAGGACTGTATTAAAATTAGTTTCCATGCATGTTTGGATCTATTGCAACCATTTCTGATTGTAATCACTGTATATGGGTCGCAGAATAGTAGGTGTATGCACAACTGCAAGACTCTGGAGGATTATACACTTTGAGGTTTTCAGGACTTCAGAGGCAGCTGCTCTCCTAATCTAATGAATTTGTCTGGCAGAAACCATCCTCATTATGCTTCTATCTACACAAACCCATCCATTCTTTCTCTGCCACAAATCTCTTCACAGTGAGAGGCGGTGGTAGGTTAGCTGAAGACGATGAGTCAACAAGGGAATTGCATGATATTGTTTGTTATTTTATATATATTTATGTGTAATAAAAGTTGATGTTTTATTCCTATTTTTGTTTCAGTTCTCCCTTAGGCTTTGCCTGAAGGCCGTCCCTGGGAATGCAGTAGGTCTGTCCACTTTGGGAACCATACTAGGAATATGAATATATCTTTCACTACACAGATTATTAGATCGTTAACAGTGTAGGTGTCACGGGGTCCTTCTCCGATACCACACAATCAACAGAGCGAGGGAAGTGTGAACAATCGCAAGACCTTTATTATAGGCAAAACTAAAAGGTCCATAAACAATTCACCACACTGAGGATACAATAGTCCAGAACACGAATGCAGTTCAGTAACAGGATGAATGTCCAAGGAGATGAGAGTCCAATAATCCAGCAGACAGAGGATAAAATGGGTCCCTATGCTTCCCCTTCTCTCTGACGTGCTGTCTTCACACGATCATCACCTCACATGGTCTGACTTGTACAGCTCCTGTCCTCCCCAGCCCCCTCCTTATGTTCAGGGGTAGTCAGACAGGTTGGGGTGGTTTTCAGGCCTCCCCGACCTGACAAAGGTGCCTTGGAGATTAAGGCACTACAGGAGGTTCATCAAGATGCATAGATACAGTCAGGCTGCAGACAGTAAGTAAGCTAATTCAATTATCAGACTTTTGGAAGGCGATTGAGTCTCTAGACAATAAGGGGAATACACGGAATGATACAGGGCAACAAGAAAACACTATGGAAACCCGTAAAATATAAATATACACAAAATGATACCCACATAACATATCACATCATCACAGTTTGGATTAAACCCATTTTGTGAGGGGTTAGAGCAGTTTTCTTTTATAAGAAAAAGTTTTGAGGCTAAGAGAAAGTTTAAGTTTGAAGTCTACTCAAGTTCAGAGTCAGGTGTGTGAGTGGAGTTCAAAGGAAGGCTACATACTACTGTGTTAGCAAGTTCTAAGTCAGTGGATGCAGCAAAGGCGAAAAGGTCCTGCCAGTGCCAAGTCACTCAACAGTGTGAGGACACATCAGAAGGTTTGTGAGCAGCCATGGCCCTAGAGCCTGGAAGAAGTATTTAGTGCCTTATCTCTGCCTCCCTTGAGATAAATAATGCAGCTGGGTCTCAGTGAAAGGGAAATATGGTGGCCCTTAGGAAAGCTGTACTGCTGGATAGGAAATCCCTGGTACCAACAATAAAGGTTGTGGCAGGAGCAGATATGGCAGAATGGAGTCAAGGACTGATAGCACACACAACCAATGGAACATCCCCAAGAAGGGACTCCGTCTCAATATGTATGCCAAAACTACTTGTATCCAAGAAGTATCATTTCTCCTTGCGGAGAATGACATGCTAGGCATGTCGAGGTGAGGACACTTAAAGCCGCAATGCTCCTCTGGGAAATATGCTAATTATGCAAATTGTCTCTTCAGAGAGGAAGAGAACTAGAACTCTTGTGCCACCTATTGGAGGTAGCAATCCTAAAAGTCAATGTTGACCCTTTAACGAGCCTAGTTACATGACTTAGGATAAAAGCCAAGCCAGAATCTCCATTTGCAGACACTGTGTTTCGGGGTACTGCCCCTCATCAGTGCAAAGTGGGAGATCTGGTTTGGCTGTGAGAGAGTCATCTGACCGATATCCAAGAAGTATCATTTCTCCTTGCGGAGAATGACATGCTAAGCATATCGAGGTGAGGAGACTTAAAGCCGCAATGCTCCTCTGGGAAATATGCTAATTATGCAAATTGTCTCTTCAGAGAGGAAGAGGACTAGAACTCTAGTGCCACCTATCGGAGGTAGCAATCCTAAAAGTCAATGTTGACCCTTTAACGAGCCTAGTTACATGACTTAGGATAAAAGCCTACTTGTATTCGTATTACTCAGTAAAGTCAAACCTGTTGAAAATTACCTATGAACTCCTGTCATAACTGTAGCTGCAGCCGAATCTGGGCCCATGGATTGGGAGGTAACAAGAACTGTTCATGACCTACAAATGAATAAAGACTGAACTCACAATCACCACACACACATGTCTGATTCCTGTTGAGAACATGGGTTTCAGGGCATAGTGAACTCTGTTTCGGCCCACAGTAAGCCGACCCTGTAAACCCCTGTAACAGTACGATAATCAGTGTGATGGCACAGCGTCTCCCTGGTCACTGGGGTGGGGGTGAATTATTCTTAAGTAAGCCAGACATATTGTTTCTGGTAGGAACGGCGGAACGCACTAAATAAAAATAAATAATAAAGTGCGTTCGCCGCTCGGGGTCCACCGTGCAGTAGGTGTTACACCGCTGCTAGGTAATGACAGAGGAGCAATATGGCGGTATAATGCGCACTGGTTCAACTTCACCCGAAATGCGCAGAGTGGGCTCTGTTCACACACAGAGGTGCCGCAACACAAACATACAAAAACGCTGAGCCTGTTAGTGTCACAGGCTGCAGGAAAATGCACACACAGTATCTGGTCACAGGAGCAGGACCTAAGACAGAGGAGCTGCATCCATCTAGACCTACCGTGTGTGCGGCATCGCTGCTGCGAGCATCAAGAAGGGCTGCAACTGCAGCGTGGCGTAGGACACTGCCACTCAACGGCAAAGCTAGAAAGCACGCGCAATGTCGGACGCTAGCGTAGAGGTGCGGTGTCCACAGTGGCCTAAGGCTTGCCACTGACTGGCGCTGACTGCTAAACTAGTTCCCTATCCACATACGTAATATCAGAGGGAAGGGGTTTTATAATGAGTCAATCACCAGAATCATTCATCCGTCACCTTTCACACATAGCAAGTATAGTCTATACTAGCGCATGGCGGAACGGCCATGCGCACTTTTTATAGCCGTGCGGGACCTTCCAGATCTCCGAGATGGATCAATGAGATCTGGAACAGGACCTGGGAACATGACTCCCGATCTCCAATGGCAGATCGTCTCGTGAGCATGCCCAGTAGGAGCACAGAAGGACTTCGTCTCTGGAGCGGTCTGCTGCAAAGTAATCTCCTCTGCAGTAGAAAGACAGCAGGAGACCACATAATGTGAGGCTCTGGATTCCTGCAGAGCAGACACAGAAACCTGATGCCTAACATTACACCCCCTCCTAGGGCCCCCTCCTCTCTGAGCCTTCCAATCCACCACCCTGTGCCCATTAGAGGCGTAGGCCTCAGACTCATCCGAAGGCAAGTCTGGTGTCCCGGTAGGTGACACGGAAAACCGGAATACGTGGAAGGTATCAGAGGCAGCAAGATTGTCAGGTTTAAGAAGGGACACGTGGGAGACCACGGGAGTGGAAAAACCGCCCAGAGCATAAGTTGAAGTGGGACGCCGCGGTGTGTCGGCGGACGTCTCCACTCTCTGTTTAAGGAAGCTTACCCGAGCACACGAGGCACATGCCTGAATATATTTTTTAATGTCACGAGCCCTGTGCGGCCACCAATACGACCCTGCCAGGAGTTTTGTGGTCTGCATGTAGCCACAGTGACCACCCGCCCTGGACGCGTGTGCCCATGCGAGAACCTTCGGCCGAAGGCGAGGGGGGACAAAGGTCTTGCCCGACGGCACTGAGTTTGGCCATTGCGGGGCCCTGTTATCCTGGTAAACAGAGTGTTGACAGTGGCAGCCGCAAGTGGAGCTTAGTGCCGGACGCGCCTCGAGACTGGCACGAGACACCCCCATAGGCTCTGGGAGTGAACACTCTTGCTCGGGTGATTCCAGAGGTTCAAAGAGGTTGGGAGCCAGAGTAACCTTATGTCTAGATTGACCATGCTCCAGCCTGCGCTCCGAAAAGCGGAGATCAATACGGGTGGCAATGGCAATCAGCTCCTCCAGACTTGCAGGAACCTCTCTGGTAGAAAGAGCACCTTAACATGCTCAGCTAAACCACTCCAAAACACAGGGATGAGGGCTTTGTCAGACCACTTCAGCTCGGAAGCCAGTGTCCAAAAACAAACGGCATACTGACTAACCGAGAGGGATCTCTGAGTCAAAGCAAGTAGCTGTAGAGAGGTGTCGTGCGTGACCCGTGGTCCCAGGAAGACCTGCTTAATAGCTGTTAAAAACTGAGCAGTGGTCCGAACCTCTGGGTCACCACGCTCCCATAGTGGCGTAGCCCACTCCAGCACCTTGCCCGACATAAGGGAAACAATAAACCCCACCTTGGCCCATTCCGTAGGGAATCACGCAGCCAGTAACTCCAGGTGGATAGAACACTGGCTGACGAAACCCCTACAGGAGGCGCCATCGCCAGAAAATTTATCGGGCAACGGGAGGCGGGTAACTGTCGGGGCGTGGGAGGACGAGGACATACGTGTAACCGCCTCTGCGATCGCCTGTACAGCAGCCTCCGAAGACTTCGCTGCTGAGATAACACTCTCAAGAGTAGCCAACCGGCCCTCTAGATGGCGAATGCACTGTAGGAGTTGCTGCTGATCTGCCATCACTAGCCTGACGCTGGCGCTAGTATAATGTTAGGAAAGGCGGAACGCACTAAATAAAAATAAATAATAAAGTGCGTTCGCAGCTCGGGATCCACCGTGCAGTAAGTGTTACACCGCTGCTAGGTAATGACAGAGGAGCAATATGGCGGTATAATGCACACGGGTTCAACTTCACCCGAAATGCGCAGAGCGGGCTCTGTTCACACACAGAGGTGCCGCTACATAAACATACAAAAACGCTGAGCCTGTTAGTGTCACAGGCCTCAGGAAAATGCCCAGTAGGAGCACAGAAGGACTTAGTCTCTGGAGCGGTCTGCTGCAAAGTAATCTCCTCTGCAGTAGAAAGACAGCAGGATACCGCAGAATGTGAGGCTCTGGATTCCTGCAGAGCAGACGCAGAAACCTGACGCCTAACAGTTTCTTTGCTTGTTAAATCCAAGGACATGAACCATTGTTACATATGAGCCTTTACGTTTGTGCCTGTTGTATGTTAATCTACTTACATATTTTATCATCCTTCTGTGGTTTGTTAGTCTTGGAGGACAAATATGCAGGTTAATTCAACAATGAGGGATTATATCCCCAACCTTCCTAAAATTCTGTGGGAGATTGTCCTTAATGACAGCTGTGGAATATAAAAGGGGGCTGTCTCTGTTCCCAGAGATACTTTACAGGACATAAGCCCAAGAGACCATGGCTCCAGCTGGGGGAATACAGATCTTCTCCACTGCCCATCACTTAACCCACAAAGACGTTTGAAGAACCCAGGTTGGGACTATCAGATCACTTGGTTACATACCTTACTGTCCTCGGTCAGCTTCCTAAGCTTGCTATACCTTCTCTCTGTAGATGCCCGCCAAATGCAGGGTGCTGCTGGTTGGGGTAGTTGACTCCAGATACAACAAATTTGTAGAGTTTCTAAACCCTGGCAAGCCAGTGGAAGGGTGAGACTCTGTCATTCCCACCATCTTGTGTACCTGCTGGGAATGTACTATATGTTGTTGACTGTTAGTGATCCAATAAAATATTATCGGAGTGTGTTACTCTCATCCTTTATTGTCTGAGTAGCATTCTGCCCATGAGGAAGGTGAACAGGCATTCAATGGGATGAGCCCTGCCCATGCAATCTTTCTAAAGACAGCCAGGCCAGCATACAAGATCACCCACTGAATCTCATGTCTCCACAATCAGGCTTAAGTTTTTGTGAAATATCTAAAGTTTTTATACCTTAGTCAAGGTATTGCACTATTTGACACTTTTCAGCAGCACTTTCCCATATTTCTTGAAACCTGTTGCTTGCGTAATAATATGGAACATTCTTCTTAAAGTAGTTCTTTCATTGGGCTCACCTGGCAAACTAATTATCGTAGGTGTTTGAGATTGATTTCATGGATCCAAAAGGCACTGAGAAAACAATGTCATCCAAGGGTTGATTTGAAAATAAAAAAAGTCTTTATTAAGCCCCCGTTACACACTGCGATATCGCTAGCAATATCGCTGTAAAGTCACCGATTTTGTGACGTTGCAGCGATATTGCTAGCGATATCGCTGCATGTGATACTTACCTCTGACCGGCTCCCCCGCTGATTATCGTTGGTCGCGCGAGAACGTCCTGGATCATTTCTCGTCGGCCACTTCCTGCTGGGCTTCCTGTGGCGCCGACGAGCGACACGTGGACGGGGGAGGGAGGACGCCAGGATCGCCGCGTGTGACAAGTAAGTAACGATCCCCGACCCCCGCTATGTCGCTGGTGAGATCTGCCTGTGTGGCAGCTCACTAGCGACCACTTAGCGATGTACCAGAGATCCTGACCGCGTCATATCATTGTGGGGATCGCTGGTGCATCGCTAAGTGTAACGGTACCCTTACACTTAAATCCAATTTGCATAATTATGTGGAACGAGGTGTAGTTATCCACCGTGAACAAACATTGACACCTTTTGTTTTAAGGATCAGTGGGAGTCCCAGCACTCAGATCCACAGCAACAATCCAAGAGATCATCTTAAAACCTCTGTAGAGGAGTTGCTCATTTATTAGATGTTAGACCAATACATTGCTATTAGAGCTGAGCTAATTGAATTCCCTGTATGTTTGACAAAAAATATGGATTTACCAAAATCAGATTGATTGCGATGTAACTCCTTCAAATCCAGCAAAATGCCAAGTGGACGCTTATTACGGTCGTAAAAAATATAATGTCATGTGATATTCACTTTGACCATCATCTCTTCTTCTGCTTAGTTAAACTCAACGATCCTCTGTTGCTCCCTCCAGTCTCCTAAGACTCATGCAAGACTAAGGGATGTTCCTGAGGCCAAGGAGTCAGCACCAGAAGATTGGAGCGACTGAGTGAAACCATAGGTGGAGAACTGCGGTGTCAGAAGATGCGTAAATCAAGTTGAATATAATATTTTATTGTTTAAAACCCATTATCTGGCCTCTGTTTATTATGCTTTGAAGTCTGAGAGACCTTAAAATATAATAGACATATTTGAATAGCAATAGGAGAATTTGGATTTGCATTGAATTTCCTGGCAAAATTTGAGTGAATCTCCCAAATTCTAACTTTTGGAGAAAAATATTTAAAATTGAGCATCCTCAGTGGTTGATACCTTTTAATGGCTACCTGAAAAGATGGTAACAAATTGCAAGCTTTCGAGACTACTCAGGTCTCTTCATCAGGCAAAGACTAATACAGCATCTGAAGAATCACATATTTATGCACGAAACAGCACAAAAATAATGCAATAGATAAGACAAGTGACATGAAGCAGAATTTTTATTAGGGGAGAGGGATAAACATAAATATTGGAACAGTTAATAGTTAAGGAATATTTATGTCTATCACTCTCCCATAATGACAATTCTGCTTCAAGTCACTTGTCTTATCTATTGCGTTATTTCTGTGCTGTCTTGTGTATAAATATGTGATTCTTCAGATGTTGTATTAGTCTTTGCCTGATGAAGTGACCTGAGCAGTCTTAAAAGCTTGCAATGTGTTACAATCTTTCCAGTTAGCCATTAAAAGGTATCAACCACTGAGGACTCTCAGTTCTGAATATTTTTCTATCTACTGGCTAACCCGGTACAAAGATATATATCTTTCCTGTAACTTCTGGAGAATCACTCATGTCCAGTTGTTTGTCGCTCACTTTCACTTAGTTTTAATATAGTTGATGAGATTTGGCTTTCCTACCCACGCATAAAACATGTTAGTATTATTAATTTTTATTAAATTGACCACTATGTGAGTGAAACAGTAAAGAATTTAGGCCCCCAGTAAGAAAGGACAGAAACTAGTCTATATTCAAATAAAATACAGGGTGGGTCATTTATATGGATACACCTAAATAAAATGGGAATGGTTGGTGACCCAGATCGGCACGCTGAATTTGCAGAATGGGAAAAGCAAAAATTGGAACAGGACCCTCAGTTTACACAGAGCATAATGTTCAGTGATGAGG
Organism: Dendrobates tinctorius; assembly: GCF_039654945.1. Taxonomy (NCBI): domain Eukaryota; kingdom Metazoa; phylum Chordata; class Amphibia; order Anura; family Dendrobatidae; genus Dendrobates; species Dendrobates tinctorius. The sequence continues at coordinate 6,806,552 of NW_027361735.1, read as the reverse complement.
CAGACTTTTTTGGGTGGGCCATTTATATGGATACATCTAAATAAAATTAGAATGGTGACAGTTTTCTTGCGTAGGGGGTCTTGCATTGAAATTTGCTGCAATGACATGGGTATTGCATTCACCAGACATCAACACAATTTTTATCTGCTCCTCATGTGTTAACCTCTGCGACATGTCAACGGCTGTAAACAAAGAGAAACTAAAAAAATAAAGTTGGATCCAAAATGGCCGACTTCAAAATGGCCACCATGGTCGCCACCTATCTTGAAAAGTTTTTCCCCTCCCATATACTAATGTGCCACAAACAGGAAGTTGATATCACCAACCATTCCCATTTTATTTAGGTGTATTCATATAAATGGCCCACCCTGTAGAAATATATGACAGCTTTAAGATGATCGGGACACAATGATGTCCATGGTAAAGAAATATTAGAATACGGGTTGCAACTGAAATTATTGAATATTTTTTTCCCATTCCAGTTCATAAAAAGTGACTGCACATGTAACCCTAAATCATAGCATAGTGTTGTGAAGAATAGAAGGTAGTATAATATTTCTGATTTATCTTGTTGTTTTCATGATTAGATAATGATATATATTGCACCACTTTACAAAAAAATATCAATTCATGTTAATTTCAGCCAAGTGGAATTTATACTGATTTCTATACCAAAAACATAAAACATGCCCATGGCAGTTTCATGTGAAGCCAATTAACCTGCCAGTAGGTTTTTGGAACAAGAAGGGAAACCAAAGTGCCTGGAGGAAATTAAAGAAAGGACCAACACATAATCTCAGCTGCAGATGGTAACTTAGCAGGAATCGAACCTATAACCAACATGCTGCAAGACAATATGGAAATTTTTTGTTGTTGTCATCTTGTCAGGTAAATGCTTTCCTGGACATTATTTTGTGCATCGTAAATAGAACTATGAATTAAATTAGTCTACATTGGGGTCAGAATTATGCATACCGCTTTCTATTTCCTTGTAGAAGACAACCTCTGTGTTATGATTGTATAACAACTCACATGAGAAAATAGGTAAAACACTTAAAAAACTGCAACTGACCAAGCCAGTTCCTGTACAGACAAGAGATTCTGACCCCGTGTTCCCTAGCGGTTCCTGCGTTGTCTGGAATAGCCCTAACAACAGACTAAAAGATGCCAGTTCAGACCTATGCTGCCTGAAATGCCATCAAGCGCGTCACATTTCTCCTAAGGAACCGGATAGCATAGCAGAGTGCCATTTTCCTACAGAAGGGAAAGAGTGCTGAGAAAAAACGAGATCCCATAGTGAGTTAAAACCATAAAATACAAAATTAAAAGATAAGGTACATACTGCAAGAGATTAGGGATGGGTGAATTAAATGGTAAATTTCAGGGTCCCCCCATTTTGGATAACAAGCCAAGCTTAAGCAAACAGCCTTGATGCAATGGCAAGTGGGATAATAGTTTTGGGATTGATGTAAGCTGTTTTATGTCAGATGATACCAAGCCCAGTTGGTAGTAATTTAGGTTTGTCTATCAGACACCCTCATTACTAACACTGTTGTCAAGTTTAATAAAGACACACACAGAAAAGTCCTTTAATTGAAATAAACACCCCTAAACCCTCTTTTATCAATTTATTAATGTAAAAACAAAAAATCAAAGTTATACTAACCTGTTCATCAATAATCTATATGCCCCACGATGAGCTCCAGCTCAACTACATCTGGATGCATTGCTGAATGGTGACATAACTAATTTGACTGCTTAGCCCAGCATACAGGACACACTGAGCTGTGCGTGAGAACATGGCAGAGTGTAATCGAAAGTAACCTTAATGACGCCACAGCCAGTCATACACAGGAGATTCTCACGCTCAACTAAGTGTGAGCTGGTTGTCGGGCTGAGCAGTAACATGTAGTAGTTGAGAATCATCGTGAGACATCAGCATTATCAATTATCGCCGGACAGGTGAACATAACTTTGACTTGATTAAGCAAACACAAGACTTCCAAGGGGATAAGGTCATCTCCAAAGACCTTGGTATCCCAGTTTCAACAGTGTGCTATGCTATCAAGAAGTTTGCCAAGAATGGAACCTTCCTGGACATGGGGAAAGAAGAAAATTCACAAGAGGTGTCTTCAAAGGTTGGTGAGAATGGTGGTAAAAACACCATGTCAAGCATTTAAATACCTGAAGACACGTACCATATGCCGCATGCTAAACCAAGCAAAGTTTTCTAGGCAAAGGCCGAGGAAGAAACCATTGCAGAAGAAAAGACATAAAAAGGAAAGACTAATCTTTGCCAAAGAGTATCTTGACAAGCCACAGTCCTTCTTGGAAAATATTCTGTGGATAGATGAAGCAAAATTAAAGCTTTTTGGCAATGCAAAACAACAGTTTGTTTACAGATAGCGCATTGAAGCTTATAAGTAAAAGAACACCAACAGTTAAGCATGATGGAGGATCCATCATGCTGTGGGGTTGCTTTGCTGCATCTGGTACTGGAGGCCTTGACTATAGCACAGGAATGATAAAATCAGAGAATTATCAATATATTTTAGAGCTAAATGTCCTACTTAGTGGTTTGAGTCAAAGATCATGGGTCCTCTTGCAAGACAATGACCCAAAGCAAACATCCAAATGTACACAGAGAATGTTGAAAAAGAAAAAATGGACTGTTTTAAAATAGCCAGCAATGAATCCTGACCTTAATCCAATTGAAAATCTTTGTGGTGAGCTGAAATCTGCCTTTGGGAAGAAGAACCCTGCAAACATTCAAGAGCTTAAACAAACTGCTAAGGAAGAGTGGGAGAAAATGCCAGCTGAGAAGTGCAAGAAGCTTAGAGATCGCTACAAGAAATGCTTGGAGGGTGTCATCAATGCCAAAGCATGTGCAACCAAGCCGTAATTAGGGGTGCCTTTATTGTTGCACATGCTGTTTATTCTGTTTCTTCTTTGAAATTCCAACATGTAAGTTGAAAAACAATGTTTTATTGTTGTATTACTTTAGACCACTAATTAAGAAATCCTGAGGATATAACTTTGGTACATTTCCATTTATTTCTGAAAATACTGTACAGTTTATGAAAAAAATGAAGAGGTACCAATAATAGTGACCAGCACTTTTCCATTTTACAAATTAAGATGATTATACAAAACCTTTATTTAAACACCTCTGGCACCTATTAAACATAGGAAGAAAGATTAAGATGGGAAAAACGATCAGTAAACGATCACTGTAAATTTAGGTTCCAAAACACAGTGTAACACAACATCTGTAAAGGAGTGTGCACATAATATTCTAGTGTAAGGGTTTTAAAAAATATTATGGCGCACCTATTATACTGTAGCTGCTAAACATAGGTTGTGCCTGTCAGTCATCAGAGAAAGGTTCCTAGTCTATCCTAGACAGGAGACTAATATCCTTTCTGTTACTGTACACTGGAAGCTCCATTCACATTCTGCAATGTCTCTACCGTTCTTAGTGCCAAATAGGATTGTCCAAATAGGTATAGTAATAGCCCCCTTTTTAAGTCTTGCTTAGTGTTAGAGCAGCCTTAATTCCAATACACAATATCACCCACTTTATGCCCTTCATAATGCAATAGTAATATTATAATGTCCTCCTCAGACCCCTATTGTAATCCCTTAGTGTTACATTTATTGATGTATGTACCTTAGGATCCTTACACATTAAAAGCTTCCTTTAGAAAAATAGCAAAATAAAAACTCAGCTAACCCTTTTCCCAGAAATTCTGGAAATTAATTTAGGTTTCTAGGAGAGCACTGCCATTGTCGGATAAATGATAAATTCAAAAGTAGTGGTAAGTCCACGTACAGTTCTTTATCAAAGAAGAAGACGTCATGGATAACATTTATTGATGTGTGCGCCTTAAGATCCTTACACATTAAAAGATTCCACTAGAAAAATAACAAAATAAAAACGCAGCTATCTCTTTTCCCAGAATTGCTGGAATTTAATTTAGTTTTCTAGGAGAACACTGTCATTTTTGGAGAAAGGATAAAGGCTAAAGTAGTGGTAAATCCAGATACAGTTCTTTATCAAAGAAAAAGACAGTATGAGTAATATAAACTGTTTTTTAACCTCCAGACAAAAGCCTTCCTCAAGTAACGAAGACACACCTAGTGAAGGTTCTTGTCTGGAGAAAAAAAACAATGTGTGCTGTCTAGTTATGGGTGAGAGTGCTTGCCACTGCTCAGTAGTCAATTGAGCATTGGGGTTCCCGATACACTCGTTACTCAATCAAGTATCGCGGGTGATCGAGCGCCGTGTTTCACGGTAGTAAGACAGCCATTAAACATAAAGTGGAAGAAAAGGGGGGCAAAGCCAGCTCACCGACAACCACCGCAGGTGCATGGAACTCCGGCTTGATGAGACGCAAGGTATATGCCAAAGAAAGGATTGTGTTCCAGTTCCTTAAAAAATTCTTCAATCCTTATTCATCCATAATTAAAAAGGTAAAAGTGGTGGATACTTCTCAAACAGTGTGAACAAAAGGGAAATAAGCGACAGGTTTCGATCTGAATAACGATCTTTGTCAAAGCTACAGACATTTTATAGCACGTATTTACCAATCTTTCTTTGGTGTCACCTGACATTTTGACAGGTCCTGAGCGATCAATCATGCATACTATGGTGAAACATAAGATTGCAAAACTTTACAAACAATAAATAAAATATTAATATACACACAATATGCATTGACTCTAAAAGTGGAACATTATTTTGTTATGCTTATTGAGGCCATTAGGAAGTGTCTAAATTGTAGATCCAAAATGGCTCACGTGTGAGGAGACGCCACCTGACATCCCCTCCACGTAGGGGTCTGCTGACAAGCTCTATACCCCATACTTGAAAAGACACAGTACTGCGTGCATGGTGAGTTATAAAAAAATGCTTAGATGCAGTTGATATGTCGTGATTAGAGTTATTGGTATTTGCTGTGTCACACCCCTACAACACTAAACCAAAATTCACATACAGATCATGACAGTTTCACCATAGTATGTACGATTGATTTTTCAGGATCGGTCAAAATGTCAGGTGATACCGAAGAATTGGGTGACTGGTTAATACATGCTATAAAATGTCTCTGTTGCCATGAGGGATCTAGCTTTAACAAAGATCGTTATTCAGATCGAAACTCGTCGCTTATTTCCCTTTTGTTCACACTGTTTGAGAAGTATCCACCACTGTTACCTTCTTTATTATGGATGAATAAAGATTGAAGAATTTTTTAAGGAGCTGGAACACAATCCTTTCTTTAGCCAATAAACATGCTGGGATTGCCTGCCGCATGTGGTAATGCCGTAGCCTTGTTGGCTACAGGCATTACTGTGATTGGCCTGCCACATCGCGTCATTGGGTCTTATATAAAACCAGGTGATGCGATGCTCCGCACACTCTTCTCTGGAAGCAGTTTAGAGATAGTTGATCTAGCAGGGAGAGCATAGATTAGAGTAGGCATATAGGTTTATTTACTACTGCAGTACTTGTATACCGCTGCTGCACCATTCAAACAAAAGTCATTTTCAGAGCTATGTACTGTCCTTTCTCTAGTAAAACCGCTGTTACCTGTATGAAGTGTAGGATTAGCTGATGAAGAAGGGATAGATTTTTATAAGAGGCATATAGGCAGGATTTATTGCCTTACAGTCCTTCTTTAGGTATACTGCTGCTGCATCGAATAAACAAAAGTCTTGTGTAGGGCTACATATTTTTTTCCCTATTAGTACTGGAAAGTTTGCAGGCATATAGTATATGTCTAATTTAAAATGCGCAAAGCATGTAGCTGTAATGGGTGTACCGGGCCCACCCCTTTACCACATGTATATATGTTGTCTTTTATATATATATATACTACTGTGTAGTGTTGTATTTATTACTGTACTTTATATAGTGCTTTTAATTGTAGAGTTTTCATAGGGAAAGCGTAGTATCTTGGTTAGGACACTAGATGGGAGTACATTGTATAGTAGGAATAGGAAATTAGTATAGCAGATAGTTAATATAGGAGGGGTCACTGTGGATAAGTCAGGAACAGTTTCCTGGTTAGTTAAGTGGGGGAGAGAACGCCCAGGCAGCTCGTGTGGGATTAGAGCTCAGGCTTTACAGGTACCATACAATGTTAAGTGTGAATCCCAGCCATCCGGAGTCTGGATGGACAGAAGTACAATGCTAGCAGAAGTGCAACCGGATTGTGGAGCAGAAGCTTGAGAAGTGGTCCTAAGCAGTACAGGGACGTAGGTCGTTCATCATGTGGTTGATCATCGCATGGGTTAATGACCTTAGATCAGGGGCGAAACGGCTGAGGGAACCCCAAACCGCAGAGAGTCTGAACAGGGAGGACACTGCATTACCAAAAGAGGCGGTACGACCCTGTAATGTACTGAAGGATGTAGAAAGGAGCGCAGGGAAAGTAGAGAATGTGGACTGTATGGAACTCTATGCTGATGTTGTTACTGACATGGATGCGCTGCGAAACGAAGAAAGTAAAGTGTTACATTTTGAGTTTGAACTGGACTCTGTCTCTTTACATGCAACAGCGATCACAGCAGAACTTCAGCGACCCCGATGGGTCTATATCGGTGCAGAGGGTGAAGCAGAAGGTATGCTATAAAGGGGACAGTATTTTCATGTGACAGGAGGCCAGGGCACGCTAAAGCAAACACTCTCGTAGCGTAGAGTGCCGGATAAATATAATCCAAAAAGTTATGTAAAATGTTCCCAATAAAAGCTTCAATTCAAACCACAAAAAAAAACAAGTCCACACTCAGGTCCGTAATCTGTCAATGGATATATAGGGGGCTTCCACATTACTTGTAGTATAAAGACTCTGGAAAAGACACATGGCTCATCGCCCCCCCCCAAACCAAATTCAGAAAATTCTGTGCTCCCAAATCTAAATGCCCTCCTCCATTCTGAGCACCACAGTGCACCAACATCGCAGTTAGCATCCACATGTTTGGCATTTCTGTAGCAATGAGAGCCCTCCTAATTCACAGGTATATGAGCTGGGCACAATGTACAGGCACTACAACGTACTGGGCACTACAACATACTTGTCATGACTCTGTACAGGATGGTTTCACCTCCATCCTGGTCAGGGTTAATTCTAGTTTGCCTCTCTTTGGTTCTGGGGCAGCTATTTAATGTTGGTAGTACCTGGGTTTGGTGTCGGCGATACTTCCGCATACTCGGTTTGTGGTTGTCGACCCAGGTTACTCGTCCATAATCATTGTGCCTCTGTGCATGTGAAATTTGCTGTGCATGACCCAGTTTGTCACCTGACCTTTTATCTCTGCATCCTGCATTGTACTGCCCTGTCCTTTCTGGTTATCTGACCCCTTGTTTCTCCTTGGTTTACTCTCTGTCTCATCCTTAGGTACCACGCTCTCGTCTGGCTTTTGACCCTTGGCTACACTTTGACTACTTTAACATTCTGTGTCCTGTACTCTGTGCTCTCAGCTGCCTTCCCTGCCCTCACTCGCAGTGATTCCACCCCCCCCCGTTATCTTGTGACTGCTTAGTTCCAGGTCCTGTGCTCACTGCTTAGTCTCAGGTCCTTGCACACTGCGTGCCTTGTCCCTCCACTCCCTGCGCTCGTTCCCGTGCCCACTGATAGCACCCTCTAGGCTGCCTCAGTGACACCATCGGTGTCATTACATTATCACCGACCCTTACATTTTTTCAGGGGGTTTTGTGTGTTTGTGTGTTATGGACCCGCTGCGTTCTCTATCAGATTAGGTATCTATCCTGACCAAAATGATGCAGAACAAAGCAGAGCAAAGAGCGTTGGTTGCTTCTCACCAACAGGTACAGAGGGAGTTGGCAGATACAGATAATACTGCTTGGGGTGCCTCTTCTTTGTCTGGCAATGTGGAGGGTACTGTGTCTAATGTTTCCTTATCCTCTCCTGAACCCTCTGTCAAACTTCTGGATACCTTTTCTGGAGATAAGAGAAAATTCCGGGTGTTTAGGGAGAGTTGTAAATTACTTTTTTCCTGCGTCCTCGGGTTATGAGAGTCAAAGAGTGGGGAGAGTTATTTCCCTGTTACGCGAAGGGCCGCAATCCTGGGCTTTCTCCCTATCCCCTACCTCCCCTGAGAGAATGTCTGTTGATCGGTTCTTCAAGGCCTTGGGTCTAATTTACGATAAACCTGATTGAGTGAGATTGGCAGAGGACACGATTATGAGTCTTACCCAAGGGAAGCTCTCTGCTGAGTGGTACTGTTCCGAGTACAGGCAATGGGCACCAGAAGTATCCTGTAATGAATCAGCACTCAAGGGGCTATTCTGATGGGGTCTCACCGAGCATTTAAAGGATGCTGTGGCCTTGTGCCCACCGCCCAATTCTCTGGAGGAGGCCATGACCCAGGCCCTCTGTATGAACCACAGGCTAAGAGAGAGAGGAGTCGTGCAATGTGAAGCTCCTCTGTTGCCAATGAAACCAGAGCCTTCGCCGTCGGTTGAGCCCATGGAGGTGGGAGCTGTCTCCATGAAGGAAAAGGAGAGGAGACGTCACAGAGAGAAAAAACTCTGCTTCTATTGTGAAGCGCCGGGTCATTGGACAAAGGACTGTCCCTCCTGTTCTCCGGATTACAAGGTCTCGTGAAATGACTAGGTCTGGGTAACTGCCGAGGAGGTTACCCAGACCCACAGGTACTTTTTTCCTCAGTCTTCAAACTATTGTTAAAAGTGGAAGTTGGTGTGAACAATTGTTTTTTTTCCTCTTCTGCTTTTGTGGATTGTGGGTCTTCAGTAAACTTGATTGACTCGAGGTTGGTGGCCCATTGTGAGATAGGGACAGTCAGGCTGGACAAACCCATGAGAGTGGTTACTATTGACTCAACCCCTTTCACCAAGGCTGGGATCCGTTCCGTTACTAAAGAATTCTTCCTTAAGGTGGGGTCTGTTTGTTTGCCCGGGGGAAGATTTAGCTGTACAGAAGTTGGGGAATTTATGGCGGGAGGTCCAAAAGAATATTGGGGAGGCTCAGAAGAAGTTTAAGATTTTTGTGAACAGGAGACGGACGGTGGGACCCACCCTTCGGGTTGGGGATAAAATGTGGCTGTCTACTTGGAACATTAAGCTTAAGGTTCCTTTGGCAAAAATGGGGCCTAAGTTTATTGGCCCTTATGAGATCACAGTGTTGGTTAACCCAGTGGCATAAAGTTTGCGCCTCCCAGTGTCTTTGAAGATTCCCAATGTATTCCATAGGGCCCTGCTGAAACCATTGGAGGCTGTGGAAGAAGCATCATTGGGTCTGTTGTAGCTGTTTTCGTTCTGACCCAGAGTCAGATATGCTAGATCACCAGTGAGGCCAAATTAGGAGTTTATGCCCTCCTTAATTTACAAGCGCTTGGAGACAAAGGAGACTGCACACAGGTCGTGGGCAAATCACTTTATCTAACGTAATGAAACACAAGGCAATCTTTTATACCATTTACAACAAATATGTAACTCTATGGAGCTCATGTAGCCCCAACCATCATCTCAGGGTCATACTTTGTTTACAATGTACCCAAAACACATTGTGGCTGACTATTGAGAACATATATGATAAGAAGCATAGTTTCCTTGAAGAGGAGACTGCTGCGTCATGAGAATAAATTCTAGCAGTTAAAGGCAAACCATTAACCCTTCTATATCAATTTCCCCTTTTGTAAATAGTATAACCTTTGCCACAGGGTCAGCTGATGTCCACAAAGGATCTACTGTCACATGGGTCTAGTACCCATAAGGGGGCTTCCTACCTGCTTCGCCCATCCACCCTCAGTGTAGACACTCACTTTCCCCGTCAGCAATACACTACAGAAGGTTCAGCCTTAGATTCTTTTTTCACACATACATTATTCAGTAACTTAAGTAATACATATATTAGCGCTTTTACGGCTACATAAAACAATAAGCAAAACAACAAAATTTGCATACAAGTCTGTACAATGCCAAAAATCCATCCTGCTAGGCCATTAAACCAATTTGCTGGATTTAAAAAAAAGAGAATGTGTTACCCCACCTGGAGTCTCTGCTTGCACTGTGTTGTTTTAACCATTGGTCTCTAAGTTCACCTATTTTGTCCATACTTGCTCTGATCTGGAGATTGCCAGCAGGGTCAATATAATTACAACAGGTGGGACCAATTATTTGACACATTCCTCCTTCTTTTGCTGTCAGGTAATCTAGTACTATAGTATGTTGGTTAGTAACTATGATTAATTGTCTCTGTATTGTATTAGTTTCATTAAGAACTTCAAGAATCTGGAAAATCTGATCATCCAGGTATTCGGTAGCTTCCACTAATTTATCCCACATTTGTGTTATGAAGGGGTATATTAGCATACTACTGAATATTTTATTTGTTATCCCCATTTATACTAGATGCGGCTTACCGTTTGGATGGGTCTTATTGTCTGCAGCCCTTCTATACAAAGCATGAATTGGAACTGCTGCTGTGTCTATTTTACTATGAGGAACTATGAAATTGGCTGGTGTTAGTTTGGCAAGAATGCAAACTCCTCTTATGTCTGGGCTCACCCACCTGTAGGCACGATGTCCGCACACTAAGAATACTCCTTCTGGGAGAACACAAACGTGACCAGGGGTCTGTATACATTGGCATAAACGCAAAGGTCCTGACACAGGTTTATGGGCACATCAAGTATTATTCATTTGTTTTCCGTTTATACCAAATGTACATTTACCCCCTTCTTTCCTTATTATTTTACCCATAGATGCTTTGCAGCCTTCAACACCATCTTGGTACACCGTCTCATTAACCTATGTTTGATCAAGAGTGTATATACGGAAGCAATTATTGTCCTCACCACAGGTATTTGTTCCAGTGTGTTGAAGACTGAACCACAGTCCATCATTGGGAATGGCGTCTGAGTGTGGGATTTCAGTCCTCCTCCTGGCGGCCATATTTCCGAAGTTTGAATCATATTCCCGCCACCACATTTGTACCTTAGACTGCGTTATATTAAACTGAAATGAGGGATTAGCGGCCCATCCGATTATAGCTAATGAGGCAGATATATCACGAGGCACATCTTTTCCCCAAAGCCTAGATTGAGTTCAAGTCTCATTGTGTATGCAGTGCGGGGTTAATACTTTCCATGGCTCCAGAGGTAAGGCTAAGTACGACATAGTCCTTGCAGATACTGGGCTGGGTGTACAGATCCAACAGTCTTTCGGTTTCTGGCCTTCCTTGTCCTTTATAAGAAGAGCATGACGTCGAATAAGTTTGTTGTCCCAGTCAGCATTTAAGAGTTTATCTTGTGTCACTGTAGAGTGCAGTAATCCTGTCACTGCCAGCAAGGTGATTAGGAGAACAATCATTCTGCTGTTGAAAAGACCTTCTTGCAGTGACTGGTGTGGATCCAGGTGGGCTTTCCCTCAAGTTTTACTGAGGTTACCATGTGGACAGCTGGACTTGGAAGGGGCCGTCAAATCGTGGGTCTAGACTCCTTCTCACGTGTCTGCGTATGACCACCCAAACACCTGGATTCAGCTGGTGCATGGTCTGCACTGGCATTAGGATCTGGAATGGATGAGAACACATGTTTATGAACCACATTAAGTCTTTTCTGTAAGGCCTGGACATAGGTTGTCATAGCACTGTGTTGCATTTGTAGCACCTGTGGGAAGTACAGACCAGTCCTTGGTGCACTACCAAACAGGACTTCAAAGGGAGACAAGCCTCTGTTTCTATTTGGATTGCGTCTGACTGAAAAGAGTGCAAGAGGCAAGCACCCTACCCAGCTCTTTCCTTTATCTGCCATAGCCTTTTGAATTCTCAGTTTAAGTGTCCCATTTAGTCTTTCCACCTTCCCACTACTTTGTGGCCTATATGGTGTATGAAATGCTTGCTGTACACCCAGGGCCTGCATGACTTCCCTCATTATTTCTCCCGTGAAGTGTGTACCCCTATCGTTTTCTATGGTTTCTTGGACACCATACCTGCAGATCAGTTCTTTCATCAGTTTGTCTGCAGTCGTTTTAGCATTTACACATTTTCCCGGATAGGCTTCCGGCCAACCAGAGAATAGATCTACACATACTAGGATATTTGCATACACTCCTACCTTGGTAGCTGTAGGTAGTCAATCTGCAGTCTCTGAAACGGGTAGAGAGGCCTAGGTGTTGCTTTCTTAGGGACTTTTACTGTTTTACCTGGGTTGTGCTGTGCACAGATGAGGCATGATTGTACAAATTCGTGGCTGCGTAACTGAAACCAGGAGTGATCCAGACGGCATCTACCGTGGCACACATGTGACTTTTTGAGGCGTGAGTGGGGCCATGTGTTGCTTGCACCATAATTGGGAACAGGGACTTCGGTAGGCACAATTTATCCTTATTCTCCCATACTCCATTTGAGATCAGCTCAGCTCACAGTCTCCCCCATTGTTCCTTCTCTGTTTGGGCAGCCTGTTGCTGGAGGGATTTCAGGACATCTAGGCTCAGTGTGGCTGGAATACGCTGACTCCCTGCTACCGTCCACTGCTCCCTAGGCCGCCATGCTGCTACTTTAGCAGCCTCGTCCGCTCTTCTGTTGCCCTCTACCTCCACGGAGTCACCTTTTGTGTGTGCTTTTTCCTTGACAACGCCAACCAGGACTGGTAACATCAATGCCTCCATCAATTGTTTCACCAGCTCTGCATTCTTAATGGGATTACCAGCTGATGTAAGAAACGCTCTGCTTCTCCAGATAGGGCCATAATCATGGGCTATTCTCCATGAATAATTTGAATCTGTGTTAATATTAGCGACTTTACCTGCAGCGGCTCTGCACGCCTCAGTGAGTGCCTTCAACTCTGCCTCCTGTGCCGACATAGGAGGAGGGAGTGGTTCAGCTCGGATTACCTCATGTGATTACCTCATGTGAGGATACTACTGCAGATCCAGTGAAGAAACGTCCATCCTGGTGGTATTTGGAGCCATTTACAAAAAACTCAAAATCTGCATTAGGAACAGGTTTTTCATGAATGTGTGTGCAAAACCCACTGTCTCCTGACTTATCAGTTCTATGCAGTCATGTTCATATGTCATGTCAAAGTATTCTTCCTCACTTGCTAAGCTGTCACCAATTCCCCCTTTTCTGAATCCACAGGCAGGAGGGTGGCTGGATTCAGAAAGTTACATCTTTTGAGGGTGACATACTCAGGAATTAGTAGAGTGCATTCAAGTCGGAGCTGTCTGGCCATAGACAGATGTTTTGGTTGAACTTGTACGAGTATGGAATGGATGTCATGTGGGGAATAAATTGTCAAAGGAAAAGTCAGTGTGATTTCATATGCCTTTCCTAGTAGTAGTGCAGCTGCTCCTACCGCACGGACACATGTAGGTGAACCTCTGATCACTGGGTCTAATTGTGCTGAGTAGTAAGCTATTGATCTCTGTTTCCCTCCATGTTTTTGTGTCTGTACTGCGGTAGCATGTCCTCCCTGCTCTGTGCAAAACAAGAAAAATGGCTAGTCATAGTTTGGAATGCCTAAGGCCGGGGCTGACACAAGCAGTCATAGAGTGGTTGCATCATTTGTGAAGCAGACCTTATCCAAGGCCTGCAGTAAGTCACCAAGCCTAAGAAAGTGCGTAGATGCTGATGTGACCTGGGTAGAGGGAGATTTTGAATTGCCTGTTTTCTGTCTTCAGTCAGATGTCTTGTACCTTCGGCAATACAATGTCACCTTTTTTTTGCAATACTGTAATTTGTCACATGATACCTTGCAACCCTTTTCTGCCAAAATACATAGCAAGAAACCTGTAGCTTCCCTGCAGGACATCGGGTCCAGGCAGAACAGCAAGAGGTCATCCACGTACTGTAATAGTACAATCTGCGGATGAGGTGATTGCCACTACTCAAGGATCCCTTCCATCGCTACTGAATAGATGGCAGGGGATTTCTTTCCTCCTTGTGGGAGGACTGTCCGACAATATTGTTTACCTTTATGAGTAAAGGAAAAAAGATACTGACAGTCAGGGTGCAGGGGTACAGAGAAAAAATGCATTCGCCAAATCAATGACTCTGAAACATGTTGATGTTGCTGGGATCAGTGACAGATGTGTGGATCAGGGACAATTGAGGTCACACTTTCTGTAACATCATTAATAGCCCTTAAGTCATGAACCATCCGGTAAGTGTCAGGGGAACCCTTCGGTCCTTTTTTCTCAATGGGATACAAAGGGGAGTTGCAGGGGAAAGATCTTTGCACCAGAGCCCCTGCCTTAACATACTCTTTAATATCTCTGCTCAGGGCCATTGATTTGGCTAGGCTCAAGGGGTATTGCTTTAAACAAGGAAGAGTGGTTCCTTTTTTCAATTTAATCATGACAGGGGGAATGGGCAGCCGACCCACATCAGTTTTTCCCCTTGCCCAAACAGTGTCTGGCACCTGTCCCATTTCCCTATCCTTAGGCATTTTGGTGTCAGGTGTTAGTTTCACTGCTTTTGTCATATACACCATTGCTGCAATCTTACACAAATGTTTATCTGAGAGGGGACTTGTGACTGTAGTACCCTCAGGGGATTACTGTATAGTGGCCTGGATAGCACTCAACACATCTGCTCCTAGTAAATTCATAGAGGTATTGTCACTAACAATGAGTTTTGTAAGCACCACTTGGCTATCTCATAATTTTAGTCTTGTTTAGTCATAGGGGCTTCTGTCACTTGTCCCTCTACCCCCACACATTCCACAATCTCATTAGTAATCATGTCTGGCATTATCAAGTCTTTGTGTACCACAGTCCCGGCTGCCCCAGTGTCAATCAAAAATTCTGCCTATTTCCCTCCCGGCATTGTTATGGTGGTTATTAAGGTAGGACCAGGTCCGGAGGGGACAAGAACAGGGCACACATTTGCCACTGCGTTGCCAGTTTCCTAGTCTGGATGTGGAGGAGGTGGAAGATTGGTCTGCTTAGGCCTCTTTCACACTTCCGTTTTTGACAATCAGTCAAGATCCGCCAATTTTGAAAAAAAAACGAATCTGCCATTTTTCTTTGTGGATCCGTTTTTTTCCCCATTGATTTTCATTATTGGCGGATCCTGACTGATTACTGTCCGTTGCATCCGTTTTTTTGAGGATCCGCCACAATGTTAGTGTCCGTCAACATCCTCAAAGATTTCTAAACGGAGCTTGCAACTTTTTTTTGCCGGCGGATCCTCCAGACACTGAATTAACCCCAAAATCTGTGTGTGTGCCGGACAAAAAAAAATTCTCTCTCTCTCTTTCCCGGCCAGCGGTTCCTTTAAATTTCCTCATTTTCAGGATCCGTCTAAAAACGGATCCTTTGCCATCCGTTCACATCAGTTGAGAACGGATCCGCTTGTCTGCCTTTTTGGCGGATTGTAACTGATGCAAATAACTGAAGTGTGAAAGAGGCCTTACTCTCCTTTATAGGGTTTTTGCAATGGTTGTTGTAGTGCCCATTCTCACCACAATTCCAGCACTTTACTGTTTCTAGGTCCCTAGGTCCCTTACTACGTCTCTACTGTTTTCCTTATGTTCCAGCATACATGACAGATTGTCTTATCGTCCATGTTTGCTCAACTACTTTAGCTACCTTAAGGAGGTATTTCGGATCTACATGTCTCCATTCAGGTCTGGCTGGCTGTACTGCATCTCGTAAGTCTTTGTTCATACCGTCAATGAATGCATTCACTAGTATTTTAACATCAAGTGGGTTTATGGGACTGTACCCCATGTCTGCCCATTTCAGCTGTAACCGTCCAAAATACATCTCTACGCTCTCTCCTTTTTGTTGTGTCACGTCAGTCAGGCGTACAGACTGCTCTGATTGTTCCACTGTAGCCCACTGTTTTAATGACTCACAGTACGTCTCCCCAGACAGTGCAAATTTATCATCCATGCCCCAAGCTTGATTCTTTGCCACATCTGTGTGTGTCTTAATTATGTGTCCTAGTACGTCACCTGCCTTTAAACTCACCAACCTCTCTAGGTCTGCCCAGGTACACTTATATGTCCACTGTATTTCCTTTATGTGTCTGTAAAACGGGAATGGTTGGTTTTCAGGGTCAGGCAACTGCTTCAGCATAGCTAGCTGGTCAGAGGGGCTCCAGGGATAACACTCCTGCATCTTTCTTACTCTAGTCACCCTTCTACATCCTGATGTGGTTGGTCGTCTGGTGTCTACTGTCAGCTTACTCCTCAAAGGTCAACTATCCACTAACCACACTATTAGGTCAGCTTCTTATGTCACTACATATGATCTTGTCTGGACAGGATTTAGCGCAACTCGCTTAGGTCGGTAGCACAGGTCACACAAGTAGCTATTCAGTCTGGGTTTGTCTGAGTCTGACCACAGTGTTTACAAGTCCATCTGTTTTGTCTGGGTCTCTGGTTAAACTTTGTCAATCAAAACTTTCATAATACATCTTACTTCCATACTGCTGCACATTCTCAAACATCATTTATTCATTTGCTATTTTCTTCCCTTGTCTTTGCCTTTTTATGTACATCCAAACATTCACACTCTAGCATTTTTGCCTTTTTTCAATAATGGTCCCACCTATTTTACTGCTTCCTTTCTTCTCTGTCTTTTACCATCTGCATAGCGGTGGAATCCCATTGGGGAGCCCTGACTACACACACAGAATAAGTTGCCATGGCTTTAACTTATTCATGAGACAGCTCACCTTTATTCTGAAATGCCCTTCTAGTGTGCCTGAACCTTGTCTTACAGGCCACACGTAGCAAGTCAGAGCGAGCCTGCCAAGGTGTAGCAGGAAGGCTCCTTGCCTCTCACATGGTAGACCTACAGGATGTAACGGGAAGGCTCTTTACCTCTCACCCATTAGATCAGCTGACTAGAATAGGAATAGGCCTTTTACCTACTAGTCCAGCTCCATGGAATGTGGGAAGGCTGCTTCAACTTAGACAGCTCACCTTTATTCTGAAATGCCCTCTCAGTGTGCCTGGACCTTATCTTACAGGCCTCACATAACAAGTCAGAACAAGCCTGCCAAGGTGTAGCCAGAAGGCTCCTTGCCCTTGCCTCTCACCCACAACAAAAAGCCTGCTGACTAAAGTAAGAAGACCCAGATGTGATAGGCCTCTAACCTACTTTATCAGCAGTGCTGTTGGCTACCTCCTTCTGCTGATCCTCAATTTGCTATATGTCAATCAAACAACTAGAAGCAGGTACAAACACATTAATGACCAAACAATCACTTACAAGTGTCCTTCTAAATTAGGCACCATATTTTACGTTCAACTTCCAACTTCAACTTACAAAATTTCATTCCACTTCAATTAAGTACTGATGCTTTAAAATGCACAAATCTACTAGCGAGCATTACACCAAGGACAGAAATACAGAGAATTTTGAGTGCACCTCCGTTCCCCTTCCCATTAGACACTCTGCATAGATAAGAGAGGAGAAACACAAGCAATTGTGCAGCCCTTTCATTCATCCCTCCCATCAGAATTTTAGAAATTTAGTGTCCTTCACACAGTAACAGAATGTAGAAGCTCTTTAGACAAAATCAATTTCTACAAAACCCTCAAAACCACAGGATTTCACTGTAAGAGCAGATAACTGTATAATGTGAGTAACCGAGCCTTGCCCTTTTCTGGCCAAATGCATCCAGGAAACTTTACAATGTAAAGCCACATATAACACGAGCTATATCATTACTCAGTTCATTCAGTCTCAGATGTAGATTTGAAATATCTATAACACATCTGTCCAGGATCTCCCACAAGAACTAGAAAGGTAACAGTCTCTTGACACAAAATGATGTGTGATGATTCATTCATACATGCTCATTCAGGGATTTTTTTTCTTTCACTTTTCAGTGGTCAGTTGATTTTACAAAAAGAAGAGAACAAAAATCCCTTATCTCAATCACTCCGCCTAATTCAGCTCATTCAGAGGTTCTCATAGACATACATACAAGGATTCACACAGCCTGCCTATTTTGCACTTTGAAATAATTAAACACAACTTATGAAACTACAGCAGTGGCCACTGACACTCTGAGAACACCAGGTCCCTCGCCGCCTGGATCGGTGGATAGTCAGGAGGAATTCGAGGTGGAGCACATCATGGATTTACGTTTGGTCCATTGTTCCCTCCAGTATCTTGTGCACTGGAAAGGGTATGGGCCTGAGGACCGATCCTGGGTTCCTGTCCGATCAGTTCATGCCAATCGTCTGGTGCGCTCCTTTCATGCCCGGTTTCCTGGGAAACCTGGGGTCCGGTGGCTCCTCATTGAGAGGGGGTACTGTCATGACTCTGGACAAGATGGTTCCACTTCCATCTTGGTCAGGTCAGAGTTAATTCTAGTTTACCTCTCTTTGGTTCTGGTGCAGCTATTTAATGCTGGTAGTTCCTGGGTTTGGTGTCGGTGATACTTCCGTATACTCGGTTTGTGGTTGCTGACCCAGGTTACTTGTCTGTAATCATTGTGCCTCTGTGTGAGTTAGCTTTACTGTGTATGACCCGGTTTGTCCCCTGACTTTTGCCTCTGTATCCTGCATTGTACAGCCCTATCCTTCCTGGTTATCTGACCCCTTGGCTCGTCTTGGTTTACTCTCTGTCTCATCCCTAGGTACCACGCTCTCATCTGGCTTTTGACCCTCAGCTCCACTTTGACTACATTAACGTTCTGTGTCCTGTTCTCTGTGCTCTCAGCTGCCTTCCTTGTCCTCACGCTCGGTGACTCCACCCCCTGTTATCACGTGACTACTTAGTTCCAGGTTCTGTGCTCACTGCTTAGTCTCAGGTCCTTGCGCACTGCATGCCTTGTTCCTCCACTTCCTGTGCTCATTCCCGTGCCCCCTGATAGCACCCCCAAGCCGCCTCAGTGACACCATCAGTGTCATTACAATACTGGACACTACAATGTACTGTTCACAATGGCAATTTGTAATTTTCACTCAGAAGCATTCACTGCTGCTTGTTTCTAGAAAAACACCCATGGAGTCAAAATCATCACTGTACCTGGCGATAAATTACCAAAGGGGTATAATTTCCAAAATGTGGTCACTTGAGGGGGGATTCTGGTGTTCTAGCACCTAGGGACTCTGTATGGAGTCTGCAAACTATTTTAGGAAAATCTGTGCTCCAGGAGGCAAATAGCGCTTTCTCCATCCCGAGTCTCACCATATGGCTAAGCAGCACTGTACAGCCACATATGGGGTATTTCTACAATCAGCAGAAATTGTGAGAGAAATTTTGGTGCCATTTTTACCCATTTTCCAGTGTGAAATGTAAAATCTGGGGCTAAAACAAAATAAAACAAAATTTGGTGGTAAAAATGTATATATATTTTCTTTATTGCCCATTGGTATAAAATTCTGTGACCCACTTATGGTGTCAATATGATCAGTGCACCCCTAGTTGAATTTATTGAGAGATGTAGTTTGTAAAACGGGGTCACATATGGAGGGTTCTGTTGTTTTGGCACCTTAGGGGCTCTACCAATGTGACATAGCACCCTCAAACTAGTCCAGAAAAATTTGAACTCCAATATGGTGCCCTTTCCCTTATGAGCCTTGTACTGTGTCTCAAAAGTAGTTTTTGACCCCATATGGGATATCAGTGTACTCACGAGAAATTGCACAACAAATTTTGGGGTTATTTTTCTCCTTTCCTTGTGGAAATGGAAAAAATTGGGACAAAAACAACATATTTGTGGGAAAAAATATATATATATTTTATTTTCACAGATCAATGTTGTAAAATTCAGTGACGCATCGGTGGGTTCATAGTGTTCACCACATGTCTAGATAAATTAATTGAGAGATCTTTGTCTAGATACATTCCTTGAGGGGTCTAGTTTTCAAAATGGGGTCACTTGTGGGGGTTTCCACTGCGTGGGCACATCACAGGCTTCCAACAAAGTCCGCATTCCATAATGTTGGTCCTTCTTTTATGAGCACTGTTGTGCCCCCAAACAGTAGTTTTCACTCACATATGGGACATTTGCGTACTCAGGTGAAATTCCCCAACCAATTTTGGGGTCCATTTTCTCCAGTTACCCTTATGAAAATGTAAAATTTGGATTTGGGGCTAAAAAATCATTTTTGTGGGAAAAATGCGATTTTTTTTTTTTTTTACTTTTACAGCTCAATGTTATAAACTTCTATGAAGCATCCGTGGTTTCAAGGTGCTCAACACAAATCTAGATAAGTTCCCTGAGGGGTCTAGTTACCAAAATGGTGTGACTTGTGGGGGGTTCCCACTGTTTAAGCACATCAAGAGCTCTCCAAACACGACATGGAGTCTGATAATTAGTCAATCAAATTTTATATTCAAATTGTCAAATGGTGCTACTTCCATTTCGAGCCCTGCCGTGTGCCCAAACAGTAGTTTTTCTCTACATGTTGTGCATTAGCGTACTCAAGAGAAATTGCTAAACAAATTGGAAGGTGCAATTTCTCCTGTTACCCTTATGAAAATGCTAAATTTGGGGCTAAAAAATCATTTTTGTGGTAAAAATTTGATTTTTTAATTTTCATGGCTCAATTATCTGTGAAGCATTTGGGGGTTCAAGGTACGCAACACATATTTAGATAAGTTCTCTGATGGGTCTAGCTTCCAAAATGGTGTCTCTTGTGTGGGGTTTCCTCCAGTAAGACACATCAGGAGCTCTCCAAATGAGACATGGTGTTCGCTAACTATTCAAGCCAATTTTGCATTCAAAAAGTCAAATGGTGCTCCTTCCCTTCCAAGCACTGCTGTGCTCACAAACAGTAGTTTGTGTCCACATATTGGGCATCTGTGTACTCAGCAGAAATTGCACAACAAACTGTATGGAGCAATTTTTCCTGTTATCCTTGTGAAAATGTAAAATTTGGGGCTAAAAAAACATTTTTGTTTAAAAATGTGATTTCTTTCTCATTGTTATAAACTTCTGTAAAGCACATGGGGGTTCAAGGTGCTCAACACACATCTAGATAAGTTCCCTGGGGGGTCTAGTTACCAAATTGGTGTCATTTGGGGGGTTCCCACTGTTTAAGCACATCAAGGGCTCTCCAAACACGACATGGAGTCTGATAATTATTCAATCAAATTTTACATTCAAAATGTCAAATGGTGATACTTCCCTTTCAAGCCCTGCCGTGTGCCCAAACAGCAATTTTTCTCTACCTTGCTGTGCATTAGCATACTCAGGAGAAATTGCTAAACAAATTGGAAGGTACAATTTCTCCTGTTACCCTTATGAAAATGCTAAATTTGGGGCTAAGGCTAGTTTCACACTAGCTTATCTTCCACGCAGCGCTCGGCGCCGCTAAGCCCCGCCCCTTGACGGCTCCCTGCCCGCCCCATCCGGTCATCGCCGCCTACTATCGCACACGGCTGCATGCGATCTGCGCACCCTATCTTTAGCATAGGGTGCGCAGACCGTGCGCTGGCCGTGCGCTAGTAGGATTTTAGCGTGTGCTGCGCACTTTTGAAGGTGCGCCGAACGCGCCAAAATGCAACATGGTGCATTCGGCGCACACCGGCGCACCTTCAAAAGTGCGCAGCGCATGCTAAAATCCTACTAGTGCACGGTCTGCGCACCCTATGCTAAAGATAGGGTGCGCAGTTCGCATGCAGCCGTGTGCGATAGTAGGCAGCGATGACCGGATGGGGCGGGCAGGGAGCTGGCAGGGGGCGGGGCTTAACGGTGCCGAGCGCTGCGTGGAAAATAAGCTAGTGTGAAACTAGCCTTAAAAACATTTTTTTGTGGTAAAAATTTGATTTTTTAATCTTCATGGCTCAAACTTCTGTGAAGCACTTGGGGGTTCAAGGTGCGCAACACATATCTAGATAAGTTCTCTGATGGGTCTAGTTTCCAAAATGGTGTCACTTGTGTGGGATTTTCTCCGTTAAGACACATCAGGAGCTCTCCAAACAAAATATGGTGTCTGCTAACTATTCCAGCAAATTTTGCATTCAAAAAGTCAAATGGTGCTCCTTCCCTTTCAAGCACTGCTGTGCACCCAAACAGTAGTTTGTGTCCACATATTGGGTATCTGTGTGCTCAGCAGAAATTGCACAGCAAATTGTATGGAGCAATTTTTCCTGTTATCCTTGTGAAAATGTAAAATTTGGGGCTAAAAAAACATTTTTGATTAAAAATATGATTTCTTTCTTAATGTCATAAACTTCTGTGAAGCACATGGGGGTTCAAAGTTTTCACCACATATCTGGATAAGTTCCCTTCAAGGGCTCTGCAAATACGACATGGCGTCCGTTAATTATTCAAGCAAATTTTACATTTAAAATTTGCCCTAACACTGTTTTTTCCCCACATATGTGATATTGGCGTGCTCAGGAGAAATTGTGCAACAAATTTTGGGGTCCATTTTCTCCTGTTACCCTTGTAAAAATGAAAAAATTGGGTCTAAAATAACAGTTTTGTGAAAAAAAAGTTGCATTTTAATTTTTTCCTTACACATTCCATTAATTCCCCTGAAGCACTTGAATGGTTAATAAACTTTTTGAATGTGGCTTCATAACCTTGAGGGGTGCAGTTTTTAAAATGGTTCATTTTGGGGTATTTTCTGCCATACAGACCCCTCAAAGTCACTTCAAATGTAATGTTGTCCTGAAAAAAAATGTATTTGTAAATTTAGTTGGAAAATGAGAAATTTCTGGTTAACTTTTAACCCATATAATTTTCTAACAAAAAAAATTATATTTCAAAAATTGTGCAATGTAGACATGTGGGAAATGTTATTTATTGATTATTTTGTGTGACATAAATCTTTGCTTTATGGGTGTGAAAATTGAAAGTTGGAAAATTTCAAAATGTGCAAAATTTTCACCAAATTTTTGTTACCCCTCCCAAATAAACGCAAGTCATATCAAACCCATTTTACCACTATCATGAAGTACTATATGTCACAAAAAACATAATCAGAATCAGTGGGATCGCTTAAAACATTCCAGAGTTTTTACCACATAAATTGACATAAATTGATAAGGTGAAAACATGCTCGGTCGGGAGTAAAAAAAAATAGGAAAAAAAAATGTTTTCTGAAGCCCTCCTCTTCATGTCTTCCACGGTGTATAGCAGTCCCTCCTTTTAATTCTTGGCAGCCATTAAACTAAGGGCAAAGACTATAGTAGTCTAGGAGTCCCACTACCTAACAATTTTTACAGAATGTATATGAGGCCCTCCTTTATGTCTAAGGCTGGGATCACACATGCAAGAAACTCGGACGAGTCTTGCATCCTAATACCTGGCACTGCCGCCAGCACTTGGGAGTGGAGCGTGTGGCTGCATAGAAATACATGCAGTCGCACACTTCGCTCCCAAGTGCCGGCGGCAGTGCCAGGTATTAAAATGCGAGACTCATCCGAGTTTCTCACATGTGTGATCCCGACCTAATATAGGGTGTATCGGAGTCCCTCTTCCCTCTAATTTTTGGCAGTTCTTGCATAGGCTTTGTGAGTTTCAGAATCCTTCATTCATAAACTAAACAGGATATATCTTACCATGTCACACACCAAATGCCCAGATAATGTAGTAAAACGTCAAAAATTACATTTACCGATGACTACAGGTGGGTGTAGTTTTATTTCCCCCTTTACTATGTCATCTACTGTAGTCATAGGCATCAGGAAATACGGTGAGAGATGGCTCGGCTTTTAAGGGGTGGAGAAGAGTTTTTTTCCCCTTTTGCCTTATATTATTATTATACATTTTTATAGCGTCATTTATTCCATGGCGCTTTACATGTGAAAAGGGGAAAATATAGACAAGTACAATAAACATGAGCAAAACAAGACGCACACAAGTACAGAAAGAGAGATGACACTGCCTGCAAGAGCTCACAGTCTATACAAGTCATTATACATTAAAGAATGTTTCCTAAGAGTTTTTCCTGTAAAATTTTTGGTTTTGTATGTTTTATTGTCATTCCATAAAAGTGGAGTTCTACTCCGGCAACATTATTTCCAGCAGCCACCTAGGAGTCAGCGATAGGTTCAAGCATCATCCCCATGCTTTTCTCATTCAATTTGAGGGCTAATTTCTTCCTCCCCAGCTCTCCTATTAGGGTCTTCCAGAAAGATAACTACTTGCATTTCCCATTGACTTCCATTATTCTCGATACTCGATTTGAGCCCGTCCGAGAGCCCATTCTGCTTGATTCGAGTACCATGCACTCGAAAATTTTAGTGCTCGATCATCACTGGTGTTATCTGTAGTGTCATCTACTTAAAGAACTCCACTGGACTTACTACGGATTTACTACTACAGATTTACTACTACTTTAGAATTTTCTTTCTCCAACAATAGCGTTTTTCTAGAAATCTTTATCAATTTCCAGTATCATGTACTCGTACACTGAGTTACTTGTTAATTGGCACAGGAAGAGCTGCAACAGTCATCGATTAGAGGCTGGTGTCTATACCCATATCATCTATACTACAACACGGCTCCAATCCATCCTAAGGAAGACTCACCTCCCACTATGCTTTTCCAGAAAATGTACAGAGAGACTTAGGCTATAAGCCTTTCCAACTTGTGACCTACTCAATCAACAGCATGGCACAAGGGAGCACAGAGATATCCTCGCAGCACGCTGGACTGGGTTGAGTTCCTAGCAAATTGCACATTTACGCCAAAGCTTGAGTCTGAAATGCTGAGAGATTCTGAAGACCAACGTATAGGCATTGATTCATCGAGACTGCTGTGGCACATGCCAGAGTTAATGAATGGGCTTGCTAGAGTATGGTGCACCTAATACACTAAGAGGCGCACACTAATTAATGAATAATTTGATTCTCTTAACTAATGTGCGCAGCCAATCAGAAATATACTCAATTCACAGACTGGTAAGTTATGTCTTAGTGGCTTTACTTTTCATGAATTTGATGGGACACACCCATCTAGTCTAAACTAGAAGGTGGGATACGGGGAAGAGGAGAGTCAGCTCACCGGTTCTATGAAATGCAGGGAGAGCAATCGAAGTCCTTGCACGGAGCCGCCTGGAGTTAGGAGCAGGAAAAGGAGCTATCCAGTGAGGTAGTAGGTAAAATATCCTGTGGACAAGCTTTATTTAAACATTAAAACAATAGCGGTGCCTCTGGAAATACTGAAACCAACGCGTTTCACCTAGATAGTCTTATTCACGGTTGTAAACCAAGATTGTAAAGACCAGCTAAATACATAAGAGCCAGCCTAGTATATACCATGCTCATAATAAGCCCAGATAGCCGGGATCGGCATGTCAACAAGAGTCACAAAAGATTTTTGCTAAGTGTTCTGTTTTCTTTTGGCATTATGGAAACCTGATTTTCTGTTTATTTGCACAATTTCTTGGCATCTATTTGTAATAGTTTTATAATATCACAATTGACTGATTAATGCAACATCTCAGTAATAACTCATACACAATGCGCTCGTCTTCTGCGGAGTCTTTGGCCCTTTTAAAGTTTTGTTTCCAGGATAAGCTTTCAAAAAAAGCAAAACGTGATGATTTAGCAAATGGCTTGACAGAACATGTATCGAGTCAGCAAACGCAGAGGCTTTGTTATTCAATCCTTAGCTTCTCTCCTGCTTAAATAATGATAAGTGTGCTGCTTCAACAATTAACACCATCATTCTCTGGAGTCAGGTTCAAAGGATACCGTAGCTTTAAATTATGTACATCCCAAGGTATTTACAGGAGACACAGAAAAACACTACTCTGCACTTATTCTGAGTATTAATTTTGTGCATACTAAACACTAGAAGTTATAGTAACACTATACAAAAATAAAAAAGCAAAAAACTTTTCATAATGTAGCTGAAGGGAGCCCATTTCCACTAAAAAAGGTTGATTGCTGTTTAAATTTCTAAATCTCTATGACATATTCAGGCACACCAATACATTTAAAGAGACAAATAAAGAAAATTGATTGAATGTCTTAGAGTATGTGCACACGATGCAGATTTGCCTTGGAATTTTCTGCACAGAATCTGCAACTCTTGGCAGAAAATGCAGCAAAAAATCCACGTGGGTTTGATGCATTTTTTATGCATTTTCCATGCGGATTTGTATGTGTTTTTGCTAAATAAAGATCTATTATTTAACAAGAAAAAAGATTTGTGATGTTATTTCTTTATCCAACCTCTTATTTTACATACTCCATTGAAGAATAATCTTTACACTTATAGATAAATAGATAGATCTATAGATAGAAAAGATAGCTAGATAGATAGATCTATAGATATATAGATATATAGATAGATAGATAGATAGACCGATAGATAGATAGATAGATAGATAGATAGATAGATAGACCTATATATAGATAGATCTATAGATAGAAAAGATAGATAGATAGAGATAGATAGATAATACCAAAGCCGATGTTTATTACTGAACATTATGTTTAATTTTGAAAAAAAAGGGGAAAAAAATGGTGTGGTGTTTTTTGATCAAAACAGTGTTTACCAAGTACCCTATGTTATTTAATGCACTTGCTTTTTTACTTATTTTCATTAGGGTATATACACACTGTTTTTTCCTTTGGTTTTGCTTGCTTTTATGGCCAGTGTGAGCAAGCTTTTACATCATGCATGTCATTAAAATCTACTCCAGTTCAGTTTTTTTGTTTTTCTTCAGTATTTTTGTATTCAGTACAAATAAGGTGTGGCCTCCTCTCTACTGAGCTGTGTAGTTCACTTATAGTCCCTCTTAAGCTGGGTGTCTGTTTGGGACCCAGAGACTCTGCCACTATTCATAGTTACTGTCTCAAATGGGTACACCTTGCCGTGGTGGGACAGCTTTATACTTTTTTGATCAAAACAGTGTTTACCAAGTACCCTATGTTATTTAATGCACTTGCTTTTTACTTATTTTCATTAGGGTATTGTGAGGTAGCGCTGTCATTCAAGTAGGAGATTACTCGCTTGGCAGCCAAATAAATCACATCCGGCACGGGTTTTCCACAAAACGATCATAGTCCCTTCGGTTTATTCAGCATCATAAACCATCACAGCAACAGAGACCAGCATATAATCAGCATAGCGTCCATTACAGAGTTTCCCTCTGTTATCCAGTAGTCATATAAGTTATGCACTGTTCAATGCGCAGGCTTCCTAGCCCCAAGGTATCTCACCCTGCCAGGGTTTCCTCATGCTGCTTCACCATGCTGCACACGTTCATTCCCTCCAGGGAACTAACAGGCACACGTCGCCATTACTCACAGCCACTTCACAGGCTGTTAGCCAGGAAGCTCCATCTCAGCGGGACCTTCCACACTGGACCAACCGGGTCCCAGCATTCACCCCCTGTGACCTACCCTGGCCACCATATATGGTCCGTAGTCACGCCCACTGGGTCACATGGCTATGACCTCATCACAGGTCCTTGACCCATTCACACTCTCTTTGCAATAGTATCCTTAAACACACCCCCTGGGTGGGTTTGTAGGTAACAGGGTCGGCCCGTCTCCCCAGTTACCTGGAGACTTCTCCCTGACACATTGAAACAACACCTCAGCAATATCACTGCTGATCAATACACACATCAGTCTCCATCTCAAGGCCACCCACCTTGAGATACATAATGGTCATTCATGACTCTGCCATTCGTCCTCTCTCCTTGGACATCCACACAGCACCACCTAGCGGACACAGTGGTCACTACACCACAATACACATTTGTTTTTTTCTTTGGTTTTGCTTGCTTTTATGGCCAGTGTGAACATGCTTTTATATCATGCATGTCATTAAAATCTACTCCAGTTGAGTTTTTTGTTTTTAATGAACATTATGTTTAATTTTGAAAGAAAGGGGAAAAAAATGGTGTGGGCTCCAGCGCAATCTAGTTCACCAGAGAGGGAAAGCGGACGACTGGGGGCAGATATTCAAAGCCTATTAAGGGACCATGGTTTTTGGCCCCCACTCGCTACAAACATCTGCCCCCAGCCACCCCAGAAATGGCACATCTCTAAGATGCGCTAAGTTCGGCATTTAGCCTCTCTCTTCCCACTACCGTGTAGTGGGGTAATATTTGTGGGGTTGATGTCACCTTTGTATTGTAAGGTGACACCATGCCTGGTTAGTAATGGAGAGACATTAATAAGACACCGATCCATTGCTAATCCTATAGTTGTTAAGGGTTAAAAAAAAATGACACAGCCAGAAAGTCTTTTAATGAAATAAAACACTACACTGTTTGCCATATTTATTAGATGCATAATCCATGCGACACCCTCAATCTCCTGCAAAAAAAATAAAAAATACTCCCTGTTCCAACGTAGAACATTTAATAACGAGTGTCCCACAACGATCTCCCTTGTAGATCAGTGACATCGGGTGATGTCACTGCTCTACAGGGCCTCCCATGATGCACCGTGCATCGTGGAGGCCCTGTAGAACAATGACATCACCCAATGTCACTGTTCTGCACGGGAGATCGTCGTGGGACTCTCGTTATTAACTGGACTATGGCAGAAAGGTAATGAATAGGTTGGTTTATTTTTTTATTTTTGGTTATAGGAGATCGAGGGCTTCGGGAATTAGGTGATTAGTGAGTATGTGTGGCCAAAAACGCTGCGGATCCGTATTTAAATCCATAATGTGTGCACATACCCTTATTGTTTCATGTTTTACCTTTTACTTTATACTTTATAAACAAAAAAGTTAAATCACTGATGGGTAAATGGCATAAAAAACCCTTATATTTCACTCATGCTTAAATAATATATTGCTATAGGATTGGTGCACAGAGGACCATCTACAAGTTTTCTTGACATATACCATATATTGTAAAAATAGCTGTTATTATAGCCCCAAACCCAAATTAATATTCCTTGCAAAACATTTTATGAATGATTATTGTCACATGTACTCAGGGTTCAGTGTTAGGGGCAGGCAGACTGGCATCTGCCTAGCGTCCCCACTACCCCAGAGACCTCATCCGTTGTCAGGCCATTAATAGCGGCAGACCACTTGGCTGCTGTGGGGCCCGTCAGTAGAGATGAGCAAATTTGTTTGGATTCGGTTCAGAATACGATTGGAATCGAATTTTGTTTTTGCAATATTCGTCGAACACAGCCGAACGTCATTATACCCTTTCTGACATCCGACGTACTATGCCGTCCACGGTACCTGGGCCCGTATGACCAGGGACAGGATAGTACGTCACCGCGATCAGCGGCGCTCACGGGGGTAGCGCCGCTGATCACGGCCGGGTGTCAGCTGATTATCACAGCTGACACCCAGCACTATGTGTCAGGGGCGGTCACGGACCGCCCCCGGCACATTGACCCCTGGCACACTGTGATCAAACGTGATTGCAGTATACCGGGGGCATAGGGAAGAATCACGCATAGAGGGGGCTCCCTGTGTGCTTCTCTAAGACCCTCGGAGCGGCACAATATGCTCACACTGCTCCGAGGGTCTCCTCCCTGCAGGCCCCCGGATCCAATATGGCCTTGGAGGCCTTCTGGGTCCTTCGGAGAGGCGGCTTCTTCCGTGCCTACTGAGAGCAGCCACTGAGTAAACCTGTAAGCCTGTGCAGCGCCTGTCAGATCGCTGATCTGACACAGTGCTGTGCAAAGTGTCAGATCAGAAATCTGACACTTTATTATATTGTCCCCCCCCGGGACAATGTAATAAATAGAGTTGAGCGAAACGGGTCGAAAAAATTCAAAAGTCGCCGACTTTTGGCAAAGTCGGGTTTCATGAAACGAAACCCGACCCTAGGATGAGGTCGGCCACGAGGTCGGCGACTTACGCGCCAAAGTCGCGTTTCAAAAGTTTGTTTTGCGCTCTTTTTCAGCCAATCAGGATCCACGGACACTGTGAGCAACGTGATGACATAGGCACGGGTCACCACCATCTTTCAGAAGGGCATGCAAGTGATTGGCTTGCTTTGGTGGGCGTCACAGGGGGTATAAAAGGGCGTGCACGCCAACCGCCATCTTACTTCTGCCGATCTTAGCATAGGGAGAGGTTGCTGCTGATTCTGTAGGGAGAGCGTTAGGCAGGGAAGAAGACAAAAAAACTGCTTCTGCTGCTAGCGATTTGGCCTGCACAACACACCAGTCACTGTGTGTGCAGTGCAAGGGGAGGCTATATAGTGGTGTATCAGTGGTGTTGGTTGTTGGGCTGCCTTCTAAGGCTTCCTGACAGGCTGACATTGCTGTTTACCCACTGCTCCGCAAACTGCTTTTTTAAAAGCAATCCAATCTCCCTTATCCTCTAGTCACTTTGGTCACAGCTGCGCCATCGAGCCTGTCACATAGCGCTCAGATATTCATTGGGCCTCAAACTGCTTAAGCAATCCCAATTTTTTTTTTTTGTCCTGCTGAGAAGAAAAAAAAACTGCTTCTGCTGCTGATAGCAATTTGGCCTGCACAACACACCAGTCACTGTGTGTGCAGTGCAAGGGGAGGCTATATAGTGGTGTATCAGTGGTGTTGGTTGTTGGGCTGCCTTTTAAGGCTTCCTGACAGGCTGGCATTGCTGTTTACCCACTGCTCCGCAAACTGCTTTTTTAAAAGCAATCCAATCTCCCTTATCCTCTAGTCACTTAGGTCACAGCTGTGCCATCGAGCCTGTCACATAGCGCTCAGATATTCATTGGGCCTCACACAATCCAAAAGTGTCCAGTGTCCAAAAGTGTGTGCAGACATTCAAAATCTCACTTATCCTCTAGTCACTTAGGTCACAGCTGTGCCATCGAGCCTGTCACATAGCGCTCAGATATTCATTGGGCCTCACACAATCCAAAAGTGTCCAGTGTCCAAAAGTGTGTGCAGACATTCAAAATCTCACTTATCCTCTAGTCACTTAGGTCACAGCTGTGCCATCGAGCCTGTCACATAGCGCTCAGATATTCATTGCGCCTCACACAATCCAAAAGTGTCCAGTGTCCAAAAGTGTGTGCAGAGATTCAAAATCTCACTTATCCTCTAGTCACTTAGGTCACAGCTGTGCCATCGAGCCTGTCACATAGCGCTCAGATATTCATTGGGCCTCACACAATCCAAAAGTGTCCAGTGTCCAAAAGTGTGTGCAGACATTCAAAATCTCCCCTGTCCTATAGACACCTTGTACCTTGTTTTACATACTATATAGTTTGTTGGATTTTGTCTACATTTCTACCAAAAATGAGGAAGGCTGGTGGAAGAGGCCGTGGAATTGGGCGGGGGTTGGCAGCTGGTAATGATGGTGTTGGTGGTGGATCTGATGGTAGTGGCAAGAGCAAAATAGGACCGAATGCAGGAGGTGTTGAGCCTGCGTCATCGTCTGGCTACATAATGCCTCGAACGCTTAGTTCTCTAGGAGTTGGCAAACCGCTTTTAAAGCCAGAGCATCAGGAAAAAGTTTTGTCTTACATTGCTGACTCAGCCTCCAGCTCTATCGCCTCCTCTTCTTCAGTTGTAAAAAGTAAAAGCACTGAGTCGTCATTGGAGGCTCATGTTCATGAACCACACCTTTCCTTGTGTCCTTCACCCCAACCAAGATTGAAGGATGACGCAGGCCATACTACTGATTACTCCATGGAGCGGTTTTCACATACCATGCCTGGATTATCAAGTGAAATGGTGAATTACCCAGGCCAAGATGAATCTGACATGGAGTGCACTGATGCACAGCCGCTGATGGATGATTCTGCTGGTACATTCACTCAGAGCACTACATTGTCCTCGCAGTGTACAGAGCCAGATTCTGACCCTGATGAGACTCAGGTGCCCCTTCCCGCACACTATACCACCATACACGGTGACACAGAGGAAGGTGCACATGACATAGAAGAGGAGGTGATGGATGACCCAGTTGTTGACCCAGATTGGCATCCATTGGGGGAAGAGGGTGCTGCTTCCAATAGCTCAGATGAGGAGCATCCACAGCAGACATCGACATCGCAACAGCTGTTATCTGGCAGGCCCGGAGCACTCCAAAGACAGGTTCCAAACATCAAAAGAGTTGCTGGACAGCTTGTCCAGAGGGTCAAAAGATCACAGCATGCTAGGCCGCAAAATGTCTGCCAAAGTAGGAAGAGTGCAGTGTGGCACTTTTTTGAACAAAATCCTCATGATCAGGCCAAGGTTATCTGTAAGAAGTGCGCAAAGACCTTTAGATGAGGGAAAAATCTGAAAAATTTGAATACCAGTTGCATGCTTAGACATTTAACCAGCATGCACTTGCAAGCGTGGACACAACACCAAACCTCAAGTGCCACATGTGCAACTGATCACAACAAAGGTAGTCATCAACGCTACATTGTTTCCCCCACTGTAAGCCCACCGGTTAGCACAGCAGCAAATGTTGAGGTGTCGTTGCAAGGCCACAGCAGTCAGGGAATCCCACTGTTATATCAACGAAAGACTGATTCTAGGCCATCAGAAAGAACACCAACTCCATCACCATCATCAACCCTCTCTCAGTCCGCCCTGTCCACCGCTACTTCCACCATATGCAGCTCTCAAGTCCAGCTCACCCTCCCAGACACTATGAGTAGGTCAAGAAAGTAATCAGTCTCTCATCCGCGTACACTGGGTTTGAACGCCCACATTGCCAAACTAATCTCGTTTGAGATGATGCCCTTTCGGTTGGTGGAAAGCACAGCTTTCCGCGAACTCATGGCCTATGCAGTACCACACTATGACCTACCCAGTCGCCACTTCTTCTCTCGCAAAGCCATCCCAGCCCTCCACCATCATGTGAAAGACCGCATTGTCCATGCACTCAAGCAGTCAGTGAGCGGAAAGGTGCACCTCACAACTGATGCATGGTCCAGTCGGCATGGCCAGGGCCGTTACGTGTCCATCACTGCGCACTGGGTTAATGTGGTGGATGCAGGGTCCACAGGGGACAGCGGTGGTGGGACAGTGCTGCCTAGCCCACGGTATAGGAAACAGTTGGCTGTAGGCGTTCCACCCTCCTCCTCCTCCTCCTCCTCCTCCTCCAGAAGCGAAAGCTCGTCCACAGAGCGCAGTCGTACGAGCACTCCATCTGCAGCTGCCACTGTTGCACACGATGTGTCCCCCTATCGAGCAGCTAGTGGAAAGCGTCAGCAGGCTGTGTTGCAGATGATGTGTTTGGGCGACAGACATACCGCCGAGGTGCTGGCCGAGTACTTGAAGCGACAAACTGAGTCATGGCTGGGCAGTGTACATCTTGAGGCAGGCAATGTAGTTAGTGATAACGGCCGTAATTTTGTGGCAGCCATAGCCCTTTCAAAACTCAGCCACATACCTTGCTTGGCTCACACCTTGAACCTGGTGGTGCAGTGCTTCCTCAAAAATTATCCGGAGTTAACAGCCCTGCTCCAGAAGGTGCGAAGACTATGCGCGCACATCCGCCGGTCGCCTGTACACTCCGTTCGTATGCAGAAGTTGCAGCGATTGCTCCACCTTCCCAACCACCGCCTCATTATCGACATTGCAACAAGGTGGAACTCCACCCTGCACATGGTGGAGCGGCTGTGCAAGCAGAGGCAGGCCATAATGCATTTGTGGGAGGATACACGGCCAGGCACTTTGAGAGCAGACATGGAGTTGACAGGTGTGCAGTGGTCGAAGCTGAAAGACCTTTGTAAAGTCCTTCAGTGTTTTGAGGAATGCACACGGCTGGTAAGCGCAGACGACGCCATCCTAAGCATGAGCATCCCACTTATGCGTCTGCTCATGCAAACTTTGACGCACCTTAAGGAGCAGGCGTCTGCAGCCAATGTTGATGAGGAGGAAGAGGAGGAGGGAATCCTTGATGACATTCAGCCATTGTCTGCTCAGGGACCTCTCCTGGATGAGGTGGAGGAAGAAGAGGAGGAGGAGGATGATGATGGGTATGATTACTTAGGGGAGGAGGATGCATCTCGTGGGGCAAGTGAAAATGTTGGCGTGGCAAGGTCTGGTACAGGGTTTGTGCGTGACTGGAGGGATGTGGATTTGCCAGAAAGTGCTCCTCCACCCAGAACTCGCAGTGCATCATTGACACCGAGAACATTGGCCCACATGTCAGATTATGCCTTGCGGATCCTAAAAAGGGACCCCCGCATTGCCAAAATGATGAACGATGACGACTACTGGTTGGCCAGCATCCTGGATCCACGCTATAAAGGCAAATTACAAAACATCATGCCACAGGAGAACCTTGACCTAATATTGGCTAATAAACAAGCAACTCTGGCAAATCGGTTGCTTGAGGCATTCCCAGCACACAGCAACGGTGATGGTTCTCACACGAGCCGTACGGGCCGGGGGCAGCTTGGCAGAGGTGTTCGTGGTGCACACAGCAGAAGTGGCGTTGGAGACAGGGGTTTCATGACAATGTTGTGGACTGATTTTTCAAATACCGCTCACACAACTGGTAATACTGCATCGATGGAAAGTGACAGGAGACAGCAGTTGTCAACTATGGTTACAAACTACTTTTCCTCCCATACCGATGTTCTCCCACACAGGTCATTCCCCTTTGACTATTGGGCCGCTAAACTGGACACCTGGCCTGAATTGGCCCAATATGCCTTACAGGAGCTCGCTTGCCCAGCTGCAAGTGTGCTATCGGAAAGAGTCTTCAGTGCAGCTGGATCAATCCTGACAGAAAAAAGGACCCGTCTGTCAACCCAAAATGTGGATGATCTAACCTTCATTAAAATGAACCACGCATGGGTTTCCAAGGATTTTGTCCCACCTTCCCCTGATGACACATAGGGTGACAGAAAAATGGCTTGCTTTGGTCCACCTCTTCCTGGTACTTCACCTATTTCGCCTTTTGCATCAGCTGAATGTCCAACATCTACATATGCCACTTTCTAAAACTCCCTAACTGTGCTGCCTCCCCCCCATGGCCGGGGTCACCACCTAGCGCACGACACCGTGCGAGTGCCGTTGCCCTGGACAGGTGGGTAGGCCGACTCTTGGGCGCGGGCACTGGCACAGGGTCCCTCATAGTGCAATCAAGTGTCTCTGACGGTGGTGGTGCACACCCGCCGTCAGACACACCGCTGTACTATGAGGGGCCCAGTGCCAGTACCGACGCCCACGAGTGGGCCCCCCTTGCTTGGGCAGGGCCCCAGCATTTGCAATCTTTACCTCTCCCTGCTCCTCCGCTGTGTAATCTGGGCCGTCAAATCCATACTGTGCCTGACACCGTCTGAGCCTGCCTCCTGATGTATAGACATATATTTTGAATGTGTACGCTATCCATACATGTTATCCGGGGATACGGTACCCTTTCTAACCTTTGTGCAATCACGTGCTATCCATACTGGGCCTAACACAGTCTGAGCCTGCCTCATGCTGTATAGACATATATTTTGAATGTGTACGCTATCCATACATGTTATCCGGTGATACGGTACCCTTTCTAACCTTTGTGCAATCACGTGCAATCCATACTGGGCCTAACACCGTCTGAGCCTGCCTCCTGAGACATATATTTTGAATGTGTACGCTATCCTTACATGTTATCTGGGGATACGGTACCCTTTCTCACCTTTGTGCAATCACGTGTAATCCATACTGGGCGTGAGAATGGCTGGCGAGCTGTTAAGCAAGCTACAGCACCTGTCCAGACAAGTACAGGGATTCCCTAGCGAGGAGACTTATTTGATTGTTTTCAATGTTGGGACAGCAATTTTTGTGGAGCACTATACTCTGGAGAATGATAGATGGGGCCCACCATACACTGGAACATTCCAAAGGTGGACATCAGACACTGGAGCAGCATTTACAGGGCCCATTATACACTAGAGCATTAGAAATGGGGCCCATTATGTTTGGAGCATTATTTGGGCCCATAAGACAGTGGAGCTTCATCCATGGGGACCAACATATACTGTAGCATTATGTGGAGCTCATCATATACTGTTTCAAACATTATATGGGACCAATGATTCTGTATGGAGAAATAGATGGGCCTCGTCATGAGATGTAAAAAGTGAGGTATTTTTCATTGGACTATACCGCTATTTCTCTGCCGTATCGGAGCATGATGAGTTGTGGTATGTGTTAAAGGGGCGCTCTTTCGCCCAGGGCACATGAAAACCTGGAGCCAGCCCTACTCCCCCACAACTTTAGCCAAATAACCCCCATTTTTCAGAGCGTAACTTGTATTATGAAGTTAATTAAGGTTGACAAGCTTAAGAAAGAAGAATTGATGCTTTTGGCATTCAAATGGGCACTGTAGGTGTGTTTCCTGTCCTCCTCTCACTGCCGACTTTTATTCCCCATTGACTTACATTGGGTTTCGTGTTTCGGGACGACCCCGACTTTTCCCTATAATCGGACAATCTTGCTCGACCCGACTTTTTTTCACGAAACGAAACGCGACCCTAAAAAACCAAAAGTCGCTCAACTCTAGTAATAAAGTAAAAAAAAATGTGTAAAAATAATTAATACAAAATTCCTAAATAAATTTAACCCCTTAACTAGAGTTGAGCGACTTTTGTTTTTTTATGGTCGAGTTTCGTTTCGTGAAACCCGACTTTTCCAAAAGTCGGGTCGAGCAAGATCGGCCGATTATAGGGAAAAGTCGGGGTCGTCCCGAAACACGAAACCCAATGTAAGTCAATAGGTTATAAAAGTCGGCAGTGAGAGGAGGACAGGGAACACACCTACAGTGCTCATTTGAATGCCAAAAGCATCAATTCTTCTTACTTAAGCTGGTCAACCTTAATTAACTTCATAATACAAGTTACGCACTGAAAAATGGGGGTTATTTGGCTAAAGTTGTGGGGGGGGTAGGGCTGGCTCCAGGTTTTCATGTGCCCTGGGTGAAAGAGCGCCCCTTTAACACATACCACAACTCATCATGCTCCGATACGGCAGAGAAATAGCGGTATAGTACAATGAGAAATACTTCACTTTTTACATCTCATGACGAGGCCCATCTATTTCTCCATACAGAATCATTGGTCCCATATAATGTTTGAAACAGTATATGATGCGCTCCACATAATG
Organism: Dendrobates tinctorius; assembly: GCF_039654945.1. NCBI lineage: Eukaryota > Metazoa > Chordata > Amphibia > Anura > Dendrobatidae > Dendrobates > Dendrobates tinctorius. The sequence goes on along the minus strand of NW_027361735.1, from coordinate 6,769,663 downwards.
CTACAGTATATGTTGGTCCCCATGGATGAAGCTCCACTGTCTTATGGGCCCAAATAATGCTCCAAACATAATGGGCCCCATTTCTAATGCTCTAGTGTATAATGGGCCCTGTAAATGCTGCTCCAGTGTCTGATGTCCATCTTTGGAATGTTCCAGTGTATGGTGGGCCCCATCTATCATTCTCCAGAGTATAGTGCTCCCCAAAAATTGCTGTCCCAACATTGAAAACAATCAAATAAGTCTCCTCGCTAGGGAATCCCTGTACTAGTCTGGACTCCTCGTCGTCCCCATCTTCCATCCCACTGCACAGTATTTCAACCTTGCAAGTGCTGTGATCCTGAGCAAGCAGGGGGGGCCCACTCGTTGGCGACGGCACTGGCACAGGGCCCCTGATAGTACGGTGGTGTGTCTGATGGCGGGTGGGCCGAACCTGCACTTTCATCTGCAGCTTCCTCTTTGTCACCGTGTAAGATGGAACTGTATATGGGAAGGGTAACTTGAGTTTCATCAGGGTCAGATTCAGGCCGGGTAGCGTGCGAGGGGAATGTAGTGGTCTGGGTCAATGTACCAGCAGATTCATCGAGCAGTGGCTGGGCATCACTGCACTTCTGTCGCCCCCAGGAGTACGGTCGCCACAGTGGCATTACCTTCCTCCTAGGGAGTGTGATGTCATGCTTGGGAGCAACGAAGGATCTCTCTAGCAGGTTAACTGATTGGGCGGCGTTATTCCCACGAGTCATGACCCTCCAAACAGCGTTCATGAAGGCAAAGTGTTTGTTATACATGGGCAGTATGGTTGCAAAGCTGAACCTTAAAGGAATGTCCAGAAGGGCACCACCAGGAGTGGAGCCTACGGCCTATTTGACTCAACACGGGCAACCTCAACCATGCCAGCTACAGAACAGATGCACACATTGCAAGCTTAATTCCGTTAACGAACGAGACTCCGTCATGCCCCGCGGTCTGAGTCCGGCTTACTAGAGGGACACGTGAGGCTCTGGCACATGAGATTGGCCAATAACTGGTGTGTCATGCCCTTACATGTCCGTGGCTGCATGTGCGCTACACTGAAAAGGCCAGCGTTTGTCGCTTACAGGTGCAGATAACCCACTGAACAACGTTAGTGATGGGGATCACTGATTACAATTATTACTCGCGAACGATGATTTCCCAGTAAGTGCAGGTCAACCGCAGTTCCAGAATTAGGCCTAACCGTCATTCCTGAAAAAATGAAAAACTTACGTGTGCAAACCACAGGTGCTGTAGCTTGCTTAACAGCTCGCCAGCCGTTCTCACGCCCAGTATGGATTACACGTGATTGCACAAAGGTGAGAAAGGGTACCATATCCCCGGATAACATGTATGGATAGCGTACACATTCAAAAGATATGTCTATACATCAGGAGGCAGGCTCAGATGGTGTTAGGCCCAGTATGGCTTGCACGTGATTGTACAAAGGTGAGAAAGGGTACCGTATCCCCGGATAACATGTATGGATAGCGTACACATTCAAAAGATATGTCTATACATCAGGAGGCAGGCTCAGACGGTGTTAGGCCCAGTATGGCTTGCACGTGATTGCACAAAGGTGAGAAAGGGTACCGTATCCCCGGATAACATGTATGGATAGCGTACACATTCAAAAGATATGTCTATACATCAGGAGGCAGGCTCAGACGGTGTTAGGCCCAGTATGGCTTGCACGTGATTGCACAAAGGTGAGAAAGGGTACCGTATCCCCGGATAACATGTATGGATAGCGTACACATTCAAAAGATATGTCTATACATCAGGAGGCAGGCTCAGACGGTGTTAGGCCCAGTATGGCTGCAAGTGATTGCACAAAGGTGAGGGTGAGCTGGACTTGAGAGCTGCATATGGTGGAAGTAGCGGTGGACAGGGCGGACTGAGAGAGGGTTGATGATGGTGATGGAGTTGGTGTTCTTTCTGATGGCCTAGATTCAGTATTTCGTTGATATGACAGTGGGATTCCCTGACTGCTGTGGCCTTGCAACGACACCTCAACATTTGCTGCTGTGCTAACCGGTGGGCTTACAGTGGGGGAAACAATGTAGCGTTGCTGACTACCTTCTTTGTGATCAGTTGCACATGTGGCACTTGAGGTTTGGTGTTGTGTCCACACTTGCAAGTGCATGCTGGTTAAATGTCTAAGCATGCAACTGGTATTCAAATTTTTCAGATTTTTTCCTCGGCTAAAGGTCTTTGCGCACTTCTTACAAATAACCTTGGCCTGATCATGAGGATTTTGTTCAAAAAAGTGCCACACTGCACTCTTCCTACTTTGGCAGACATTTTGCGGTCTAGCACGCTGTGATGTTTTGACCCTCTGGACAAGCTGTCCAGCAACTCTTTTGATTTTTGGAACCTGTCTTTGGAGTGCTCCGGGCCTGCCAGATAACAGCTGTTGTGATGTCGATGTCTGCTGTGGATGCTCCTCATCTGAGCTATTGGAAGCAGCACCCTCTTCCCCCAATGGATGCCAATCTGGGTCAACAACTGGGTCATCCATCACCTCCTCTTCAATGTCATGTGCACCTTCCTCTGTGTCACCGTGTATGGTGGAATAGTGTGCGGGAACGGGCACCTGAGTCTCATCAGGGTCAGAATCTGGCTCTGTACACTGCGAGGACAATGTAGTGCTCTGAGTGAATGTACCAGCAGAATCATCTATCAGCGGCTGTGCATCAGTGCACTCCATGTCAGATTCATCTTGGCCTAGGTAATTCACCATTTCAATTGATAATCCAGGCATGGTATGTGAAAACAACTCCATGGAGTAATCAGTAGTATGGCCTGCGTCATCCTTCAATCTTGGTTGGGGTGAAGGACGCAAGGAAAGGTGTGGTTCATGAACATGAGCCTCCAGTGACGACTCAGTGCTTTTACTTTTTACAACTTCAGAAGAGGAGGCGATAGAGCTGGAGGCTGAGTCAGCAATGTAAGACAAAACTTTTTCCTGATGCTCTGGCGTTAAAAGCGGTTTGCCAACTCCTAGAAAACTAAGCCTTCGAAGCCTTATGGAGCCAGACGATGACGCAGGCTCAACACCTCCTGCATTCGGTCCTATTTTGCTTTTGCCACTACCATCAGATCCACCACCAACACCATCATTACCAGCTGCCAACCCCCGCCCAATTCCACGGCCTCTTCCACCAGCCTTCCTCATTTTTGGTAGAAATGTAGACAAAATCCAACAAACTATATAGTAATGTAAAACAAGGTACAAGGTGTCTATAGGACAGGGGAGATTTAGATTTTCTGCAGACACTTGTGGACACTGGACACTTGGATTGTGTGAGGCCCACTGAATATCAGAGCGCTATGTCACAGGCTCGATGGCACAGGTGTGAAAAAAGTGACTACAGGATAAGGGAGATTTTGAATTTCTGCAGACACTTGTGGACACTGGACACTTTTGGATTGTGTGAGGCCCACTGAATATCAGAGCGCTATGTCACAGGCTCGATGGCACAAGTGTGAAAAAAGTGAATTGTAGAATTGGGCAGAATAGGAATCTCCCTAGAGTGTAGGTCTGTAAGAACGGAACAAGTCCTCCACTTATCCTTCCACAGTGACTCACAGATAGCTTCACTGTGACTGTGATAACAGCCGTTACACGATACTGTGTGAGGAGCGTACACCGCTGTATGGTGTGAATAAATGCACACTCAGTACCTCAGCAGGACAAAAAAAAAAATTGGGATTGCTTTTAAAAAAGCAGTTTGCAGAGCAGTGGGGAAACAGCAATGCAGCTGTCAGGAAGCCTTAGAAGGCAGCCTAACAACCAACACCGCTGATCCACCACAATATAGCCTCCCCTTGCACTGCACACACAGTGACTGGTGTGTTGCAAAGGCAAAATTGCTAGCAGCAGAAGCAGTTTTTTTTCTTCTTCCCTGCCTAACGCTCTCCCTACAGAATCAGCAACCTCTCCCTATGCTAAGATCGGCAGAAGCAAGATGGCGGTCGGCGTGCACGCCCTTTTATAACCCCTGTGACGCCCACCAAAGCAAGCCAATCACTTGCATGCCCTTCTGAAAGATGGTGGTGACCCCTGCCTATGTCATCACGTTGCCCACAGTGTCCATGGATCCTGATTGGCTGAAAAAGAGCGCTAAACAAACTTTTGAAATGCGACTTTGGCGCGTAAGTCGCCGACCTCGTGGCCGACCTCATCCTAGGGTCGGGTTTCGTTTCATGAAACCCGACTTTGCCAAAAGTCGGCGACTTTTGAAAATGTTCGACCCGTTTCGCTCAACTCTACCCTTAATGACTGCCGATACACCTTTTAACGGCGGTCATTAAGGGTACTTAAACCACAGCGCTGTTAATCAACGGCGCTGTGGAGAAAGAAAATAGCGAAGCCCAGTGTTGTATTTTCTCCGGGGTCTCGGCTGCCAAGGGTAGGCGAGACCCCAGAGAACATGAATCGGTTCGGTTTTTACCTACTGCGTTTTTGCGATCGCAGTTATTAACCCTATAACGGTGATCGCAAAAAAAGCCGTGATTTTGCATTAAATTTCTCTCTCCTCTGATGTGATCGCACATCAGAAGAGAGAGAAATAGGGTCCCCGATCCCCCCACACTTCCCGGTGGTACTGGGTCCCCTCCCAGTGGTCCTGTGTCCCGCCGGCATCCTCCTGTGGGCGCCGACATCTTGGATCCGGAAGAAAATGGCAGGCGCATGCGCAGTGCGCCCCCGTTGAATGTGCCGAGCGGCAGATTCCATTCATTCATTTTGATCATAGTGATAAACTATCACAGTGATCAAAATAAAAAAGTAAAAAAAAAACAGTTTGTCACCCCCTTATATAAATAAATATAATGAAATACAGAAATAAATTTATTTTCAATTTTCTGTTAGGGTTAGGGTTAGAATTAGGGTTAGGGCTAGGGTTAGAATTAGGGTTAGGGTTAGAACTATGGTTAGAATTAGGGTTAGGGTTGCAATTAGGGTTAGAATTAGAGTTAGGGTTGGAATTAGGGTTAGGGTTGGAGCAAGAATTGAGGGGTTTCCACTATCTACCAACTTTGAGGGTCTAATTTCTCCTGTTACCCTTGGGAAAATAAAAAAATTGGGGTCTAAAAAATCATTTTTGAGGAAAAAAGTATTTTTTATTTTCACGGCTCTGCGTTATAAACGTCTGTGAAGCACTTGGGGGTTCAAAGTGCTCACCACACATCTAGATAAGTTCCTTGGTGGGTCGAGTTTCCAAAATGGGGTCACTTGTGGAGGGTTTCTACTGTTTAGGCACATCAGGGGCTCTGCAAATGCAACATGACGCCCGCTGAACATTCCATCATAGTATGCATTCCAAAATGGTGCTCCTTCCATTCCGAGCTCTCCCATGCGCCCAACAGTGGTTCCCCCCACATATGGGGTATTGGTGTACTCAGGGCAAATTGACAACAACTTTTGAGGTCCAATTTCTCCTGTTACCCTTGGAAAATAAAAAATTGTGGGCTAAAAAATCATATTTGTGGAAAAGATTTTTTATTTTCACTGCTCTGGGGGTTCAGAGTGCTCACCACACATCTAGATAAGTCCCATCAGGGGTCTAGTTTCCAAAATGGTGTCACTTGTGGGTTTTTTTTCACTGTTTAGCCACATCAGGGGCTTTCCAAATGCGACATGACGTCCAATCTCAATTCCAGACAATTCTGCATTGAAAAAGTCAAACGATGCTCCTTCCCTTCTGAGTTCTGCCGTGGGCCTAAACAGTAGTTTACCCCCACATATGGAGTATGGGCGTACTCAGGACAAATTGCACAACAACTTTGGTGTCTAATTTCTCCTTTTACACTTATAAAAATAAAAATTTGGAGGCGAAAAGATCATTTTTGTGGAAAAAAAATGATTTTTTTATTTTCACGGCTCTACGTTATAAACGTCTGTGAAGCACTTGGAGGTTCAAAGAGCTCATCACCCATCTAGATAAGTTCATTAAGGGGTCTAGTTTCCAAAATGGGGTCACTCGTTGGGGGTTTCCACTGTTTAGGCACATCAGGGGCTCTCTGAACGCAACATGGTGTCCGATCTCAATTCCAGCCAATTCTGCATTGAAAAAGTGAAACGAAGCGACTTCCCTTGCGAGCTCTGTCATGTGCCCAAAAAGTGGTTTACCCCCACATATGGAGTATCTGCATATTCAGGAGAAATTGCACAATAACTTTTGGGGTCGTGTTAACCTTTGGAAAATAACATTTTTTTAATTTTTTTACGGCTGTACTTTATATACTTATCCGAAGCCCGTGGGGGTTCAAAGTTCTCACCACACATCTAGGTAAGTTCCTTGGGGGGGTCTAGCTTCCAAAATGGTGTCATTTGTCAGGAGTTTCCACTGTTTAAGCACATCAGGGGCTCTTCAAATGCAATATGACATCAAGCCAATTCTGCGTTGAAAAAGTCAAACGGCGCTCATTCCCTTCCGAGCTCTGCCATGCGACCAAACAGTGGTTTGCCCCCTCATAAAGGGTATCGGCGTACTCAGGACAAATTGCACAATAACTTTCGGGGTCCTGTTTCCCTTGGGAAAATACAAATTAGGGGTGAAAAGATAATTTTGGTGGAAAAAATATAAATGTTTAATTGTACGGCTGTACGTTATAAAATTATGTGAATCCCTTGGGAGCTCAAAGTTCTCACCACATATCTAGATAGGTTCCTTGGGGGGTCTAGTCTCCAAAATGGGGTCACTTGTAGGGAGATTCCACTGTTTTGGCACATCAGGGGCTCTCCAAACGTGACATGGCGTCCGATCTCAATTCCAGCCAATTTTCCGTTGAAAATTCAAATGGCGCTCCTTCCCTTCTGAGCTCTGCCATGCTCCGAAACAGAGGTTCCCCCCACACATCAGGTATCAGCATACTCAGGACAAATTGCACAATAACTTTTATGGTCCAATTTCTCCTGTTACCCTTAGTAAAATAAATAAAATTGGACCTGAAGTAATATTTTTGTGAAAAAAAGTTAAATGTTCATTTTTTTTAAATATTCAAAAAATTCCTGTGAAGCACCTGAAGGGTTAATAAACTTCTTGAATGTGGTTTTGAGTACCGTCAGGGGTGCAGTTTTTAGAATGGTGTCACTTTTGGGTATTTTCTATCATATAGACCCCTCAAAGTGACTTCAAATGTGATGTGGTCCCTAAAAATAAATGTTGTTGTAAAAATTAGAAATCGCTGGTCAAATTTTAACCCTTATAACTTCCTAACAAAAAAATGTTGGTTCCAAAATTGTGCTGATATAAAGTAAACATGTGGGAAGTGTTACTTATTAAGCTTTTTGTGTGCCATATCTCTGTGATTTAAGGGCATAAAAACTCAAAGTTGGAAAATTCCAAAATTTTCAAAATTTTCGCCAAATTTCCGTTTTTTTCACAAATAAACGTAAGTCATATGAATTAAACTTTACCACTAGCATGAATTACAATATGTCACGAGAAAACAGTGTCAGAATCACCGGGATTCATGGAAGTTTTCCAGAGTTTATTACCTCATAAAGGGACAGTGGTTGTAAAAATTGGCCCGGTCATGAACGTGCAAACCACCCTTGGGGGTAAAGGGGTTAAAGTAAATGGAAGTAGAAATTTCCGAAGATGTTCAGAACTGATCATAAGACAAACATTCGGCATGAATAGTGTTTGAATATGGCCCAAATATGTCAAAAACAGATTCTGGGACAAAATCCGAACAAATTCGCTCATCACTACCTGTGAGTCAGGAGGGCCCGGTACCCGCATCCCTCCACATCATGCATTCAACTGTATTGGTATCTATAAGACACCTATCCATTACTATTCCTATAGTTATAGTGTAAATAAACACCCAGCAAGAATAAAGTCTTTTATTTGAAATAAAAAAACACACTTTTCATTTTTTATTTAAAAATAACAAAAACCATTATACTCACCTAACGCCTAATTCCACTGAAGCCCTCATTCTCCTGTAATAAAATAAAAATAAAAAACAACAATATCTCTCACCTGTTTGTCATTCTGTCCCACACCGTAATCTATTTCTGGGAATAAATAGTTTCCAACCTGGTCGGTGTCAAAATGCAACCGCCCAGGCTGAGAACCATTGAAGAATGAGCTTGTAAGGATTTAGGACTTTCCTTTGTGCCTGTTTGCCTTTATCCAAGATGGATGTGATGATGTTGAAAAGCACAAGACTGACTGTGGCGCACTATAGGCCAGGATATTAGAACAGAGACACCATTATCCATCATTCTTGTTTATTGCCTTGTATGCTAGAGTTTTATTGTTAAAATTGTTACAACAACTTCCTCCCTCAAAAGGGCTATACATTTACTATGTAAAATACTTCACCACATTTCAATAAATTGACAAACCTTCTTAATTCTGCATCCTAATTGCTTAAACTGTTGTACTAATTTAATAAATAATCTTTGGTGAAGCTACAACTACATATATCCTCATCTTCTGCACTATTGCATCTGATTACCTGTTTACAGATGCTGACAGATGCTGTATGAGTGAGTGCAGCACCAGCCTCTTGTGACATCACGTTTGAGACTCCCGTCAAATAAAATGTCAAAGGAAGTACAGTAAAAAAGACATATTTAGGGATTAACTACATATGGAAAAGTGTAGGATGCAGTGTAATAAAGCAAATTATATAAGTGGTGTGAGTCAGTGACCGGCGTTGTTGTGAATGGCCGGTATGTGTCGCAGAGGAGGAGATCCTGTGCACTGTAAGCCTGAAATGTTGCTCTGGGACATGTAGTTACACAAGCTTTATTTAGCTTATTTTAGCTTATAAGGGGCTGGGCTTACAGGGTTATCTGGAGAGCTGGGCCGGACTGGCTAGTCACACACTTCTCATCAAGGGCTGTGTCATGCGTTATAATGAGACTGTGGTTTGGCTACATGGTCTCTGTGTTGGAAGGTACTGCAAGAGGACTGGATTCCTGAATAGCATATTGTGAAGCCATGTACCTGCAAAGCCTGTGACGGCTAACTGCATTGGGGAAGCTACCAACCTTCTGAGGGCCTAGAACTGTTGAGTTTGACCTGTTGAGCAAGTCATCGTCAGGGACAGTGATCCCAGTAAGGCAGCTTCCCTGGAACCCAGGACTGACAAGGAGTCAATTAGCATGTGGAGCGGAGCTCCTTGAAAGTAACCTCGGACAAGGGGGTTGTTAGAAAAGCAGAGAGGTGTATCTGCTACATGAACAGACTGGTGTCTTATGTTGATCATGGATGTATTGAAATGAACTGTAGTCTATCCAGTTTATGCAGTATTTTAATAAACCAAAGTATCTGTTTAAGTGAGAAACGATTCCTGTGTGCATTAATCTCATTGCCAAGCGAGTGCCCCCAACACATACAGTGAGCGCTACCTTACATATGGTACTAAACTGCAGGCAACGGTCGACAAACTCTGAGCAGCTAGCTCTGGATCGGTGTGTCTATGAAAATTTTTTCAAGACAGCTTGCTGTGGATCAACGGGTCCATGAACTCCAAATCATCTGGTGGTGGCTCGGTGGGGCCACAAAGATTGCAAGCCTCTGCCGGTAACTCGGCAAGGTTATGAAGTTTTCTGTGGCTTGGTGGAGGTTTGCAGAGCCGTTTGGAGATCTGTAGAGCCATCTGGAGGTCAGCAGAGCCATCTGGAAGTCCACAGAGCTGTCTAGAGGTCCACAGAGCCAACTGGAGGTTTGTAGAGTCGTCTGAAGGTCCGCAGAGACACCTGGAGCCATGCAGAGAGGTTCAGAACGTTGCGAAGCCGTGCAGAACCTGGCAGAGGTGGTGAAGAGCCTCACTGTACTGGGCCATGCAGAGATTTGTAGAGCTGGACAGAGCCGGCAGAGCAGTGCAGAGCCTTGCGGAGCGGCTGCAGGTCAGCAGCAGCGGCTTGTGAGTGGCAGCCAGAGGTGCCAGGAGAGCCAGTGGCTGCAGTAGGAGCTGTGGCAGCACCAGCAAGAGCTGGTGAGTTGTCGTAAGAGGTCATTGATGGTTCAGGTCGTACAAACTCTTAAAGGGCCAGTGCAAGCCCAGAGAGATATTGGTGTACATTGCAAACTGGGGCCTGAGAGTGCCATGGGGAGTCCACAGGGTGTACCTCAGGGTGGAGTAGTGTCCCAAAAAGAGGGCGGTAACCCAAACAGGGATGAATGCCCAGAAAGGGGTGGAGCCCCAAAAGGGGCAGTGACCCAAATAGGGGTGGTGGCCAAAAAAAGGGGTGGCAAATGCACCATTGGACTATAGCCGGGAAAAGCGAAGTTCATGCTATGCAGGTCCATGCTATACTGTGGATTGGTCAGCCAATGAGGTGTCATGACAGTGTGATGGGACTGACAGACCCGGGAAGTGGAATGTCTTTATTAAGGGTTCCTTCTGAACGCTCTATGCTGCATGAGATAAAGAAGAAAGTAAATGGCATATGTGAGGATGTTGAAGCACTTTTGACAGTCTTGCTCACGTTGTCGTGGCTGAGGATTCCACATTCCACAAAGTGGGTGTAGTCCCGGACTTGCTGTATCCTATGGTAATAGGTCGGGACTTGGAAGCACTGTGGGACTGGTGGATAAAGGGAAAAGTGTCTGTAGAATTATTATGTATGGGAGGTAATAATGTGGGGAATGCACCCCCTAGAGTTGGTCTAAGTTAGGCAAGAGCAAGGAAAATGGTGGACAGGTCCAACTTGGCAACATGACAGTGGAAGCAATACCAGAAAGTATGACCGCTAGAAGGGGGTAGCTCCAGGAGAGGGCTCCAACACCTGTTTAAGTGGGGACTGTGGGTTCCAGGATAACAGATTGAGTAGTGGTGATTCCCATTCAGATGGTGACGCAAGGGGAAAAGAGTGCAGTAACGTTGACCCGGGTACAAATGACAAGTCTTTCTCCCGTCGCCGGAGACGGAAATGGCGCAAAGAGGCTGAACAAGTTTGTGCCCTTTGAGGAAATAAAGAAAAAGCAGTGACTTGTGCTTTTATTCAAGATGTGAGTACTCTTCCAGACACTGTAGAGATCGGGAAGGAAGGTGACCTGTCATTTCCAGTAGCAACCGCTAGGGCTGAGTACGATGTTGTGCTGTCAGAAGCACTAACACAGTGGAATGACAGTGATTCACAAGGTGAAGTCAGGACGATGGAGCCAGCCAAGAAGGTAGGGTGGCTGACCTCTTCAGTGTTGGAACAAGCAGCTGATGGTCAGTCACAGAGAACAGACGAACAGACCTGTAATAGACCCACGTGTGCGGTCACAGACAGGGGTGAAATGGCTGAGTTTGGTGAAGATTCCACAGAACCTGATGCTGAAAAGCTAGAGAGTGTGGAGTTCTCTGAAGTTCCAGAGAGTCGAGAGGTGCCTAAGGGTGACTGGGCAGAGCCTCAAGAGAGGTTGAAGGTGTTGAGTATGGAAGCTGCCAACTCAGTGCAGCTGGATCATGTGCGTCACCTGGAGTCCGAGCTCTTGGCAGTCAAGGCTCAGCTCAGAAAGAAGGAAGTGGAGGAGAAGAAACTGCGCTCTGCTTGGCGGGATGACGCAGAACATGTGTCTCTGTTGGAAATGACCTGCTGGAACAAAGCGCAGGAGTTCCAGGACCTTGCCAAAAAGTCAACTCGTGATATGCAAAAAGTGACTTTTACTGATTTACTGTCCGAAGAAAAGCATCTGAAAGGACAGAAATGTGAGGAAATCATGGCTTTGGAGTGATTCTTCAGAGAGCCCAGCAGAGACCCAAGAGAAAGCTGGACCTGCTGATGAAGGAACAGGTAGAACTCTGAAGCGGCAGAGTGTGGGTGGGCAAGATGGCCCACCTGAAAATAAAATTAAAGAAGTTATGGTGCGCCACATGCTATCCAAAAGTGAACAGGATTAGAGAGACAGTAAAAAAGCGTGTCGAACGAGAAAAGGTCCTGAGACAAGCGGCTGGGTACAGAGTGGATGAGCTGGAGAAGGAAGTCTCTGAGCTCAGAGGTCACCTGTCAACGTGTCAAACCGTGAACAACGCCATATGGGAAGATGTGGAGGTGCTCAGAGAAGCATTAAGAGGGCTACTACACTTGGCGAGGGGTCTTGAAGAGTGTAAAGCTCAGAGAGAGTTTGCACTAAGAGCTGAACAAGACAATCACCCGGTCGTGGCAGATGTCTTGATGGAAATGTCCAAGGCAAAACAGGAGCCGTCCATCCATGAAAAGAATGGGACTTCGCACTTCAAGTGCATGTGCCAGGCAGTCTGTGCATGAAGAGTTTAAGAAGGCAGAGGGGTGTGTAAGGTGTACTGGACCCTGGAAACTAAGCAGTTAGTGGTATTATCCGCAAATGATACCACAGCGAGGAGAGTAAATATCCTGAGTGACATGCACTTGAGATGTGTGCGCACGACGTGATGTGGATGATTCAGTTGAGAATGAAGATGCTGCTAGGTGGCACCATGAAATGTTGTTCTGGGACCTGTAGTTCCGCGAGCTTTGTTTAACTTATAAGGGGCTGTGCTTACAGGGTTAGCCAGAGAGCTGCGCCAGACTAGCTAGCCACACACCTCCCATCAAGGGAGACTGTTGTTGGGTCACATGGTCTCTGTGTTGGAAGGTCCTGCAAGAGGACTGGGTTCCTGAATAGCACATGGTGAGGTCATGTACCTGCAGAGCCTGTGACGGCTAACTGCATTGGGGAAGTTACCGATCTTCTGAGGGTCTGGAACTGTCAAGTTTGACCTGTTGAGCAAGTCATCATCAGGGATAGTGATCCCAGTAAGGCTGCTTTCACACAAGCATCTGCTTGCGCAGTGTTTCATCCACAGCAATCCATATGTGTCATGCATCAGTTTGCATGCATCAGCGTGCGCATGCATTGTTTTTCAGTGTGTGGCGAGGTCCGGCGAACGCAACATGATGGATTTTTGGAAGCTGCAAAAATCTGTCAAATATGCGCAGTCATGCGCATGCGGATGAGTGCGTCAAATAAACGGATTACTGTCTATGGGAACGCATGCGTTTTCTTAATGAGTTGGTCCAGGAAGTGATTCATCCACCTGATAATTGAGAGCTCTATAAAAGGAATTGTGGACACAGCAAGGCCATTACTCTCTGGACGATACCACAACACTGGCTATGTAAGTATAGAACCTTAGAAAATGTCATCCTCCCTCACTGCTGTTTGTATTTTGTATTAAATTTTTTTCTGTTTACTTTTAGACATGTTGACTGGCCTGCTACAGTGGTTGGCTCTTGGTGCAGCAGGTTTCTCAATTTCGTCTCCTGGTGCTGTTTTCTCTCGTGGTGAGGACAACACTGTCAATGTAAGTATAGAAGCTTTGGAAATGTCTGTCTCTCTGAATGCTTTTTCTGTTCCTGGTACACTGGCCGATTCTCTCTTGTGCAATGGTTGTCACCTGGTGCAGCGGTTTTCTCGTGGTCGTCTCCTGGTGCTGTGGTTGGCTTCTGTTGCTGCCGTCTATCCCTGGCCTGTGCTGACTGCTGTGGTGTTGAACTACTGCCTGTAATGTAAGTATTGTAGTCCTTTTTTTTGGGTCTACATTGCTTTTGGATCTTTACAAATTTAATTTTTCTTCTGTTCTTTTCTCTAGTGTTTCATTTGACTGCTGCCTGCTCTTCAAAATGTCTTCTACTGAAGAACAGACTTCATCCCAGGGTGGACCGGACAAAGATTATGTAATCACATTTGCTATACTGATTGGTATGTATTGACTAGCAAGACTCCACATGTGTTAAATCATGTAAATTCTTTAGTGGTACCTGGCAGTGATGAAGAGCAGGAGAAGTCCAGTGGAGAGGATTCTTCCCAGGGTTGTCGGGCTCATGTGTCGCAGGAGGAAAGACGGGGTGTAAGTATTCCCTTCATCAGAGTTGTAATACAATTTTTTTTCAGTTTTACTTAAAATTCTTTTTTACTATTTTGTCTGTAGGTTTCACAACAGGAAGAAGCCTCATTGGATATAGACAGCGAACAACTAATCTACCTTGTGCAAGAGCGAGTTCCATTGTGGGACACCCGTGACCGTCAGCACTCCAACAATGTGACGATTCGACGGCTCTGGGAACAAGTGGCAACATCGCTGCTGCCTGGCTGGGACCGTGCCACGCCGCGTGCCAGAACAGATTTTGGTAAGTATTGCAATGTGGTCTGAAACAGCAGTGAACCTGTGAATGGATGTGCATTGTTTTCCAATTATTTTTTTTCCCCCTTCACAGTGAAGTGAATCAAAATCCGTTGGTGTTCGATGAAGGACCGCTTCAACAAGGACATGAGAGAGGAGCTTCGGGTTCGAAGTGGTTCTGCTGCAAGGTTCCACAAATACAAATACCACCGTGACCTTGCCTTTCTGAGTCCTGCGCTTGCTCAGCAAATGTAAGAATAGAATTTTTTTTTTAATTTTGACTAATGTTTTATTTTTTTCCACACACAGAACCTGGAGTAGCACAGCACAAACTTGATTTTTTCTTTAATGTTTTTCTCTTTTCCACACAGAACCTGGTGCAGCACCACACAACCCAGATCATCCTTGGTTGAAGTGGCCCCTCATCTACCAGCCACTGAACAGGCGCAGTCCCAGTCATCCAACAGCAATGGAGCAATCTTGCAGGCTTCACAGGCTGGGGAAGAGGCGGCCGGTCCATAATGTTTTCCCTTCTCTGCCTCTGCTTTTGCTGGGTTTTCTCATCAGCGGCAGAAGGACCTGGGAGAGGTCAGGCATGCCCGAGGTTCTGCAATTAAGCTCGGTCTTCCAGGATGGGGTTAGGTTGATTGCTGACAGAGTGAAGAGTGGGTTCAAGGAAGTCAGCAATTGCCTTGACCTCCTGGAAGCCGACCCTAATAGACCTGCTCTACATTTTTTTTGCAATTGAGAGGAGCGTGTTGGAAAACCTTACACCTCAACTCCAGCTGTTTGCCATGCAGGCCTGCCAGGTTGCTTACAGCCACGCATTACAGCAACAGCAGCATCAGCAGTCCCAGCAGCAGTCCCAATCCTACATTCAACAGGCCGGAGGATACTACCAACAGCCAATCTACTATCCTGCTCCCATAGTACCGAACTATCCATCACCACCACCGCAGTTGGCAGCATCCACCATGCTCCAGAATCCAGCACCCATGCAGCCATGAGGATCCACAATGTGACCGAGTCCACCACCCCTGCCCAGTCCACCACCCCTGCCCACTACAGCACCCCTTTCCATTCCAGCACCCCTGCCCATTCCAGCACCCCTGCCCACTACAGCACCCCTACAGCCAGCAGTATCCACAATGTGGACCAGTCCAGCACCATGCTAGATGACTGCTACAGAGCCATGCATTCCCACTCGGCCAAGAAAAGCGAGGTCCAAAAAAAACTTGGCATCAGGACCGAAACCAGGAGCCAAAAAAATCTGCCCTCAGCTACCAATTTGTCACTACCTTCCCTTATGTCTTTGTCTGTTCCTTCCAATTTCCATGATTCCACTTTGTCATCTATCGCCAAATGTCTCCACTGCCATCCCTGATCCAATTCTTCAATTTGTTGCCATTTCCCCTGTAGACCCTTCCCCTGGAACCCATTCCTCATCAACTACCACCCAATCCTCACAGCTCCACACCCCCAAGGCCCTTCCCATTTCACCCTCACTTAACCCCAAAGAAAAAAACAACCTTAACCAATTTTTTTTGGTAAAAGTGTTTAAAATAAAAGTTGTTTGTAAAAGTGTTGAAAATAAAATTTGTATTTTGTTAGCACTATATCTTGTGTTTTTTGCATCTTTATGCGCCGCCGCCGACACAAACACACTTTATTTTTGAGGTAAGGTATGACACAAGCACACTTTATTTTTGAGGTAAGGTATGACACAAACATACTTTATTTTTGAGGGAAGGTAGTTTATATTTAACTCAGCAAACATTAGGGGTAAATTACATTATATGTACATGGCAACATCACAGGTACAGTGGGGAAAAAAAGTATTTAGTCAGTCAGCAATAGTGCAAGTTCCACCACTTAAAAAGATGAGAGGCGTCTGTAATTTACATCATAGGTAGACCTCAACTATGGGAGACAAACTGAGAAAAAAAAATCCAGAAAATCACATTGTCTGTTTTTTTTTCATTTTATTTGCATATTATGGTGGAAAATAAGTATTTGGTCAGAAACAAAATTTCATCTCAATACTTTGTGATATATCCTTTGTTGGCAATGACAGAGGTCAAACGTTTTCTGTAAGTCTTCACAAGGTTGCCACACACTGTTATTGGTATGTTGGCCCATTCCTCCATGCAGATCTCCTCTAGAGCAGTGATGTTTTTGGCTTTTCGCTTGGCAACACGGACTTTCAACTCCCTCCAAAGGTTTTCTATAGGGTTGAGATCTGGAGACTGGCTAGGCCACTCCAGGACCTTGAAATGCTTCTTACGAAGCCACTCCTTCGTTGCCCTGGCGGTGTGCTTTGGATCATTGTCATGTTGAAAGACCCAGCCACGTTTCATCTTCAATGCCCTTGCTGATGGAAGGAGGTTTGTACTCAAAATCTCACGATACATGGCCCCATTCATTCTTTCATGTACCCGGATCAGTCGTCCTGGCCCCTTTGCAGAGAAACAGCCCCAAAGCATGATGTTTCCACCACCATGCTTTACAGTAGGTATGGTGTTTGATGGCTGCAACTCAGTATTCTTTTTCCTCCAAACACGACAAGTTGTGTTTCTACCAAACAGTTCCAGTTTGGTTTCATCAGACCATAGGACATTCTCCCAAAACTCCTCTGGATCATCCAAATGCTCTCTAGCAAACTTCAGATGGGCCCGGACATGTACAGGCTTAAGCAGTGGGACACGTCTGGCACTGCAGGATCTGAGTCCATGGTGGCGTAGTGTGTTACTTATGGTAGGCCTTGTTACATTGGTCCCAGCTCTCTGCAGTTCATTCACTAGGTCCCCCCGCGTGGTTCTGGGATTTTTGCTCACCGTTCTTGTGATCATTCTGACCCCACGGGGTGGGATTTTGCGTGGAGCACCAGATCGAGGGAGATTATCAGTGGTCTTGTATGTCTTCCATTTTCTAATTATTGCTCCCACAGTTGATTTCTTCACTCCAAGCTGGTTGGCTATTGCAGATTCAGTCTTCCCAGCCTGGTGCAGGGCTACAATTTTGTTTCTGGTGTCCTTTGACAGCTCTTTGGTCTTCACCATAGTGGAGTTTGGAGTCAGACTGTTTGAGGGTGTGCACAGGTGTCTTTTTATACTGATAACAAGTTTAAACAGGTGCCATTACTACAGGTAATGAGTGGAGGAAAGAGGAGACTCTTAAAGAAGAAGTTACAGGTCTGTGAGAGCCAGAAATCTTGATTGCTTGTTTCTGACCAAATACTTATTTTCCACCATAATATGCAAATAAAATGAAAAAAAAACAGACAATGTGATTTTCTGGATTTTTTTTTCTAAGTTTGTCTCCCATAGTTGAGGTCTACCTATGATGTAAATTACAGACGCCTCTCATCTTTTTAAGTGGTGGAACTTGCACTATTGCTGACTGACTAAATACTTTTTTTCCCCACTGTATGTGTATATGTGGCATGTACCTGTATCCTATAAGGTATCTCATTCAAATGTTGTGAACAAAGTGCAGTTGTGGTATTCCTACACTCATAAAAGCTCTGCACAAAGTGCAAAACCTGCCATAAATTACAAGCAGAGTCATCCATACATCCTTGAAGACATCAACTGTAGCACCTCATTAAAGTATTGAAGATTGAAAGCACTTTATGTGCTGCTGTCATCTGTTGGTGTCGAAAAGTCAGGGCTAATCCAGTCGGCCAATCCAGTCTTTGTTTACTTTTATCGACTAGGTATTGTTTGACCAACTTTAAAAACTTTCACTCCTTGTCAAAAATAGTCTGTCATCAGGGCCTGGACATCGGGAGAGTGTCATGAAATTGACCCAAATCTTTGACAATATACCCCTGCCTCTGCTGTACCTGGTTGTGTGTCTCCCATACTGCTCCTTGGATGGGCAAGGAAGCTTGCCCTATGCCATTAATGTTTTCCACAATGGACTTCTGGTATTGCACCACTTTAGTAGGTCTGTGCACCTCAGGAAAGAGAGATGCAAGGTTCTCCTTGAAGCGTTGGTCTAGCAAGGTTGACAATCAGTACTCTTATATGGCCAAGATGAATCTAACACGAGTGTCCTGGGAAAGACAGTAGTACATAAAGTGGTCCATATGTGCGAAGCTCCCTACAGCCAACGCTTCCCTGTCTCCACATGATGAGGACTCTCCATCTCCTCCTCCTCCCCTTCCTCCTTATTTCCCTTCTCAACTCATCCATGTAGGAAAGACGGGACAAAACTTGTGTGAGTACTAGCCTCTGTTGCACTAGCAACCAGCTCTTGTTCCTCATCCTCCTCAGCTTCCACCTCCTTATTGTTACCTGTTATGATTGAGTCACTGAGGAGGAAAAAACAAAACACAAGCTCAGCCCAGAAAATCAGAGAGGTTGGAAACTAGCGGATTGCAGACCCCTAATCCTATCACACAACTAGCAGTAGCCGTGGAGTGTTCCTACGGTGATCCTAGACACCTCATCACAGCCGGAGATCTACATAAGCCTTAAAAGAGAAAAGGGAAAAACTGACTGCCCCAGAGCAGACCCCAAAGCAATAGGCAGCCCCCAACATATAATAACGGTGAAGCAAGATGAAAACACTAACACAGATAGAAAGATAGGTTGAGCAAACGATGGGGCCCAAGCTAACTAAAAAGGACAGGATAGAAAAGCTGCTGTCTGCAATCCGAGAAAACCCTGCTAAAAATATTACCAACACAACTGATAAGCAAAAAGGACCCTGAATTCACTAGACTTCAAACCCTATATCAGCACTCAGAATATTCTGGAAGCAGAGCAAAAGAGAACACTGATCAAGGAAAAAGAATCCAGCACACCCCCGGCCGGGGATGGCTGAACTCCAAAAAAAAGGTAAACAAAACAAAACTAAAAAGTTCAATAGCAGAGCAAAAACTTATCTTTAGGAAACAGGAATCACACTGGTCTCCAAGAATCCAGCAGAGAAATCACCAGCGACTCAGAAGGGCGTCGGCTGCCTTATATCCAGTCAGAAGTTCCCGTTACCCAGTCACCATCCACCTGATCAGGTGTTTGGTAATCAGCTTCACTACCTTCCTTCACCAGTAGAGGGAGATCCTCGGACACAAAAGATGAATGAACAGATGAGCTCACAACAGTTACCCAATCCGCACTGAGCAGGTGAGATGAGGCTGGGCTGGTTGGTATCTCCCTTTCTCATGTCTTCCTCCATTGTCACCTGGTCTGCTTGCAAAGCTTCATGCTTAATTGTGACTGAGCAGTGACTTTTTAAGTGGACTCAGAAGCGGTATCACTGCGCTGATTATGACATCATCGCCACTCACCATCTTTGTGGCATCCTTAAAGTCTTGGCGAACCACACAAATGTCAGACATCCATGCCCACTCTTCAGTTGCTATGTGCGGACGCTAACGAGAATACGGGTGGGCCTCTTGGATGTGGTATTCCAAAATTATCCCCTGCTGCTCACAAAGCCTTGCCAGCAAGTGTATTGTGGAGTTCCAGTGCATGATCACGTCGCACAACACTTGGTGAGATGGCACTTGCATGCGCTGCTACAGCACCGCCAAAGCAGCGGCAACTGTAGCTGACTTGCGGATATGGGGCACATGTGATGTTGCTGGACATGTTTTCAAACAATGTGGGGACGCCACACCAGAAGAAATAGTGGTGGCTGGAGACTGAGTACTGAGATGGCTGCCACTATGAGTCATCAAAAATCCTCCATGTCTGCAAGGCTAAACAGCAACATTTCCAGAGCAAGCAGCCTGGAAATGTGCCGTTTAGCACTTGAAACTGTGGGTGATAGGCTGGGAACTATTTTTTTGTTTCAGGGCCTGGGGTAAGGACAGCTGAACGCTGTGCTGGGATACGAATTTTGAAGTGTCTGATGATGGTGCCTCAGAATGTGCAACTACAGTTGCATGGTGGGAGGCATCTGTGCCAGTGTCATGGACTTGGAATTGGAAAGCACCTAGCACAGGGGAAGATGGAGTGGTGACACCCGCTGGCAGCTATTGCGGACCCAGGTGTTTTGCATACCGAGTCCAATATTTAGATGACATGTGCCTGGTCATGCTGGTGGTTAGGTTTTTAGTCCTCAGGCACTTAACTGATCTTGGCATGGCACAAGTTGCAAATGGCCATTTTATTTGTATCAGAACTCTCTTTTAAAAAGTCCCAGACTGAGGAACACCTAACTCTTTGACAGAAAAATTAATGAGTGTCGGTGCTCCGCAGAACAGTTGCCTGTCTTCTCAATCTGATCACCCCACTGCATCTTCCTGCCTGTTTCGGTGCTGCCGACCTTTCCGCTCAGTGCTGCATGCCAGATTCCCAGATTGAGCCAGTGACTGTCATCCACCACTTTGTCTCCCGACTTGGTGACTTAGCAACAACCTTATCGGCAACTGTGTCTCATTCTCATCTTCGTCCTCAAAATTTGCTGTTCCTTACCATCATCTTATTTTGATCATGGTTGCTCTAAGTTTTGTGCATCACTAAACAGCATGTCCTCCTGTCCCTCATGGAACATGCAGGGTGAAAGGTTCTTCATCAAGAAATTACAATGTAAAGAGCTCCTCGGAGTGTCCTAGTGTGGGATCACTATCTCCTGAATCTTGACATAGGGGGAGGAAAGAGCTTCAGGATGAGGATACAGTGATCCAGACTCTTAGCTAATGAAACTGGACCATGTGAAAGACTGGATTGGGCTGGCAAGCATTATCTCCTATGCAATCAACCACCTGTTCACATTGGCGTGGCTTCCAAAGTGGTGTCCCGAGCCTCTCTGCAAAGTGGGACAGGAAGCTGGGTGTAGTGGATGAGCATGATGCTTGTGCTCCAGCAACAGGCATAGTTGTGCCTACCCTACGTCCTCGCCATCTGTGTACACTATCATCAGCACTTCCACTTTCCCTTCTGCTACTGCACGCCTAATTGAATCATTTTTTTAGTACAAAAAATTTGGTCACCTGTAGCAGGCCAAGCGTTTTTTTTTAAATTTCAATCAACAGTAATTTCACACAAAACAGGTTAAATTGTATGGATGACTATGGTCAATTTTTGAAATAAAGAAATGTGGTCACCTGTAGCAGGCCAGACGTTTTTTTTATATTTGAAACCACAGTAATTTCACACAAAGCAGGATAAACTGTATGAACGACAATACATTCAATTTGTTTCACCCCCCCAAAAATGTGGTTACCTGCAGCAGCTATATATATAACAATGGACTGCAAAACTCTAAGCCCTGAGCCCTGTGTAGATGCTGTATTCAGCCACTCTCCCGACTCCAGCAGCTTTCCCTAGGGTAAAAGTAGAATGTATCAAAAAGAAACAGCAAAGCACAAGATTAGCCCTTAGAAGGAGTATAATGTTTCAGCAACGTATCACCAATAGAGGGCTCTGATTCCTAAAACTGTGCACACAGGCCTGGACAACTATTTTCTCCCTCCAGTCAGAACTGTCCCTGAGCTGTGCAATCATGTCAGTGAGCCAGTCTTTTTATAGCCTATGATGAGTTAATGCAGAAAGCCAATCACAGTACTGCCACTACCAAGATGGCTACCACATTATAGTGACTCGCAGGCAATCCTCGCATGTTTATTGGCTGTGTAAGAGGTGCAAAACATACAAACAGAGGTTCGAGCATTAACCCCTTAATGACCAGAGGTATTTTTGGTTTTGCATTTTCATTTTTCTCTCCCCTTCTTTCCAGAGCCATAACTTTTTTATTTTCCCATCAATATGCAAGGGCTTGTTTTTTGCAGGATGAGTTGTACTTTTGAACGACACCATTTTTTTTTACCATGTCGTGTACTACAAAACGGGAAACAAATTGCAAGTGTGGTGAAATTGCAAAAAAAGTGCAATTCCACACTTGTTTTTGTTTGGCTTTTTTGCCAGGTTCACTAAATGCTAAAAGTGACCTGCCATTATGATTCTCCAGGTCATTACGAGTTCATAGACACCAAACATGTCTAAGGCCTCTTTCACACATCAGTTTTTTGCCGTCAGGCGCGATCCGGCTTTTTTTTGTAAAACCGGATCCGGCAAAATGCAATGCCGGATCCAGTTTTTCCCCATTGACTTGCATTAGCTCTGGATCGCGCCGGATGGCATTGCGTTTCATCCGTTTTTTGCCGGATCCGGCTACTTGTCTCATTCCGGCGTCTGGAAAAAACGGCTACTGTAACGTCTTTTGTCTCCGGCGAAAAAGACGGAAGCGCCGGATCCGGCGCTTCCAGCTTTTTGCTACAATGAAAGTCTATGGGCGCCGGAATGCGCCGGATCCAGAAAAAGACGGATCCAGCCACCGGATCCGTTTTTTTAAGTCTGCGCATGCTCAGATCCAATTGGCCAGCCCCCAGGAAACAGATATAACCTGCTAGACGGATCCAGCAAAAAAACGGATCCGTTTCTACAGTTCTCCAAAATTTATGCCGGATCCTTTTTTTCTCAAAATAGACGGATCCTGCCTGACGGCAAAAAACTGATGTGTGAAAGTAGCCTAAGTTCTCTTTTATCTAAGTGGTGAAAAAAATTCCAAAGTTTGTTAAAACAAAATGCGCCATTTTCCAGAGATCCGTAGCGTCTCCAATTTTCGTGAACTGTGGTTGGGTGAGAGCTTATTTTTTGTGGGCCAAGCTGATGTTTTTAATGATACCACTGCAGATACGATCTTTTGATTGCTCGTTATTGCATTTTAATGCAATGTCACAGCGACCAGAAGCATCCCATACTTGATTGGCTCTGCTTCATTTAGGCAATGAGCAGATCGCCTATATGTAGCAGAATTATTGCATTGCTATGAGCGCCGACCACCTGGTGGGGCTCATAGCAATGCTGCATCAGCAACCATAGAGGTCTCCATTAGACCTCTGGTTGTTATGCCAACGCATCGCTGACCCCCGGTCACGTGACTGGGGTCAGCGATGCGGAAGCGCTGGTTACATGCCGCTGTCAGCGTTTGACAGTGGCATTTAACGGGTTAATAGGCATAGGTGGAATGCGATTGCACCTGCGCCTATTGCGGGCACAAGTCAGCTGTTCAAAACAGCTGACATGTCCCGGCTTTGATGTGGGCTCACCGCAGGAGCCCTCATCAAAGCAGGGGAGACGTCCAATGATGGACTATGCTCGTCACTGAACGTTAAGGGGTTAAATTCAAGCCCCAGCCATTGCTCAACAAGTGATGAGCACATCCAAGCACGCAGATACTCAAGTGATATCCATATATCACCGAGCACATTCGCTCTTCACTAATGGATATTTTGAAAATACTTGAAAACCCCTTTAAGCAAAAGTTCTGGAATTAGCCACTCGGTGTATTTGCTTTTTTATTCTATGATTGTGAGTGTGTTATATTAGTATTGCTATTCTAATGTACCATTTGTCATTAAACAGGACATCTCCAGGTTTTCGCAATATAAACTATGGCCATCACTATTACTGCTTCTTTTACAGCAGTGTAGTAACATTCACATAAGCCCCCAGCCCTCTCTACATAGCCCTAAAAATACCTTTAATAATCTTTACAGCGTGGTTGGGTTTCATGGATGTCGATGGTCTGGCTTAGCATTTCCTCTCTCCCAGCAGTCGCCATCTTCCTTTCCTTCTTCAAATTGATGACGCATCCTACACCATCCACACAGTGCCCCAAAACTCACTCCCGTGCAGTTTTACTTCACTCTGCACTGCAGAGGGCAGAAAAAACTAATGTACTGTGCATTTGCTGGCTTTCCTTCTGGGTCATCTTCACTTTTTTTTCTCTCCTGGCACATGCACATTATAGTACTTTACACAGGAGCGAGATTGAGAGCACTGTGTAGATGACATAGGGCGCTTCATCAACATGAAGCAGGGAGGATGGTGCTTGTGAAGAGAGAGGAGGCACCAAGCAAGATCAGTGACACCCATCGGGACAGTTCAAGCAGTGTGAGGGGAAAGAAAAATGTATTTTTGGGCTATGCGCTATGCGGTTGGTGGCTTATAGACAGGTTGCTAGACTACTGTAAAAGAAAAGGGCAACAACTACAATCAAGTATTTGTGATAACTGCCAATGAGTCTTTTACAATGTTCTGCAGGAATTTTGGCCCACTCTTCTTTTCAGAATTATTGCAATTTAGAGACACTGGAGGGTTTACAAGCATGAAACGCCTTTTAAATTCATGCCACCGCATCTTAATCGGATTAAGGTAAGGACTTTGATTAAGCCACTCCAAAGTCTTAATTTTGTGTCTCTTAGTTATTCAGAGGTGGACTTGATTGTGTGTTTTTGGTCACTGTCATGCTGCATAACTCAAGTGCACTTCTGCTTGAGGTAGAGAACAGATGGCTGGACATTCTCCTTCAGGATTTTTTGGTAGACAGAAGAATTCATAGTTGCATTTACCACAGCAAGTCTTCCAGGTTCTGAGGCAGCAAAACAGCCCCAGACCATCACACTACCACCACCATATTTTACTGTTGGTATGATATTCCTTTTCTGAAATGCTATATTTCTTCTATGACAGATGTAAAGTATACACCTTCCAAAAAGTTCAACTCTTTTTTTCATCAGTCCACAGAGTATATCCCCAAAAGTATTGGGGATCATCAAGATGTTTTCTGGCACAAACTTTTATGTTCTTATTGCTCAGCAGTGGTTTTCATTTTGGAACTCTGTCATGCAGACCATTTTTGCTCAGTCTCTTTCTTTTTGTGGAGACATAAACACTGACATTATTTGAGACAATGAGGCCTGCATTTCATTGGATGTTGTTGGGTCTTTTGTGACCTTTTGGATGAGTCATCTCATGGGGAAATTTTGATCGACCGGCCCTCAATGTGGTTCGCTGTAGTCCCAAAGCCTTAGAAATGGCTTTATAACCTTTTCCAGACTAACAGAATTCAGTTACTTTGTTTCTAATTTGTTTTCATAATTTCTTTGGATCACAGCACGATATCTAGCTTTTGAGGACCTTTTGGTCTACCTCACTTTGTTAGGCAGGTCCTATTTAAGTGATTTCTTAATTAAGAACAGGTGTGGCAGTAATCAGGCCTGGATGTGGCTAAAGAATTTTAACTCAGCTTCCCAAAGAGGTGATAAACCACAGTTAATTTATGTTTTAAGGCGGTGCAATTACTTGTCCACACAAGGCCCTATAGTTTTGGATTCTCTTTTCTCGTAATAATAAAGACCTTCATTTAAAAACTGCATTTTGTGATTACTGTGTTATATTTGTCTAATGTTTAAATTTGTTTGGTGATCGGAAACATTTAAATCTGACAAACATGCAAAAGATAAGGAAATCAGGAATTCACACTGCTAAAATTTATAGTGGAAAACACCTGCTGGCAGTATCCTTTCAAATATAACCTTCACCATCCAAATCAATAAAGACATAAAGTGGGTTATTTTGATGATCTGAGGAGTCATTATTGTCATAGATGTTGCAGAGTACTGGTCAGAGGCTTCTCAGTTGATCATTCGTCTTAATAAGATTATTAAATTTCTCAGAGCTTCATCTTAGATCTGATTTGATACACTACTAAGATTACTTATGGGTTATATTTAACAAGAATGTCGGCACCACTAAATTAGATTAGAGATAATAACAGCATTTTCAAAATGTAAGAGGTTTGGCAAATTTGCCCTAAAAATGAGAGCGAGATTCACACAGGACACTTTCTGAGTCCTCATTAGTGTGTGAAATGGCTGTTTTTTATTATCTTGTGATCCTCACAAATGGAATTGCATAGGGTTCAAGGGTGGTAGATTTATCTGTGGAAGATCGAGTGGAATTTCCTGAAATTCTTAGTTTTCCACAATTTCCAACAATTTGAGATACGATGTGCCAAAAAAAGGAAAAAACTTGCCTGGCAACTTTTCCATCAATGCTGAAGCATCAGAGTGAGGTATTGTCATTTTGCACTGTCACATGGGCTTCCTAATAATGCCCTGCAGCTATGACATATTAAGAATTATTATACCTTGTACAGTGGTGGTCAGTACATGGGCCATCACATATAAGCGGTTCCCAGTGGGGCACAGTTTATATAGCAGTCATTTTCCAACTGCAAAGTCAGGCTAGTTTCACACTAGCGTTTCTGCCGTCTGTGCATGGCCGCCGATAATCCCCGCCCCCTGCCGCGCCCCCTCCTGACATCACCGCCTATTATCGCACATGGCCGCATGCGATCTGCGCACCCTATCTTTAATATAGGGTGCACAGACCATGCGCTGATCGTGCGCTAGTAGGATTTTTGAGTGCGCTGCACACTTTTGTAAGTGTGCCGGTGTGCGCCGACCGCAGCATGTTGCTTTATATTAAAGATAGGGTGCACAGATCGCAAGGCGGCCATGTGCGATAATAGGCGGTGATGTCAGGAGGGGGCGCGGCAGGGGGCAGGGCTTATCGGCGGCCGTGCGCAGACGGCAGAAACACTAGTGTGAAACTAGCCTCACTGGGTAAGTCTCTCTCCTAAATAGTGTAAACTCTTATGCTCAGCGAGGTCTTCTCTTTCTCTCTTCTGTAGAGTGTAAGCTCTTAAGGCCAACAAGTTTATCTCTCTATCTCTCCTGTAGAGTGTATACCCTCTTATGGTCAGTGGACTCCTCTCTCTCTCTTCTGTAGAGTAGAGTGTAAGCTCTTATGGTCAGAGGGGTTCTCTCCCTCTCTCGGCTGTAAAGTGTAAGCTTTTATGATCAGCAGAATCCTCGCGCTCTCTTCTGCAGAGCGTAAGCTCTTATGGTCAGCTGGGTTCTCCCACTCATTCGCCAGTAAAGTGTAAGCTTTTACGATCATCAAGTTCCCCTCTATTTCACCTGCAAAGTGTAAGTGAAGAGAATGGGGCATCAGACTGCGCTGCTCGCCTGTCAGGATGATGTACCAGAGGAGTCCAAGTGGATGTAATAGAACGCATAGAAATAAAGCCTATTTTCTATTACATCTACTTGGACTCCTCTGGTACATCATCAAGACCGGCGAGCAGCTCAGTTTGATGCCCCATTCTCTTCACCTAGCAAAGGATCATCACATCGGGGCTTGCAGCAGCCGCCAATGCTAAGGGCAGTGGTTGTGTCTCACACAAACAACCATAATAGGTGAGAGAATTTGATTATCCCTCACAAATATTCCTTTTATCTCGGATGAGACCCTATGTGCGCTCTATATTCCTTCTAGGTACCTGCAAAGTGTAAACTCTTATGGTCAGCACAGCCAACTCAAACTCTCCTTTTGCAGATGTCATTTTTTGTGGAAAATTAGGCAATTTCAGGGAATTCGAATTTGAAAAGATCTTTTCAACTCAAGGAACCACTGCATTTCAGGAAATTCGACTCTAAGTCAAACCTCTGCAGATCGACCCGCTCATCTCTAAGAGGGATGTCATGCCAGTTCAAAAAGTGGGTTAAATATAGTTTATTTTTTTAAAAATACAGTTAAGAAATCAATTAAAAGAAAGTAATGAGTTAGTTAGTCTAATCCTCTGGAAAGCTGAAATGTCAAAGGAAAAACATTTACAAGTTTCTGGAAGGCAGACAAAATCTATTAAGATGAAAATTAAACTACTTTTCTGGTGATGGCCGGTTCCAGTACCTAGCGAAAACCTTTAAAATTATTTAACATTAATGGTCTGGAAAATCATCTTAAATGAAAATTAGTCATTACAGATACTGTTGTCATGCTACATATATTCACAACGGGATTCAATCTCAAACTCAATTTTGCTTGATTATACAATTTTGAAAACTATTTTTTCTCCCGCAGGGAGTGTAGAAAAGCAGATGCCCTGCATACCTAATATTTTATTTAACCCTTAATACAGAATTCATATTTTCTACAACCTTGCACTAATACTAATACAATCAGAGTAACGGTTTGGGAATTTATTGACTTTGGAAGAGATGTAACTTGTTAGTATGAAACAAAAAACAAACAAAAAAAAAATAAAGAAAGTAATAGGTGCATAGAATTGAGAGCACACTGCAACTTATGAATTAATTCTTTATTGTCACATACCAAAATAAGTGAAGCTGAGACAACACAGAGAAAATAGTTAAAAAACAATTAAAATAACATACGGAAAATATACACTCACTGGCCACTTTATTAGGTACACCATGCTAGTAAGGGGTTGGACCCCCTTTTGCCTTCAGAACTGCCTCAATTCTTCATGGCAGAGATTCAACAAGGTGCTGGAAGCATTCCTCAGAGATTTTGGACCATATTGACATGATGGCATCACACAGTTGGCGCAGATTTGTCGGCTGCACATCCCTGATGCGAATCTCCCGTTCCACCACATCCCAAAGATGCTCTATTGGATTGAGATCTGGTGACTGAGGAGGCCATTTGAGTACAGTAAACTCATTGTCATGTTCAAGAAACCAATCTGAGATGATTCGAGCTTTATGACATGGCGCATTATCCTGCTGAAAGTAGCCATCAGATGTTGGGTACATTGTGGTCATAAAGGGATGGACATGGTCAGCAACAATACTCAGGTAGGCTGTGGCGTTGCAACGATGCTCAATTGGTACCAAGGGGCCCAAAGAGTGCCAAGAAAAAATTCCCCACACCATGACACCACCACCACCAGCCTGAACCGTTGATACAAGGCAGGATGGATCCATGCTTTCATGTTGTTTACGCCAAATTCTGACCCTACCATCCGAATGTCGCAGCAGAAATCGAGACTCATCAGACCAGGCAACGTTTTTCCAATCTTCTACTGTCCAATTTCGATGAGCTTGTGCAAATTGTAGCCTCAGTTTCCTGTTCTTAGCTGAGAGGAGTGGTACCCAGTGTGGTCTTCTGCTGCTGTAGCCCATCTGCCTCAAAGTTCGACGCACTGTGCGTTCAGAGATGCTCTTCTGCCTACCTTGGTTGTAACGGGTGGCAATTTGAGTCACTGTTGCCTTTCTATCAGCTCGAACCAGTCTGCCCATTCTCCTCTGACCTCTGGCATCAACATGGCATTTCCGGCCACAGAACTGCCGCTCACTGGATTTTTTTTCTTTTTCGGACCATTCTCTGTAAACCCTAGAGATGGTTGTGCGTGAAAATCCCAGTAGATCAGCAGTTTCTGAAATTCTCAGACCAGCCCTTCTGGCACCAACAATCATGCCACGTTCAAAGGCACTCAAATCACCTTTCTTCCCCATACTGATGCTCGGTTTGAACTGCAGGAGATTGTCTTGACCATGTCTACATGCCTAAATGCACTGAGTTGCCGCCATGTGATTGGCTGATTAGAAATTAAGTCTTAACACACAGTTGGACAGGTGTACCTAATAAAGTGGCCAGTGAGTGTATATTATCACAAGACCCTGTCTGAAATATTTGATAACACCCATAATTAAAGTATTTGTTTCCTGGAAGATAAATGTCACCAGAAAGCAGATAGTTCAATGCAGTACTAGAAGAAACAAGAGTCAAAGATTTTCAATAAGAAAAAGTTGTTTGGTGAGAGGCAACATTAAGGCTGTGTGCACACATTGCGATTTTTAATCAATTTTGCTGCAATTTTCACTGCGAAAACACATACAGAATGCACTCCATGCATTCCTATGGCATTCCGCCCATGCTGTGCTAATGCTGCGATTTTTTCCGCGGCGGAATCGCATCGCGGAAAAAAACGCAGCATGCTCATTCTTTTTGCGGAATCGCCGCAATTCCGAAAAGAATTGCCGCGATTCCGCACCCATAGGAATGCATGAGATCCGCTTACTTCCCGCATATGGCAATGCCCAACATGCACAAAGTGAGCGGCTCATGTGCGGATGGTACCCAGGGTCTGGAGGAGAGGAGACTGTCCTCCAGGCCCTGGGTACCATATCCCTGTAAAAAAAGAATAAAAAATAAAAAATCCGGTTATATTCACCTTCCGGCCTCCAGCGCAGCCTTCCTGGGCCTCAGCGATGCTCCCGTTCCCAGTAATGCCTTGCGGCAAGGACCTGTGATGACGTACGATCTCGCGAGATCGCTACAGTATCGCGAAACTTTACATCATCAAAGGTCTCGCAAGGCATTACTGGGAATGGAAACATCGCTGAGGCCCGGGAAGGCTGCGCGGGACGCCGGAAGGTGAATATAACCCGATTTTTAATTTTTTTATTATTTTTAACATCAGATCTTTTTACTACTGATGCTGCCGCATAGGCAGCCTCAATAGTAAAAAGTTGGTCACATTAGTCAAACACTATGTTTGACGAGTGTGGACCAACCTGTCAATCACATTACAAGTGCTGCTTCACATCGCTTGGAAAGTGCTTGAATTTCGCACGCGAAAATGGCGGGAAAAACGCAAAAAATAGTGCAAAAAAATCGCGCAAAAACGAGGAAAAAGACGCAAAAAAACCTGGGAAGAAGTGCGTTTTTTTCTGCATACGTGGGCACATAACCTAATGGAACAACCCTGGCACAAGTCAAAAGAAAATGTATAAGCAAGTCACGCAATCCTGCAAAGACAAGCATGGATGTTAACATCTTATGTGTATTGGCATCCATATAAAAATAATAATAATAAATAATAATCTTTATTTTTATATAGCGCTAACATATTCCGCAGCGCTTTACAGTTTGCACACATTATCATTGCTGTCCCCGATAGGGCTCACAATCCATATGGCTCTGTAAG
Source organism: Dendrobates tinctorius (assembly GCF_039654945.1). NCBI lineage: Eukaryota > Metazoa > Chordata > Amphibia > Anura > Dendrobatidae > Dendrobates > Dendrobates tinctorius. The sequence goes on along the minus strand of NW_027361735.1, from coordinate 6,738,952 downwards.
GGTGTCTCATCTTTGTTTGCCTCAAACAGCAAATCTACACCAAACAATTGTAAATTTGCACTAAAATTTGTGTTGAAAATTATATTTAATCAGCCCATCATGGTTAGCAAAACATGCCAAATTTTCAAAAACAGAGCGAACACTCTTCTGTTGCGCCCGTGCCTGTATTATTACCAGCTATGGTGAGGGATGGTTACTCTGCTTGGAAAATTGCATCCATACTAGAGTTGAGTGAAATGGGTTGGTCAAATTAAAAATAGCCGACTTTAGCTAAAGTCGGGTTTTACCGATCGAAACCCGACCATAGTGTGAGGTAGGCCATGAGGTCGCCGATCAGAGCACCAAAGTCGCGTTTCAAATTATGCTTCCAGCGCCTTTTCTCAGCCAATGATGGAGGACGCACACTGTGGGCAACGCGACATGTGCAGCAGCCACCACCATTTTAGAGAAGGGCATTGAAGTGATTGGCTGGCTTTGTGTGGCGTCACAGTGGGTATAAAAGGCCATGACCGGTGACCGCCATCTTCCTTCTGCCGATCTTACAATAGGGAGAGGTGCTGCTGCTGATTCTGAATAGGGAGAGCGTTAGGCAGGGAAGAAGAAAAAAAATTTCCTCTGCTGATGGCGCTTTTCACTGTACAGTTAGTGTGCAGTGAAAGGGGAGGATTTTTGTTCTGTGCAGCAGCGCTGGTGGTTATTAGGCTGCCTTTTAAGGCTACCTGCTAGCTGCATTGCTGTGTGTACACTGCTGGTCATACTGCTTTTTTCAAAGCACTCCAACTTTTATTATTTTGTTCTGGTGAGTTACTGAGCGTTCATTTTTTCACACACCGTATAGCGGTGTACGCTCCTCACACACTACCGTGTACTGGCTGGTATCACGGACAAATAGAAGCTATCTGGGTGTGACTCTGGAAAAACAAGCCGAGGAGTTTTTCCTTTTTTCCAGACCTAAACCTTATAGAGCTGTCCACTTTTCAAACAGTTTCGTATATCTGCTGTTTAATTAAGGTCAAAACTAGACAGAGACAGCGTGTGTCAGTCCATATACAAATAGACGGAGATTGACCATTTTCCATACAGACACGTATAGCGGTGTATGCTCCTCACACACTACCGTGTACCGGCTGGTATCACGGACAAATAGAAGCTATCTGGGTGTGACTCTGGAAAAACAAGCTGAGGAGTTTTTCCATTTTTCAAGACCTACATCTTATAGAGCTGTCTGCTTTCAAACAGTTTCTTATATCTGCTGTTTAATTAAGGTCAAAACTAGACAGAGACAGCATGTGTCAGTCCATATAAAAATAGACGGAGATTGACAATTTTCCATACACACACCATATAGCGGTGTTTGCTCCTCACACACTACCGTGTACCGGCTTGTATCACGGACAAATAGAAGCAATCTGTGTGTGACTCTGGAAAAACAAGCCGAGGAGATTTTCCATTTTTTCAGACCTACACCTTAGACAGCTGTCTGCTTTTCAAACAGTTTTGTATATCTGCTGTTTGATAATGGTCAAAACTAGACAGAGACAGCGTGTGTCACTCCGTATACAAACAGATGGAGATTGACAATTTTCCATACACACACCGTATAGAGCTGTCTGATTCTCAAACAGTACTGTATATCTGCCGTTCGCATTACAGTCACATCTATACAGAGTCAGCGTGTGTGTGTGACACTCCGTAAATGCATATACGGAGATTGTTAGTTACACAAAAAAGGTATACAGCTGTACACTTCTGATACAGTTCTGTATATCTGCTTGTTGGATTACGGTCAAATACATACTGTGAGAGCGTCTGTGACTAACAAATTATATACATAGATTTAATTTTTTTAATACACCTTACACAGGTGGACGCTCCTCATACAATACAATCTCTCTGCTGGTATTTTGGTACATTTTCCCAAACATGAGGAAGTATGGTGGAAGAGGCCGCGGACGTGGGCAGGGGGGCGCAGCTGGTACTGATGGTGGTGGTGCATCGGCTGGTTCTGGCAAAAGCACAATAGCAGCTAAGGCAGGAGGTGCTGAGCCTGCATCATCGTCTGGCCCAAGATGGCCTGTAAGGTTTCCACTTATTGGAGTAGGAAAACCGCTTTTAAAGCTGGAGCATCAGGAATAGGCTTTAGCGTACATTGCCGAAATAGCCACCAGCTCTATTGCCTCCTCTTCTGAACGTTCGAAACCTGCAAGCACGGAGTCGTCAGTGCAGGGTTCTGGTCAGGAAAAACACCTTTCCTTGTGTCCTTCACTTCCACCAAAAGTTAAGGATGCGGCAGCCCACACTTCAGATTACTCTATGGAGCTCTTTTCACATACCATGCCTGGGTTATCCAGTCAAATCCTGAATTCCCCAGTCCAAGATGAATCTGACATGGAGTGCACTGATGCACAGCCACTGCTAGATGATTCTGCTGGTACATTGACGCAGAGCACTACATTGCCCTCGCAGTCTATTTGTCATGATCCAGTGTTGGATCTGGCGGTATTAAATGTAGAGTTGAGCGAAACGGGTCGAAAAAATTCAAAAGTCGCCGACTTTTGGCAAAGTCGGGTTTCATGAAACGAAACCCGACCCTAGGATGAGGTCGGCCACGAGGTCGGCGACTTAGGCGCCAAAGTCGCGTTTCAAAAGTTTGTTTTGCGCTCTTTTTCAGCCAATCAGGATCCACGGACACTGTGGGCAACGTGATGACCTAGGCACGGGTCACCACCATCTTTCAGAAGGGCATGCAAGTGATTGGCTTGCTTTGGTGGGCGTCACAGGGGGTATAAAAGGGCGTGCACGCCGACCGCCATCTTACTTCTGCCGATCTTAGTATAGGGAGAGGTTGCTGCTGATTCTGTAGGGAGAGCGTTAGGCAGGGAAGAAGACAAAAAAACTGCTTCTGCTGCTAGCGATTTGGCCTGCACAACACACAAGTCACTGTGTGTGCAGTGCAAGGGGAGGCTATATTGTGGTGTATCAGTGGTGTTGATTGTTGGGCTGCCTTTTAAGGCTTCCTGACACGCTGGCATTGCTGTTTACCCACTGCTCCGCAAACTGCTTTTTTAAAAGCAATCCAATCTCCCTTATCCTCTAGTCACTTTTGTCACAGCTGTGCCATCGAGCGTGTCACATAGCGCTCAGATATCAGTGGGCCTCACACAATCCACAAGTGTCCAGTGTCCAAAAGTGTGCGCAGAGATTCAAAATCTCCATTATCCTCTCGTCACTTTGGTCACAGGCAGCTGTGCCATCGAGCGTGTCACATAGCGCTCAGATATCAGTGGGCCTCACACAATCCACAAGTGTCCAGTGTCCAAAAGTGTGCACAGAGATTCAAAATCTCCATTATCCTCTCGTCACTTTGGTCACAGGCAGCTGTGCCATCGAGCGTGTCACATAGCGCTCAGATATCAGTGGGCCTCACACAATCCACAAGTGTCCAGTGTCCAAAAGTGTGCGCAGAGATTCAAAATCTCCATTATCCTCTCGTCACTTTGGTCACAGGCAGCTGTGCCATCGAGCGTGTCACATAGCGCTCAGATATCAGTGGGCCTCACACAATCCACAAGTGTCCAGTGTCCAAAAGTGTGCGCAGAGATTCAAAATCTCCATTATCCTCTCGTCACTTTGGTCACAGCTGTGCCATCGAGCCTGTCACATAGCGCTCAGATATCAGTGGGCCTCACACAATCCACAAGTGTCCAGTGTCCAAAAGTGTGCGCAGAGATTCAAAATCTCCATTATCCTCTCGTCACTTTTGTCACAGGCAGCTGTGCCATCGAGCCTGTCACATAGCGCTCAGATATCAGTGGGCCTCACACAATCCACAAGTGTCCAGTGTCCAAAAGTGTGCGCAGAGATTCAAAATCTCCATTATCCTCTCGTCACTTTGGTCACAGGCAGCTGTGCCATCGAGCGTGTCACATAGCGCTCAGATATCAGTGGGCCTCACACAATCCACAAGTGTCCAGTGTCCAAAAGTGTGCGCAGAGATTCAAAATCTCCATTATCCTCTCGTCACTTTGGTCACAGGCAGCTGTGCCATCGAGCGTGTCACATAGCGCTCAGATATCAGTGGGCCTCACACAATCCACAAGTGTCCAGTGTCCAAAAGTGTGCGCAGAGATTCAAAATCTCCATTATCCTCTCGTCACTTTGGTCACAGGCAGCTGTGCCATCGAGCGTGTCAAATAGCGCTCAGATATCAGTGGGCCTCACACAATCCAAAAGTGTCCACTGTCCACAAGTGTGTGCAGAAATTCTAAATCTCCCCTGTCGTATAGACACCTTGTACCTTGTTTTACATTACTATATAGTTTGTTGGATTTTGTCTACATTTCTACCAAAAATGAGGAAGGCTGGTGGAAGAGGCCGTGGAATTGGGCGGGGGTTGGCAGCTGGTAATGATGGTGTTGGTGGTGGATCTGATGGTAGTGGCAAGAGCAAAATAGGACCGAATGCAGGAGGTGCTGACCCTGCGTCATCGTCTGGCTACATAAGGCCTCGAACGCTTAGTTTTCTAGGAGTTGGCAAACTGCTTTTAAAGGCAGAGCATCAGGAAAAAGTTTTGTCTTACATTGCTGACTCAGCCTCCAGCTCTATCGCCTCCTCTTCTTCAGTTGTAAAAAGTAAAAGCACTGAGTCGTCATTGGAGGCTCATGTTCATGAACCACACCTTTCCTTGTGTCCTTCACCCCAACCAAGATTGAAGGATGACGCAGGCCATACTACTGATTACTCCATGGAGCTGTTTTCACATACCATGCCTGGATTATCAAGTGAAATGGTGAATTACCCAGGCCAAGATGAATCTGACATGGAGTGCACTGATGCACAGCTGCTGATGGATGATTCTGCTGGTACATTCACTCAGAGCACTACATTGTCCTCGCAGTGTACAGAGCCAGATTTTGACCCTGATGAGACTCAGGTGCCCCTTCCCGCACACTATACCACCATACACGGTGACACAGAGAAAGGTGCACATGACATAGAAGAGGAGGTGATGGATGACCCGGTTGTTGACCCAGATTGGCATCCATTGGGGGAAGAGGGTGCTGCTTCCAATAGCTCAGATGAGTAGCATCCACAGCAGACATCGACATCGCAACAGCTGTTATCTGGCAGGACCGGAGCACTCCAAAGACAGGTTCCAAACATCAAAAGAGTTGCTGGACAGCTTGTCCAGAGGGTCAAAAGATCACAGCGTGCTAGGCCGCAAAATGTCTGCCAAAGTAGGAAGAGTGCAGTGTGGCACTTTTTTGAACAAAATCCTCATGATCAGGCCAAGGTTATCTGTAAGAAGTGCGCAAAGACCTTTAGCCGAGGGAAAAATCTGAAAAATTTGAATACCAGTTGCATGCTTAGACATTTAACCAGCATGCACTTGCAATCGTGGACACAACACCAAACCTCAAGTGCCACATGTGCAACTGATCACAACGAAGGTAGTCAGCAACGCTACATTGTTTCCCCCACTGTAAGCCCACCGGTTAGCACAGCATCAAATGTTGAGGTGTCGTTGCAAGACTACAGCAGTCAGGGAATCCCACTGTTATATCAACGAAAGACTGATTCTAGGCCATCAGAAAGAACACCAACTCCATCACCATCATCAACCCTCTCTCAGTCCGCCCTGTCCACCGCTACTTCCACCATATGCAGCTCTCAAGTCCAGCTCACCCTCCCAGACACTATGAGTAGGTCAAGAAAGTACTCAGTCTCTCATCCGCGTACACTGGGTTTGAACGCCCACATTGCCAAACTAATCTCGTTTGAGATGATGCCCTTTCGGTTGGTGGAAAGCACAGCTTTCCGCGAACTCATGGCCTATGCAGTACCACGCTATGACCTACCCAGTCGCCACTTCTTCTCTCGCAAAGCCATCCCAGCCCTCTACCATCATGTGAAAGACCGCATTGTCCATGCACTCAAGCAGTCAGTGAGCGGGAAGGTGCACCTCACAACTGATGCATGGTCCAGTCGGCATGGCCAGGGCCGTTACGTGTCCATCACTGCGCACTGGGTTAATGTGGTGGATGCAGGGTCCACAGGGGACAGCGGTGGTGGGACAGTGCTGCCTAGCCCACGGTATAGGAAACAGTTGGCTGTAGGCGTTCGACCCTCCTCCTCCTCCTCCTCCAGAAGCGAAAGCTCGTCCACAGAGCGCAGTCGTACGAGCACTCCATCTGCAGCTGCCACTGTTGCACACGATGTGTCCCCCTATCGAGCAGCTAGTGGAAAGCGTCAGCAGGCTGTGTTGCAGATGATGTGTTTGGGCGACAGACACACAGCCGAGGTGCTGGCTGAGTACTTGAAGCGACAAACTGAGTCATGGCTGGGCAGTGTACATCTTGAGGCAGGCAAGGTAGTTAGTGATAACGGCCGTAATTTTGTGGCAGCCATAGCCCTTTCAAAACTCAGCCACATGCCTTGCTTGGCTCACACCTTGAACCTGGTGGTGCAGTGCTTCCTCAAAAATTATCCGGAGTTAACAGCCCTGCTCCAGAAGGTGCGAAGACTGTGCGCGCACATCCGCCGGTCGCCTGTACACTCCGTTCGTATGCAGAAGCTGCAGCGATTGCTCCACCTTCCCAACCACCGCCTCATTATCGACATTGCAACAAGGTGGAACTCCACCCTGCACATGGTGGAGCGGCTGTGCGAGCAGAGGCAGGCCATAATGCATTTGTGGGAGGATACACGGCCAGGCACTTTGAGAGCAGACATGGAGTTGACAGCGTGCAGTGGTCGAAGCTGAAAGACCTTTGTAAAGTCCTTCAGTGTTTTGAGGAATGCACACGGCTGGTAAGCGCAGACGACGCTATCCTAAGCATGAGCATCCCACTTACGCGTCTGCTCATGCAAACTTTGACGCACCTTAAGGAGCAGGCGTCTGCAGCCAATGTTGATGAGGAGGAAGAGGAGGAGGGAATCCTTGATGACATTCAGCCATTGTCTGCTCAGGGACCTCTCCTGGACGAGGTGGAGGAAGAAGAGGAGGAGGAGGAGGATGATGGGGATGATTACTTAGGGGAGGAGGATGCATCTCGTGGGGCAAGTGAAAATGTTGGCGTGGCAAGGTCTGGTACAGGGTTTGTGCATGACTGGAGGGATGTGGATTTGCCAGAAAGTGCTCCTCCACCCAGCACTCGCAGTGCATCATTGACACCGGGAACATTGGCCCACATGTCAGATTATGCCTTGCGGATCCTAAAAAGGGACCCCCGCATTGCCAAAATGATGAACGATGACGACTACTGGTTGGCCAGCATCCTGGATCCACGCTATAAAGGCAAATTACAAAACATCATGCCACAGGAGAACCTTGACCTAATATTGGCTAATAAACAAGCAACTCTGGTAAATCGGTTGCTTGAGGCATTCCCAGCACACAGCAGCGGTGCTGGTTCTCACACGAGCCGTACGGGCCGGGGGCAGCTTGGCAGAGGTATTCGTGGTGCACACAGCAGAAGTGGCATTGGAGACAGGGGTTTCATGACAATGTTGTGGACTGATTTTTCAAATACCGCTCACACAACTGGTAATACTGCATCGATGGAAAGTGACAGGAGACAGCAGTTGTCAACTATGGTTACAAACTACTTTTCCTCCCATATCGATGTTCTCCCACACAGGTCATTCCCCTTTGACTATTGGGCCGCTAAACTGGACACCTGGCCTGAATTGGCCCAATATGCCTTACAGGAGCTCGCTTGCCCAGCTGCAAGTGTGCTATCGGAAAGAGTCTTCAGTGCAGCTGGATCAATCCTGACAGAAAAAAGGACCCGTCTGTCAACCCAAAATGTGGATGATCTAACCTTCATTAAAATGAACCACGCATGGGTTTCCAAGGATTTTGTCCCACCTTCCCCTGATGACACATAGGGTGACAGAAAAATGGCTTGCTTTGGTCCACCTCTTCCTGGTACTTCACCTATTTCGCCTTTTGCATCAGCTGAATGTCCAACATCAACATATGCCACTTTCTAAAACTCCCTAACTGTGCTGCCTCCCCCCCATGGCCGGGGTCACCACCTACCGCACGACACCGTGCGAGTGCCGTTGCCCTGGACAGGTGGGTAGGCCGACTCTTGGGCGCGGGCACTGGCACAGGGTCCCTCATAGTGCAATCAAGTGTCTCTGACGGTGGTGGTTCACACCCGCCGTCAGACACACCGCTGTACTATGAGGGGCCCAGTGCCAGTACCGACGCCCACGAGTGTGCCCCCCTTGCTTGGCCAGGGCCCCAGCATTTGCAATCTTTACCTCTCCCTGCTCCTCCGCTGTGTAATCTGGGCCGTCAAATCCATACTGTGCCTGACACCGTCTGAGCCTGCCTCCTGAGACATATATTTTGAATGTGTACGCTATCCATACATGTTATCCGGGGATACGGTACCCTTTCTAACCTTTGTGCAATCACGTGCAATCCATACTGGGCCTAACACCGTCTGAGCCTGCCTCATGCTGTATAGATATATATTTTGAATGTGTACGCTATCCATACATGTTATCCGGGGATACGGTACCCTTTCTAACCTTTGTGCAATCACGTGCAATCCATACTGGGCCTAACACCGTCTGAGCCTGCCTCATGCTGTATAGACATATATTTTGCATGTGTACGCTATCCATACATGTTATCCAGGGATACGGTACCCTTTCTAACCTTTGTGCAATCACGTGCAATCCATACTGGGCCTGACACCGTCTGAGCCTGCCTCCTGAGACATATATTTTAAATGTGTACGCTATCCATACATGTTATCCAGCGATACTGTACCCTTTCTAACCTTTGTGCAATCACGTGCAATCCATACTGGGCCTAACACCGTCTGAGCCTGCCTCCTGATGTATAGACATATATTTTGAATGTGTACGCTATCCATACATGTTATCTGGGGATACGGTACCCTTTCTAACCTTTGTGCAATCACGTGCAATCCATACTGGGCGTGAGAAAAGCTGGCGAGCTGTTAAGCAAGCTACAGCACCTGTCCAGACAAGTACAGGGATTCCCTAGCGAGGAGACTTATTTGATTGTTTTCAATGTTGGGACAGCAATTTTTGGGGAGCACTATACTCTGGAGAATGATAGATGGGGCCCACCATACACTGGAACATTCCAAAGGTGGACATCAGACACTGGAGCAGCATTTACAGGGCCCATTATACACTAGAGCATTAGAAATGGGGCCCATTGTGTTTGGAGCATTATTTGGGCCCATAAGACAGTGGAGCTTCATCCATGGGGACCAACGTATACTGTAGCATTATGTGGAGCTCATCATATACTGTTTCAAACATTATATGGGACCAATGATTCTGTATGAGAAATAGATGGGCCTCGTCATGAGATGTAAAAAGTGAGGTATTTTTCATTGTACTATACCGCTATTTATCTGCCGTATCGGAGCATGATGAGTTGTGGTATGTGTTAAAGGGGCGCTCTTTCGCCCAGGGCACATGAAAACCTGCAGCCAGCCCTCCCCCCCCCACAACTTTAGCCAAATAACCCCCATTTTTCAGTGCGTAACTTGTATTATGAAGTTAATTAAGGTTGACAAGCTTAAGTAAGAAGAATTGATGCTTTTGGCATTCAAATGGGCACTGTAGGTGTGTTTCCTGTCCTCCTCTCACTGCCGACTTTTATTCCCCATTGACTTACATTGGGTTTCGTGTTTCGGGACGACCCCGACTTTTCCCTATAATCGGACGATCTTGCTCGACCCGACTTTTGGAAAAGTCGGGTTTCACGAAACGAAACGCGACCCTAAAAAACCAAAAGTCGCTCAACTCTAATTAAATGCATTAAGTGAACTTTTTATCCTTTGGTTCCAAAGTGTGTCGTGATTGCCCCCGGTGGCCATTAGAATTATCACGTGGTGTCGTTCATTCTAAGTTGCCCAGTGGTGGGGAATAGTATCGCACCTTAGGTTTAGGTTAATGTTCACTTAATTATGGATCAGGTGTGACACCCTATAAAGGTGTGCTCAGGGTGTTCACTCACGGCCTGTGACATTGTGAGATTGCTTTCACTTTGAGTTGGAGAGCCTGGAGGAAGGATGGAGCTGGTGAGGAGTCCTGCGCAGCTTAGCCAGGGGGGACGTGTTGCAGCTATGGTGTCTGGACGAAGGGCTCGCATGGCGTGGTGGGGTCGCAGTGATGGAGTCAGCGGGAAGTGTCTGCATGGTCTGGTGGAGTGGCTACTATGGAGAGTGGCACTCACCATGTGAGACTTGGCCGCTGAGCTGGACTCAAGCATGCTTGACTTCGTGGCAGAAGCTGAACACTTCCTTGGGACTCTGGTACTAAGCAGCTGCAACTGGTGTTGGACTCTGCTCCAAGGCTGCACTAAGGTGAAGGATCCTGTTATGGTGATGGATCCAGGTGGAGGAGAAGATGCACTCAGGTGGAGGGCTCTGTTGCTGGGAGCGCACGCAACAGAGCAAAGCTAAGTGGTGTTTCCCCTGTATTGTCTCTTTCCTCGTGTGTTATTAGTGCAGTGGTGGGATTAGTCTCCGCACCGACCCATTCCCTAGTGAGGGTTTAGGGTCAGGGTGAGCAAGGGCGTTAAGGTACGCGTGCGGCAACAGGTGCGGAGCCTGTTTAGGGAATGTAAGGAGTGCAGGGACCCTGGCTCAGGGGAGCTTAGGAGGTCTCCATGTCCCCATTCCCTATCGCAGGGCCCACCATTGTTAAAGTTTCCCAGGTTCCCCCTTTATTATTTGATTATTGTATGTATAACGTGTAATACCTAAATTCGCCAGGTGGAGGCGGCGTATCCACCTGCACGTTTTATTATTTAAATGCGCCCCACTGGAGGCGGTGTATCCAGGGTCACGTGTGTTATGGGTCCGCCTTGCGGTATCATCTGCGTCCTGACACACGTGACCATGACATTATCACAGGCCTTACAGTTTTTTTTTCTGGTGAGCTTTGGCCATGTGGAGTTTGTGTCACTCTGAGTAATTGCTGCCGGGCCTCACTGATGTGAGTGGGGAGCGGCAAGGTGTTTAGAGCCGCTGCAGCAGCAGTTATCACGGTCTGGGGCCTCTGCTCAGGTAACCAGGAAATTACAATGGCGGCTTTGGCAAATTGCGGGTCTGGCAAAAGCCCCTGGAGTCGCTGCTGGGGAGCGGGACTTGCTCATGCACGTGGGCGTACCCAGGCAGGTGGGAGGAATGGTGCCCCACGGAGCTGCTTGGTGTTCCCCGAGGTGAAGGGGTGCGTTCCAGTGATGAGCAGACTGATGTAGAGTCCGCGGGGTTTACGCCAAATCTTCAAATACCACCGTAGAAGCCGCCCCTCCTGGCCGTGTGGAGGCGGCCAGTGAGTGTATATTTTTCCTCCATATGCGTTCCCTCTCCTCCTGGTGTGAGCAGCAGGTGTGCTGCGGGGGAGTAGGGACAAATCTCAACCCTCGCCATTAAAACCAACCCTGGGAGGCGCAGACCTCATGGTGAAGAGGGTTGGAGGGTGGTGATCCCTTGGTGAATAGCGGGGGTGTGAGTGTGGTGACACAGGGGGACGCCTCAGTGATCAGGTCCTGAATGAGTTCACCAATTTTTTGACAAACGAATGTGTGTAATAAACGTTCAGGTCCGGACCTGTGTGTGAACGAGCGTGTATGTGTGCCACCCAAAAACATCTTGTGGAAGTGTGTTGTGGAGCCTGATCAGCTCATAACAAACAAACATACACATACATTAACCCCTTCCTGACATCCGACGTACTTTCCCGTCCACGGTACCCGGGCCCGTATGACCGTGGACGGGATAGTACGTCTACCGCGATCAGCGGCGCCCACGTGGTGAGCGCCGCTGATCGCGGCCGGGTGTCAGCTGATTATCACAGCTGACACCCGGCACAATGTGTCAGGGGCGGTCACGGACCGCCCCCGACACGTTAACCCCTTGCACACCGCGATCAAACACGATCGCGGTGTACCGGGGGTTAAAGGGAAGCATCGGCAGGGAGGGGGCTCCCTCCGTGCTTCCCTGAGCCCCCCACGGCAGCGCAATGTGCAGCGCTGCTGCAGGGGATCCTTTCCTCCAGGCCCCCGAATCCAAGATGGCGACGGGGGCCTTCGGGGGCCTGAGGAAGCTGGCTTCCTCAGTGCCTGCAAAGCGCAGGCATGAGGAAGTCTTCTTCAATGCCTGTGACAGATTGCTGATCTGTCACAGTGATCTGTGATGTGACAGATCAGCAATCTGTCACAGGACAGTGATGTCCCACCTGGGACTATTTAATAAAGTAAAAAAAAAAATAAAAAAAGTGTAAAAATAATTTTAAAAAAAATCGCCAAATATTTTAGAAAAAAAAAAAAAAATATTCCCCCAATAAATCCATTTTTTGGAAATAATAAAAAAAAAACAATAAAAGTACACATATTAGGTATCGCCGCGTCCGTAACGACCCGCCCTATAAAACTGTCCCATTAGTTAACCCCTTTAGCGAACTCCTTAAAAAATAAAAATAAAAACCGAAGCAAAAAATAATGATTTATTATCATACCGCCAAACAAAAAGTGTAATAACGCGCGATCAAAAAGACGCATATAAATATCCATGGTACCGCTGAAAACGTCATCTTGTCCCGCAAAAAACGAGCTACCACACAGCATCATCAGCGAAAAAATAAAAACGTTATAGCTCGCTGAATAAAGCGATGCAAAAATAATTATTTTTTATATAAAATAGTTTTCATTGCATAAAACCAACAAAAACATAAAAAAACGACCTAAATGAGGTATCGCTGTAACCGTACTGACGTGAAGAATAAAACCTCTTTATCAATTTTACCGCACGCGGAACGGTGTAAACGCACCCCCCCAAAAGAAATTCATGAAACGCTGGTTTTTGTTCATTCTGCGTCCCAAAAATCGGAATAAAAAGCGATCAAAAAATTCCACGTGCCCGAAAATGGTACCAATAAAAACGTCAACTCGTCCCGCAAAAAATAAGACCTCACATGACTCGGTGGGTCAAAATACGGAAAAATTATAGCTCTCAATATGTGGTGATGCAAAAACTATTTTTACAATAAAAAGCGTCTTTTAGCGTGCGACAGCCGCCAAACATAAAAACCGCCATAAATAGTAAATCAAACCCCCGTTATCACCCCCTTAGTTAGGGAAAAATAATAAAATAAAAAAAATGTATTTATTTCCATTTTTCCATTAGGGTTAGGGTTAGGGTTAGGGCTAGGGGTGTGTTGGGGTAGGGTTAGGGCTAGGGCTAGGGTTAGGGCTAGGGTTAGGGTTAGGGTTAGGGCTAGGGCTAGGGTTAGGGCTAGGGTTAGGGCTAGGGTTAGGGTTAGGGGCGTGTTGGGGTTCGGGTTGGAGTTAGAATTGGGGGTTTCCACTGTTTGGGCACATCAGGGGCTCTCCAAACGCAACATGGCGTCTGATCTCAATTCCAGCCAATTCTGAGTTGAAAAAGTCAAATGGTGCTCCTTCCCTTCCAAGCTCTGCTATGCTCCCAAACAGTGTTTTACCCCCACATGTAGGGTATCAGCCTACTCAGGACAAATTGCTAAACAATTTTTGGGGTCCAATTTCTCCTGTTACCCTTAGGAAAATAAAAAATTGGGGGCAAAAATATCATTTTTGTGGAAAAAAATGATTTTTTTATTTTCACGTCCGAGTGTTATAAACTTCTGTGAAGCACTTGGGGGTTCAAAGTGCTCACCACACATCTAGATAAGTTCCGTGGGGGGTCTAGTGTCCAAAATGGGGTCACTTGTGGGGAGTTTCAATAGTTTAGGTACATCAGGGGCTCTCCAAACGCACATGACACCCGCAGACCATTCCATCAAAGTCTGCATTCCAAAACGTCACTGCTTCCCTTCCGAGCCCCGACGTGTGTCCATACAGTAGTTTTCTCCCACATATGGGGTGTCAGCGTACTCAGGACAAATTGGACAACAACTTTTGGGGGTCCAATTTCTCCTGTTACCCTTGGGAAAATGAAAAAATTGGGGACTAATTGATCATGTTTGTGGAAAAAAATACGATTTTTTTATTTTCATGCCCGGGCATTATAAACTTCTGTGAAGCCCTTGGGGGTTCAAAGCGCTCACCACACATCTAGATAAGTTCCTTAGGGGGTCTCGTTTCCAAAATGGGGTCACTTGTGGGGGTTTCCACTGTTTAGGTACATTAGGGGCTCTCCAAAGGCAACATGACACCCGCAGACCATTCCATCAAAGTCTGCATTCCAAAACGTCACTACTTCCCTTCCGAGCCCTGACGTGTGTCCATACAGTAGTTTTATCCCACATATGGGGTGTCAGCGTACTCAGGACAAATTAGACAACAACTTTTGGGGTTCAATTTCTCCTGTTACCCTTGGGAAAATAAAAAAATTGGGGACTAATTGATCATGTTTGTGGAAAAAATACGATTTTTTTATTTTCATGCCCTGGCATTATAAACTTCTGTGAAGCCCTTGGGGGTTCAAAGTGCTCACCACACATCTAGATAAGTTCCTTGGGGGGTCTAGTTTACAAAATGGTGTCATTTGTGGGGGGTTTCCACTGTTTAGGTACATTAGGGGCTCTCCAAAGGCAACATGACACCCGCAGACCATTCCATCAAAGTCTGCATTCCAAAACGTCACTACTTCCCTTCCAAGCCCCGACGTGTGCCCATACAGTAGTTTTCTCCCACATATGGGGTATCAGCATACTCAGGACAAATTGGACAACAACTTTTGGGGTCCAATTTCTCCTGTTACCCTTGGGAAAATAAAAAAATGGTGACTAAAAGATCATGTTTGTGGAAAAAATACGAATTTTTTATTTTCACGCCCGGGCGTTGTAAACTTCTGTGAAGCACTGGGGGGTTCAAAGTGCTCACCACACATCTAGATAAGTTCCTTGGGGGGTCTAGTTTACAAAATGGTGTCATTTGTGGGGGGTTTCCACTGTTTTGGTACATCAGGGGTTTTCCAAACGCGACATGGTGTCCGATCTCAATTCCAGCCAAAAACGTCAAATGGCGCTGCTTCCCTTCCGAGCTCTGCCATGCGCCCAAATAGTGGTTTACCCCCACATGTGGGGTATCAGCATACTCAGGACAAATTGCACAATAACTTTTAGGGTCCTGTTACCCTTGGGAAAATAAAAATTGGGGTGAAAAGATCATTTTTGTGGAAAAAATATGATTTTTTAATTGTACCGCTGTACGTTATAAACTTCTGTAAAGCCCTTGTGGGTTCAAAGTTCTCACCACATATCTAGATAAGTTCCTTGGGGGGTCTAGTTTCCAAAATGGGGTCACTTGTAGGGGTTTCCACTGTTTAGGTACATCAGGGACTCTCCAAACGTGACATGGCGTCCAATCTGAATTCCAACCAATTTTGCATTGAAAAAGTCAAACGGCGCTCCTTCCATTCTGAGCTCTGCCATGCGCCGAAACAGTCGTTCCCCCCCACATATCAGGTATCTGTGTACTCAGGACAAATTGCACAATAACTTTTGCAGTTCAATTTCTCCTGTTACCCTTGGTAAAATAAAAAAATTGAACCTGAAGTATTTTTTTTATGAAAAAAAGTTAGATGTTCATTTTTTTTTAAATATTCAAAAAAATTCCTGTGACGCACCTAAAGGGTTAATAAACTTCTTGAATGTGGTTTTGAGCACCTTAAGGGGTGCAGTTTTTAGAATGGTGTCACTTTTGGGTATTTTCTATATATAGACCCCTCAAAGTGGCTTCAAATGTGATGTGGTCCTAAAAATAAAATGGTGTTGTAAAAATGAGAAATCGCTGGTCAACTTTTAACCCTTATAACTTCCTAACAAAAAAAAATTTTGGTTCCAAAATTGTGCTGATGTAAAGTAAACATGTGGGAAATGTTAGTTATCAAGTTTTTTGTGTGCCGTATCTCTGTGATTTAAGGGCAAAAAAATTCAAAGTTGGAAAATTGCGAAATTTTCAAAATTTTTGCCAAATTTCCGTTTTTCTCACAAATAAACGCAAGTTATTTGAATGAAATTTTACCACTATCATGAAGTACAATATGTCTCGAGAAAACAATGTCAGAATCACCGGGATCCATGGAAGCGTTCCAGAGTTATGACCTCATAAAGGTACAGTGGTCAGAATTGTAAAAATTGGCCCGGTCATGAACGTGCAAACCACCCTTGGGGGTGAAGGGGTTAACTCGTTCCCCAGGTCGGCGTTCTGGAGATGAGTGGTGCCTCCAAAATGAACTTTATTGCCTATACCAGCGGTGCGTTTGTCATAAACCTGAAGTGTCAGGTAATGGTGGGGTGAACTCAGGGTCTGGGCGTCCCCGCTGTAGGTGTTTCCCTAATGAGGGGTGGTCTTGAGGGTCCAGAGGCCCCTCATTAAGGAGGGGGTACTGTCATGATCCAGTGTTGGATCTGGCGGTATTAAATGCATTAAGTGAACTTTTTTTCCTTTGGTTCCAAAGTGTGTCGTGATTGCCCCCAGTGGCCATTAGAATTATCACATGGTGTCGTTCATTCTAAGTTGCCCGGTGGTGGGGAATGGTATCGCACCTTAGGTTTAGGTTAATGTTCACTTAATTATGGATCAGGTGTGACACCCTATAAAGGTGTGCTCAGGGTGTTCACTCACGGCCTGTGACATTGTGAGATTGCTTTCACTTTGAGTTGGAGAGCCTGGAGGAAGGATGGAGCTGGTGAGGAGTCCTGCGCAGCTTAGCCAGGGGGGACGTGTTGCAGCTATGGTGTCTGGACGAAGGGCTCGCATGGCGTGGTGGGGTCGCAGTGATGGAGTCAGCGGGAAGTGTCTGCATGGTCTGGTGGAGTGGCTACTATGGAGAGTGGCACTCACCATGTGGGACTTGGCCGCTGAGCTGGACTCAAGCATGCTTGACTTCGTGGCAGAAGCTGAACACTTCCTTGGGACTCTGGTACTAAGCAGCTGCAACTGGTGTTGGACTCTGCTCCAAGGCTGCACTAAGGTGAAGGATCCTGTTATGGTGATGGATCCAGGTGGAGGAGAAGATGCACTCAGGTGGAGGGCTCTGTTGCTGGGAGCGCACGCAACAGAGCAAAGCTAAGTGGTGTTTCCCCTGTATTGTCTCTTTCCTCGTGTGTTATTAGTGCAGTGGTGGGATTAGTCTCCGCACCGACCCATTCCCTAGTGAGGGTTTAGGGTCAGGGTGAGCAAGGGCGTTAAGGTACGCGTGCGGCAACAGGTGCGGAGCCTGTTTAGGGAATGTAAGGAGTGCAGGGACCCTGGCTCAGGGGAGCTTAGGAGGTCTCCATGTCCCCATTCCCTATCGCAGGGCCCACCATTGTTAAAGTTTCCCAGGTTCCCCCTTTATTATTTGATTATTGTATGTATAACGTGTAATACCTAAATTCGCCAGGTGGAGGCGACGTATCCACCTGCACGTTTTATTATTTAAATGCGCCCCACTGGAGGCGGTGTATCCAGGGTCACGTGTGTTATGGGTCCGCCTTGCGGTATCATCTGCGTCCTGACAAACGTGACCATGACATTATTGAGCCAGAATCTGACCCTGATGAAACTCAGTTGCCCCTTCCCGCATACTATACCACCTTACACGGTGACACAGAGGAAGGTAAAGAGGAAGGTGCACATGACTTTTGAAGAGGAGGAGATGGATGACCCAGTTCTTGACCCGGATTGGCATCCATTGGGGGATGAGGGTAGCGCTGGCAATAGTTCAGATAAGGAGAAGGATCCGCGGCAGGCATTGACATCGCAGTAGTGGTTATCTGGCAGGCCCGTAGCTGTACAAAAACGTGGACTAAAAACTAAAAGAGTTGCAGGAAAGCTTGGCCAGATGGTCAACTTAGCACAGCGTCCAAGGCCACAAAATGTATACCATAGTAGGAAGAGTGCAGTGTGGCACTTCTTTGTCCAAAATCCTACTGATGAGGCAAAGGTTACCTGAAAGAAGTGCGGAAGGACCTTTAGTCGAGGTAAACAACTCAGAAATTTGAATACCAGTTGCATGCTTAGACATTTAATCAACAAGCACTTACAAGCGTGGACGGACTACAAAACCTCAGGTAGTACATGTGCACCTGCTCCTACTGAAGGCAGCCAGCAATGCTCCATCACTTCCACCACTGTAAGGCCACCGCCACTGTTAAGCACACCACCAGCACTAAATGTGGAGGTGTCGTCACAAGGCCAAAGCACTCAGGGAATCACAATGGTTTTGCAACACAACACTGAATCTAGGTCATCACCACCAATACCATCACCAACCCCCTCTCACTCCATCCGCTCCACCGCTACTTCCCCCATATGCAGCTCTCCAGTCCAGCTCACCCTACCAGACACTCTGAGTAGGACAAGAAAGTACTCATCCTCTCATTCGCGTACACTATGTTTGAATGTCTACATTACCAAACTAATCTCATTAGAGATGATGCCCTACTGTTTGGTTGAAAGCGAAGCTTTCTGCGAGCTCATGGCCTACGCTGTCCCACGCTATGACCTACCTAGTCGGCACTTCTTTTCTCGAAAAGCCATCCCTGCCCTCCACCAGCATATGAAAGACCACATTGTCCATGCACTAAAACAGTCAGTGAGTGGAAAGGTGCACCCCACAACAGATGCATGGACGAGTAGGCATGGCCAGGGCCGTTACGTGTCCATCACTGTGCACTGGGTTAATGTGGTGTATGCAGGCTCCACAGGGGACAGTGGCGGTGGAAAACCGCTCCTATGCCGCAGCCTCCCACCGCCCGACATCCACGGAGGTCACCTCTGGCAGGTGCGCGGCCGGCGGCGTCCCTGCATGCAATGCGCATTCACCATAGGCCGCGGCCGCGCCTCCCTTCTGCTTCTTGTGCTCTGGCTATGCCCTGACCCGGAAGTACCTCCCTGACCAATGGCAGACCAGACAGGAGCATATCAGGCTGCTTCCCCCTGAGGGAGGTGCCTGATTGTTGTGTTTCCTAGCACACTGGGCCTCGCTTCATCGTGTGCTCTCTGCTCCTGCAGTTCCATTCTCATCTGCTCCCCGCAGCAGCCTACTCCAGTCCTGCTGTCCTGCTCCAGTCCTGCCTCCGGTGTTCCTGTTCCATCCTACTCCAGTCCTGCCATCCTACTCCAGTCCTGCTTCCGGTGTTCCTGTTCCATCCTACTCCAGTCCTGCCTCCGGTGCTCCTGCTACATCCTGCTCCAGTCCTTCCGTCCTACTCCAGGCCTGCCTCCGGTGTTCCAGTTCCATCCAGCTTCAGTCCTTCCGTCCTCCTCTAATCCTTTCTTCTGTGTTACTACTCCTGTCATCCCTCCTCATCCCAGTCTACTGTCTTACTCCATTTCTGCCTCCTGGTTCCAGCTCTGTTCAGTCATCTATACTTCAGTCCCACAGTCCTACTCCAGTCCATCCTGAGCCGCCCCTCTTGGTACCGTGGTACTTGAGCCCCTGGGCCTGCACCTAACGGTCCCTGTATAGGGGTCAGTTCCACTTGGCAGCTCACCCGGGGCCCCTCGGTGCCATGGTCCTGAGGGTCCACTCCAGGAGTTTCTGGCTCCAGACTACCCACGCTAACAGTAGGCTTTCGACCCTCCTCCATCAGCGAAAGCTCATCCACAGAGGGCAGTCACACGAGCACTCCATCCGCAGCTGGCAGTGTTGCACACGAGGTGTCCCACTATCGAACAGCTAGTGGTAAGCGTCAGCAGGCTGTGTTAAAGATGATGTCTTTGGGTGACAACAGACACACCGCGGAGGTACTGGCCGACTACTTGCAGTGACAAACTGAGTCATGGCTGGGCAGTCTACATCTTGAGGCAGGCAAGGTGGTCAGTGATAACGGCCGTAATTTTGTGGCAGCCATAGCCCGTGCACACATACCTTGCCTGGCTCACACTTTGAACCTGGTGGTGCAGTGCTTCCTTAATAATTATCTGGAGTTAACAACCCTGCTACATAAGGTGCGAAGACTGTGCTCACACATCCGTCACTCAAACGTCCACTCCACTCGTATGCAGAAGCTGCAGCGATTGCTCCGCCTCCCCAAGCACCGCCTAATCATAGACGTTGCAACAAGGTGGAACTCCACCCTGCACATGGTTGAGAGGCTGTGCGAACAGAGGCAGGCTGTAATACATTTGTGGGAGGATACACGGGCAGGCAGTTTGAGGGAAGACATGGAATTGTCAGGTGTGCAGTGGTCAAAGCTGAAAGACCTCTGTAAAGTCCTTCACTGTTTTGAGGAATGCACATGGCTGGGACGCGCAGACGACGCCATCATAAGCATGGTCATCCCACTT
This sequence comes from Dendrobates tinctorius, assembly GCF_039654945.1. Lineage (NCBI taxonomy): Eukaryota > Metazoa > Chordata > Amphibia > Anura > Dendrobatidae > Dendrobates > Dendrobates tinctorius. Next base: position 6,718,689 of record NW_027361735.1, on the reverse strand, counting down.
TTGTGTCTGCTCATGCAAAGTTTGAAGCACATTAAGGATCAGACGTCTGCAACGGAGGAGGAGGGAAGCCTTGATGACAGTCAGTCATTGTCTGGTCAGGGAACTGTTCAGGATGAGGTGGAGGAAGAAGGGGAAGAGGAGAAGGATGAGGGGGATGATTATTTTGGGCAGGAGGATGCTTCTCAGGGGGCAAGAGAACATGTGGGCATGCCAAGGTCTGGTACAGTGTTTGTGCGTGACTGTAGGGATGTGAATTTGCCAGAAAGTGCTCCTGCACCCAGCAGTGGCAGTGCAGCATTGACACCTGGAACATTGGCCCACATGTGCGATTATGCCTTGCGGATCCTAAAAAGGGACCCCCACATTGCCAAAATGATGAGTGACTACTGGCTGGCCAGCATCCTCGATCCATGCTACAAAGGCAAATTACACAACATCATGCCACAGGAGAACCTAGAGATAATATTGGCTAACAAACAAGCAACTCTGGTAAACCATTTGTTTGAGGCTTTCCCAGCACACAGCAGCGTTGCTGGTTCTCCCACGAGCCGAAGTGGGCACAATGGAAGAGGTGTTCGTGGTGCACACAGCCGAAGTGGCGTTGGAGAAAGGGGTTAATGACCATGTTGTGGAATGATTTCTCAAGTACCGCTCACACGACTACTAATACTGCATTGATTAAAAGTGACAGGAGACAGCAGTTGTCAACTATGGTTACAAACTACTTCTCCCATATCGATGTTCTCCCTCACAGGTCATTCCCCTTTGACTATTGGGCCTCTAACTGGACACCTGGCCTGAATTGGCACAATATGCCTTACAGGAGCTCGCTTGCCCTACTGCTAGTATGTTATCTGAAAGAGTCTTCAGTGCTGCTGGATCAGTCCTGACAGAAAAAAAGACCCGTCTGTCGACACAAAATGTTGATGATCTAACCTTCATTAAAATGAACCATGCATGGGTTTCAAAGGATTTTGTCCCACCTTCCCCTGATGATACATAGTTTGCCAGAAAACTGCCTAGCTTTTGTCCTCCTCTTCCTCGGACTTGCCCAATTCCACCCTTTGCAACAGCTGAATGTCCAGCCGACACATCAACATATGCCATTTTTTAAACCTCCCTAACTGGGCTGCCCACCCCCCCCCAAGGGCTGGGGTCAACATCTGGCGCACCCGAGCAAGTGCCGTTGCTCTGAACAGGTGGATGGGCCCACTGATGGCCGACGGCACTGGCACAGGGCCCCTCTTAGTTCAATACAGTGTCTCTGACTGTGGGGGGGCCCACTCGCCATCAGACACACTAGCGTACTATGAGGGGCCCTGTGCAAGTACCGTCGGCCATGAGTGTGCCCCCCCTGCTTGGTCATGGCCACAGCACTTGCAAGTTGCAATACTTACGTCTCCCTGCTCCACCGCTGTGTAGTCTGGGCAGTTAAATCCTGTACAGGGACGGCCACTAGAAATTTGGGGTATTGATCGAGGATGATTAAGATGTAGCTATGGCCTGTCCTGCTGGCCTCTACCGTCAGATGATCAATGGCTACCATTTGTAATGGACGTCAACTTACAAGCGGATGCAGTGGTGCTTTATGATCACCTTTCACAGTTGTGATAGTCACAGACGTGTGGCATTCCTGCCACTATTTTTCAATGTCTCCTCTCATGCCAATCCAATAGAATCATCTACGGCCTGTGGCTTCTGTCTTTTGCACTCCAAAATGACCAGACACATCATAATAGGCAGTGAGGACCATGTCTACATCTCTCCCTGTGATCACAATTTGATGAAGACGAATAACGGTGATGTGATCCACGCTACTGCAATAAAGCAATCCTTTCTTCACAAAGAACGTTTTTTGCTGTCTCCACAGAGACAGTAATTGAGGGTCTGCATCACATCTGTAACATCTACTGGGAGGTTTTCCAGCAATGAGTAATTCCCAAATTTCTGCTAACACTCGACTTTCCATCTGTACTTGTATCCATGTAGTTTCCAGTAGCAGAGAGTCTGGACTGGCTTACTGAGAATGAAATATATACGAAGATTTAAAAGTATCACAACACTGTATACTGTTGTACGCTTCGACTACCTTTCCCTTTTTCTACTTTTTAAATTCTGGTGTAATACATAGTGAGCCTGTGAGTGTCTGTGTCTGACGCTGGATGTATAGACGGAAATTTACAATTACCCCTAGACTGGATACACCTGCTATGTGCTGATACAGTACCTTTGTTCCAAATTTTGCATTAAGTTATCATCCATAGTGAGTGAGCATGTGTGGTTTACGCCTTCTATAAATACGGTGAATCGGAGATGCCAATTTTTACCCTATACTCGATACAGCTTGTTATACACTACCTTTGTTCAACATTTAGTATTACGTTCAAATCCATTCTGAGTAAGCGTCTGAGAGTGACTACGGGACTATGTATATGGAGATTTCAATTGTACCCTATAATATATATACTTGCTATCTTGTTATCCAGTACCTTTTATGCAACATTTTTTATTATGGTCAAATCCAGACTGAGTGAGCGTCTGAGGGTGACTCCGGAAATATATACTGATATTTCAAATTTGGCCAACACTGTATACAGCTGTACGCTTCTGATACAGTAACCTTTTTTGCCATTTAGATTCTGGTGTAATCCATAATGAACTTGTGAACGTCTGTCTGTTACTCTGGAAATATATTTGGAGATTTAAGATTACCCCAACACTGTATACAGCTGTACGCTTGTGTTACATTACCCATTTACAGCTTTTCATATTCTTGTGTAATCCATACTGGGCCTGAGAGCGTTTGTGTCTGCCTCCTGAAATGTATACGGAGATTCAGAATGTTTATACTATACTATATATACCTTGTATCTGGTGATACTGTACCCTTTTTCAACTTTTTATTTTATTGGGTAATCCATACTGAGCCTGTGAGCATCTTTGTATGACTCATGAAATATATATGGACATGAGCAACTTTGCCTTTTTTAGGGTTGAGTCGGGTTTCATGAAATCCGACTTTCTCAAAAGTCGGGTAGAACGAAATCGTCCGACTATAGGGAAAAGTCGGAGGCCGACTGAAACACGAAACGCAATGCAAGTCAATGGGGAAGCAAAGTCAGCAGGGAGTGGAGGACAGTAAACACACCTACAGTGCCAATTTCAATGCCATAAACATCAATTCTTATTACTGAAGCTTGTTAACCTTAATTTACTTCATAATAATAGTTACTAGAGTTGAGCAACTTTTGCTTTTTTAGGGTCGCGTTTCGTTTCGTGAAACCCGACTTTTCCAAAAGTCGGGTCGAGCAAGATCGTCCGATTATAGGGAAAAGTCGGGGTCGTCCCGAAACACGAAACCCAATGTAAGTCAATGGGGAATAAAAGTCGGCAGTGAGAGGAGGACAGGAAACACACCTACAGTGCCCATTTGAATGCCAAAAGCATCAATTCTTCTTACTTAAGCTTGTCAACCTTAATTAACTTCATAATACAAGTTACGCACTGAAAAGTGGGGGTTATTTGGCTAAATTTGTGGGGGGGGAGGGCTGGCTGCAGGTTTTCATGTGCCCTGGGCGAAAGAGCGCCCCTTTAACACATACCACAACTCATCATGCTCCGATACGGCAGAGAAATAGCGGTATAGTACAATGAAAAATACCTCACTTTTTACATCTCATGACGAGGCCCATCTATTTCTCCATACAAAATCATTGGTCCCATATAATGTTTGAAACAGTATATGATGAGCTCCACATAATGCTACAGTATATGTTGGTCCACATGGATGAAGCTCCACTGTCTTATGGGCCCAAATAATGCTCCAAACATAATGGGCCCCATTTCTAATGCTCTAGTGTAAAATGGGCCCTGTAAATGCTGCTCCAGTGTCTGATGTCCACCTTTGGAATGTTCCAGTGTATGGTGGGCCCCATCTATCATTCTCCAGAGTATAGTGCTCCCCAAAAATTGCTGTCCCAACATAGAAAACAATCAAATAAGTCTCCTCACTAGGGAATCCCTGTACTTGTCTGGACAGGTGCTGTAGCTTGCTTAACAGCTCGCCAGCCGTTCTCACGCCCAGTATGGATTGCACGTGATTGCACAAAGGTTAGAAAGGGTACCGTATCCCTGGATAACATGTATGGATAGCGTACACATTCAAAATATATGTCTATACAGCATGAGGCAGGCTCAGACGGTGTTAGGCCCAGTATGGATTGCACGTCATTGCACAAAGGTTAGAAAGGGTACCGTATCCCCGGATAACATGTATGGATAGCGTACACTTTCAAAATATATGTCTATACAGCATGAGGCAGGCTCAGACGGTGTTAGGCCCAGTATGGATAGCACATCATTGCACAAAGGTTAGAAGGGGTACCGTATCCCCGGATAACATGTATGGATAGCGTACACATTCAAAATATATGTCTATACAGCATGAGGCAGGCTCAGACGGTGTTAGGCCCAGTATGGATTGCACGTCATTGCACAAAGGTTTGAAAGGGTACCGTATCCCTGGATAACATGTATGGATAGCGTACACATTCAAAATATATGTCTATACAGCATGAGGCAGGCTCAGACGGTGTTAGGCCCAGTATGGATTGCACGTCATTGCACAAAGGTTAGAAGGGGTACCGTATCCCCGGATAACATGTATGGATAGCGTACACATTCAAAATATATGTCTATACAGCATGAGGCAGGCTCAGACGGTGTTAGGCCCAGTATGGATTGCACGTCATTGCACAAAGGTTAGAAAGGGCACCGTATCCCCGGATAACATGTATGGATAGCGTACACATTCAAAATATATGTCTATACAGCATGAGGCAGGCTCAGACGGTGTTAGGCCCAGTATGGATTGCACGTCATTGCACAAAGGTTAGAAGGGGTACCGTATCCCCGGATAACATGTATGGATAGCGTACACATTCAAAATATATGTCTATACAGCATGAGGCAGGCTCAGACGGTGTTAGGCCCAGTATGGATTGCACGTCATTACACAAAGGTTAGAAAGGGTACCGTATCCCCGGATAACATGTATGGATAGCGTACACATTCAAAATATATGTCTATACAGCATGAGGCAGGCTCAGACGGTGTTAGGCCCAGTATGGATTGCACGTCATTGCACAAAGGTTAGAAAGGGTACCGTATCCCCGGATAACATGTATGGATAGCGTACACATTCAAAATATATGTCTATACAGCATGAGGCAGGCTCAGACGGTGTTAGGCCCAGTATGGATTGCACGTCATTGCACAAAGGTTAGAAAGGGTACCGTATCCCTGGATAACATGTATGGATAGCGTACACATTCAAAATATATGTCTATACAGCATGAGGCAGGCTCAGACGGTGTTAGGCCCAGTATGGATTGCACGTCATTGCACAAAGGTTAGAAGGGGTACCGTATCCCCGGATAACATGTATGGATAGCGTACACATTCAAAATATATGTCTATACAGCATGAGGCAGGCTCAGACGGTGTTAGGCCCAGTATGGATTGCACGTCATTGCACAAAGGTTAGAAGGGGTACCGTATCCCCGGATAACATGTATGGATAGCGTACACATTCAAAATATATGTCTATACAGCATGAGGCAGTCTCAGACGGTGTTAGGCCCAGTATGGATTGCACGTCATTGCACAAAGGTTAGAAAGGGTACCGTATCCCTGGATAACATGTATGGATAGCGTACACATTCAAAATATATGTCTATACAGCATGAGGCAGGCTCAGACGGTGTTAGGCCCAGTATGGATTGCACGTCATTGCACAAAGGTTAGAAAGGGTACCGTATCCCCAGATAACATGTATGGATAGCGTACACATTCAAAATATATGTCTATACAGCATGAGGCAGGCTCAGACGGTGTTAGGCCCAGTATGGATTGCACGTCATTGCACAAAGGTTAGAAGGGGTACCGTATCCCCGGATAACATGTATGGATAGCGTACACATTCAAAATATATGTCTATACAGCATGAGGCAGGCTCAGACGGTGTTAGGCCCAGTATGGATTGCACGTCATTGCACAAAGGTTAGAAAGGGTACCGTATCCCTGGATAACATGTATGGATAGCGTACACATTCAAAATATATGTCTATACAGCATGAGGCAGGCTCAGATGGTGTTAGGCCCAGTATGGATTGCACGTCATTGCACAAAGGTTAGAAAGGGTACCGTATCCCCGGATAACATGTATGGATAGCGTACACATTCAAAATATATGTCTATACAGCATGAGGCAGGCTCAGACGGTGTTAGGCCCAGTATGGATTGCACGTCATTGCACAAAGGTTAGAAAGGGTACCGTATCCCTGGATAACATGTATGGATAGCGTACACATTCAAAATATATGTCTATACAGCATGAGGCAGGCTCAGACGGTGTTAGGCCCAGTATGGATTGCACGTCATTGCACAAAGGTTAGAAAGGGTACCGTATCCCCAGATAACATGTATGGATAGCGTACACATTCAAAATATATGTCTATACAGCATGAGGCAGGCTCAGACGGTGTTAGGCCCAGTATGGATTGCACGTCATTGCACAAAGGTTAGAAGGGGTACCGTATCCCCGGATAACATGTATGGATAGCGTACACATTCAAAATATATGTCTATACAGCATGAGGCAGGCTCAGACGGTGTTAGGCCCAGTATGAATTGCCCGTCATTGCACAAAGGTTAGAAAGGGTACCGTATCCCCGGATAACATCTATGGATAGCGTACACATTCAAAATATATGTCTATACAGCATGAGGCAGGCTCAGACGGTGTTAGGCCCAGTATGGATTGCACGTCATTGCACAAAGGTTAGAAGGGGTACCGTATCCCCGGATAACATGTATGGATAGCGTACACATTCAAAATATATGTCTATACAGCATGAGGCAGGCTCAGACGGTGTTAGGCCCAGTATGGATTGCACGTCATTGCACAAAGGTTAGAAAGGGTACCGTATCCCTGGATAACATGTATGGATAGCGTACACATTCAAAATATATGTCTATACAGCATGAGGCAGGCTCAGATGGTGTTAGGCCCAGTATGAATTGCCCGTCATTGCACAAAGGTTAGAATGGGTACCGTATCCCCGGATAACATGTATGGATAGCGTACACATTCAAAATATATGTCTATACAGCATGAGGCAGGCTCAGACGGTGTTAGGCCCAGTATGAATTGCCCGTCATTGCACAAAGGTTAGAAAGGGTACCGTATCCCCGGATAACATGTATGGATAGCGTACACATTCAAAATATATGTCTATACAGCATGAGGCAGGCTCAGACGGTGTTAGGCCCAGTATGAATTGCCCGTCATTGCACAAAGGTTAGAAAGGGTACCGTATCCCCGGATAACATGTATGGATAGCGTACACATTCAAAATATATGTCTATACAGCATGAGGCAGGCTCAGACGGTGTTAGGCCCAGTATGGATTGCACGTCATTGCACAAAGGTTAGAAGGGGTACCGTATCCCCGGATAACATGTATGGATAGCGTACACATTCAAAATATATGTCTATACAGCATGAGGCAGGCTCAGACGGTGTTAGGCCCAGTATGGATTGCACGTCATTGCACAAAGGTTAGAAAGGGTACCGTATCCCTGGATAACATGTATGGATAGCGTACACATTCAAAATATATGTCTATACAGCATGAGGCAGGCTCAGATGGTGTTAGGCCCAGTATGGATTGCACGTCATTGCACAAAGGTTAGAAAGGGTACCGTATCCCCGGATAACATGTATGGATAGCGTACACATTCAAAATATATGTCTATACAGCATGAGGCAGGCTCAGACGGTGTTAGGCCCAGTATGGATTGCACGTCATTGCACAAAGGTTAGAAGGGGTACCGTATCCCCGGATAACATGTATGGATAGCGTACACATTCAAAATATATGTCTATACAGCATGAGGCAGGCTCAGACGGTGTTAGGCCCAGTATGGATTGCACGTCATTGCACAAAGGTTAGAAAGGGTACCGTATCCCTGGATAACATGTATGGATAGCGTACACATTCAAAATATATGTCTATACAACATGAGGCAGGCTCAGACGGTGTTAGGCCCAGTATGGATTGCACGTCATTGCACAAAGGTTAGAAAGGGTACCGTATCCCTGGATAACATGTATGGATAGCGTACACATTCAAAATATATGTCTATACAGCATGAGGCAGGCTCAGACGGTGTTAGGCCCAGTATGGATTGCACGTCATTGCACAAAGGTTAGAAAGGGTACCGTATCCCTGGATAACATGTATGGATAGCGTACACATTCAAAATATATGTCTATACAGCATGAGGCAGGCTCAGACGGTGTTATGCCCAGTATGGATTGCACGTCATTGCACAAAGGTTAGAAGGGGTACCGTATCCCCGGATAACATGTATGGATAGCGTACACATTCAAAATATATGTCTATACATCAGGAGGCAGGCTCAGACGGTGTCAGGCACAGTATGGATTTGACGGCCCAGATTACACAGCGGAGGAGCAGGGAGAGGTAAAGATTGCAAATGCTGGGGCCCTGGCCAAGCAAGGGGGGCACACTCGTGGGCGTCGGTACTGGCACTGGGCCCCTCATAGTACAGCGGTGTGTCTGACGGCGGGTGTGCACCACCACCGTCAGAGACACTTGATTGCACTATGAGGGACCCTGTGCCAGTGCCCGCGCCCAAGAGTCGGCCTACCCACCTGTCCAGGGCAACGGCACTCGCACGGTGTCGTGCGCTAGGTGGTGACCCCGGCCATGGGGGGGAGGCAGCACAGTTAGGGAGTTTTAGAAAGTGGCATATGTTGATGTTGGACATTCAACTGATGCAAAAGGCGAAATAGGTGAAGTACCAGGAAGAGGTGGACCAAAGCAAGCCATTTTTCTGTCACCCTATGTGTCATCAGTGGAAGGTGGGACAAAATCCTTGGAAACCCATGCGTGGTTCATTTTAATGAAGGTTAGATCATCCACATTTTGGGTTGACAGACGGGTCCTTTTTTCTGTCAGGATTGATCCAGCTGCACTGAAGACTCTTTCCGATAGCACACTTGCAGCTGGGCAAGCGAGCTCCTGTAAGGCATATTGGGCCAATTCAGGCCAGGTGTCCAGTTTAGCGGCCCAATAGTCAAAGGGGAATGACCTGTGTGGGAGAACATCGATATGGGAGGAAAAGTAGTTTGTAACCATAGTTGACAACTGCTGTCTCCTGTCACTTTCCATCGATGCAGTATTACCAGTTGTGTGAGCGGTATTTGAAAAATCAGTCCACAACATTGTCATGAAACCCCTGTCTCCAACGCCACTTCTGCTGTGTGCACCACGAACACATCTGCCAAGCTGCCCCCGGCCCGTACGGCTCGTGTGAGAACCATCACCGCTGCTGTGTGCTGGGAATGCCTCAAGCAACCGATTTACCAGAGTTGCTTGTTTATTAGCCAATATTAGGTCAAGGTTCTCCTGTGGCATGATGTTTTGTAATTTGCCTTTATAGCGTGGATCCAGGATGCTGGCCAACCAGTAGTCGTCATCGTTCATCATTTTGGCAATGCGGGGGTCCCTTTTTAGGATCCGCAAGGCATAATCTGACATGTGGGCCAATGTTCCCGGTGTCAATGATGCACTGCGAGTGCTGGGTGGAGGAGCACTTTCTGGCAAATCCACATCCCTCCAGTCACGCACAAACCCTGTACCAGACCTTGCCACGCCAACATTTTCACTTGCCCCACGAGATGCATCCTCCTCCTCCCCTAAGTAATCATCCCCATCATCCTCCTCCTCCTCCTCCTCTTCTTCCTCCACCTCGTCCAGGAGAGGTCCCTGAGCAGACAATGGCTGAATGTCATCAAGGATTCCCTCCTCCTCTTCCTCCTCATCAACATTGGCTGCAGACGCCTGCTCCTTAAGGTGCGTCAAAGTTTGCATGAGCAGACGCATAAGTGGGATGCTCATGCTTAGGATGGCGTCGTCTGCGCTTACCAGCCGTGTGCATTCCTCAAAACACTGAAGGACTTTACAAAGGTCTTTCAGCTTCGACCACTGCACGCCTGTCAACTCCATGTCTGCTCTCAAAGTGCCTGGCCGTGTATCCTCCCACAAATGCATTATGGCCTGCCTCTGCTCACACAGCCGCTCCACCATGTGCAGGGTGGAGTTCCACCTTGTTGCAATGTCGATAATGAGGCGGTGGTTGGGAAGGTGGAGCAATCGCTGCAGCTTCTGCATACGAATGGAGTGTACAGGCGACCGGCGGATGTGCGCGCACAGTCTTCGCACCTTCTGGAGCAGGGCTGTTAACTCCGGATAATTTTTGAGGAAGCACTGCACCACCAGGTTCAAGGTGTGAGCCAAGCAAGGTATGTGGCTGAGTTTTGAAAGGGCTATGGCTGCCACAAAATTACGGCCGTTATCACTAACTACCTTGCCTGCCTCAAGATGTACACTGCCCAGCCATGACTCAGTTTGTCGCTTCAAGTACTCGGCCAGCACCTCGGCGGTGTGTCTGTCGCCCAAACACATCATCTGCAACACAGCCTGCTGACGCTTTCCACTAGCTGCTCGATAGGGGGACACATCGTGTGCAACAGTGGCAGCTGCAGATGGAGTGCTCGTACGACTGCGCTCTGTGGACGAGCTGTCGCTTCTGGAGGAGGAGGAGGAGGAGGAGGGTCGAACGTCTACAGCCAACTGTTTCCTAGACCGTGGGCTAGGCAGCACTGTCCCACCACCGCTGTCCCCTGTGGACCCTGCATCCACCACATTAACCCAGTGCGCAGTGATGGACACGTAACGGCCCTGGCCATGCCGACTGGACCATGCATCAGTTGTGAGGTGCACCTTTCCGCTCACTGACTGCTTGAGTGCATGGACAATGCGGTCTTTCACATGATGGTGGAGGGCTGGGATGGCTTTGCGAGAGAAGAAGTGGCGACTGGGTAGGTCATAGCGTGGTACTGCATAGGCCATGAGTTCGCGGAAAGCTGTGCTTTCCACCAACCGAAAGGGCATCATCTCAAACGAGATTAGTTTGGCAATGTGGGCGTTCAAACCCAGTGTACGCGGATGAGAGACTGAGTACTTTCTTGACCTACTCATAGTGTCTGGGAGGGTGAGCTGGACTTGAGAGCTGCATATGGTGGAAGTAGCGGTGGACAGGGCGGACTGAGAGAGGGTTGATGATGGTGATGGAGTTGGTGTTCTTTCTGATGGCCTAGAATCAGTCTTTCGTTGATATAACAGTGGGATTCCCTGACTGCTGTGGCCTTGCAACGACACCTCAACATTTGCTGCTGTGCTAACCGGTGTGCTTACAGTGGGGGAAACAATGTAGCGTTGCTGACTACCTTCGTTGTGATCAGTTGCACTTGTGGCACTTGAGGTTTGGTGTTGTGTCCACGCTTGCAAGTGCATGCTGGTTAAATGTCTAAGCATGCAACTGGTATTCAAATTTTTCAGATTTTTCCCTCGGCTAAAGGTCTTTGCGCACTTCTTACAGATAACCTTGGCCTGATCATGAGGATTTTGTTCAAAAAACTGCCACACTGCACTCTTCCTACTTTGGCAGACATTTTGCGGCCTAGCACGCTGTGATCTTTTGACCCTCTGGACAAGCTGTCCAGCAACTCTTTTGATGTTTGGAACCTGTCTTTGGAGTGCTCCGGGCCTGCCAGATAACAGCTGTTGCGATGTCGATGTCTGCTGTGGATGCTCCTCATCTGAGCTATTGGAAGCAGCACCCTCTTCCCCCAATGGATGCCAATCTGGGTCAACAACTGGGTCATCCATCACCTCCTCTTCTATGTCATGTGCACCTTTCTCTGTGTCACCGTGTATGGTGGTATAGTGTGCGGGAAGGGGCACCTGAGTCTCATCAGGGTCAAAATCTGGCTCTGTACACTGCGAGGACAATGTAGTGCTCTGAGTGAATGTACCAGCAGAATCATCCATCAGCGGCTGTGCATCAGTGCACTCCATGTCAGATTCATCTTGGCCTGGGTAATTCACCATTTGACTTGATAATCCAGGCATGGTATGTGAAAACAGCTCCATGGAGTAATCAGTAGTATGGCCTGCGTCATCCTTCAATCTTGGTTGGGGTGAAGGACACAAGGAAAGGTGTGGTTCATGAACATGAGCCTCCAATGATGACTCATTGCTTTTACTTTTTACAACTGAAGAAGAGGAGGCGATAGAGCTGGAGGCTGAGTCAGCAATGTAAGACAAAACTTTTTCCTGATGCTCTGTCTTTAAAAGCGGTTTGCCAACTCCTAGAAAACTAAGCGTTCGTGGCCTTATGTAGACAGACGATGACGCAGGGTCAGCACCTCCTGCATTTGGTCCTATTTTGCTCTTGCCACTACCATCAGATCCACCACCAACACCATCATTACCAGCTGCCAACCCCCGCCCAATTCCACGGCCTCTTCCACCAGCCTTCCTCATTTTTGGTAGAAATGTAGACAAAATCCAACAAACTATATAGTAATGTAAAACAAGGTACAAGGTGTCTATAGGACAGGGGAGTTTTAGAATTTCTGCACACACTTGTTGTGGACAGTGGACACTTGTGGATTGTGTGATATCTGATAACTGATATCTGAGCGCTATGTGACACGCTCGATGGCACAGCTGCCTGTGACCAAAGTGACGAGAGGATAATGGAGATTTTGAATCTCTGCGTACACTTTTGGACACTGGACACTTGTGGATTGTGTGCGGCCCACTGATATCTGAGCGCTATGTGACACGCTCGATGGCACAGCTGCCTGTGACCAAAGTGACGAGAGGATAATGGAGATTTTGAATCTCTGCGTACACTTTTGGACACTGGACACTTGTGGATTGTGTGCGGCCCACTGATATCTGAGCGCTATGTGACACGCTCGATGGCACAGCTGCCTGTGACCAAAGTGACGAGAGGATAATGGAGATTTTGAATCTCTGCGTACACTTTTGGACACTGGACACTTGTGGATTGTGTGCGGCCCACTGATATCTGAGCGCTATGTGACACGCTCGATGGCACAGCTGCCTGTGACCAAAGTGACGAGAGGATAATGGAGATTTTGAATCTCTGCGTACACTTTTGGACACTGGACACTTGTGGATTGTGTGCGGTCCACTGATATCTGAGCGCTATGTGACACGCTCGATGGCACAGCTGCCTGTGACCAAAGTGACGAGAGGATAATGGAGATTTTGAATCTCTGCGTACACTTTTGGACACTGGACACTTGTGGATTGTGTGCGGCCCACTGATATCTGAGCGCTATGTGACACGCTCGATGGCACAGCTGCCTGTGACCAAAGTGACGAGAGGATAATGGAGATTTTGAATCTCTGCGTACACTTTTGGACACTGGACACTTGTGGATTGTGTGCGGCCCACTGATATCTGAGCGCTATGTGGCACGCTCGATGGCACAGCTGCCTGTGACCAAAGTGACGAGAGGATAATGGAGATTTTGAATCTCTGCGTACACTTTTGGACACTGGACACTTGTGGATTGTGTGCGGCCCACTGATATCTGAGCGCTATGTGACACGCTCGATGGCACAGCTGCCTGTGACCAAAGTGACGAGAGGGTAATGGAGATTTTGAATCTCTGCGTACACTTTTGGACACTGGACACTTGTGGATTGTGTGCGGCCCACTGATATCTGAGCGCTATGTGACACGCTCGATGGCACAGCTGCCTGTGACCAAAGTGACGAGAGGATAATGGAGATTTTGAATCTCTGCGTACACTTTTGGACACTGGACACTTGTGGATTGTGTGCGGCCCACTGATATCTGAGCGCTATGTGACACGCTCGATGGCACAGCTGCCTGTGACCAAAGTGACGAGAGGATAATGGAGATTTTGAATCTCTGCGTACACTTTTGGACACTGGACACTTGTGGATTGTGTGCGGTCCACTGATATCTGAGCGCTATGTGACACGCTCGATGGCACAGCTGCCTGTGACCAAAGTGACGAGAGGATAATGGAGATTTTGAATCTCTGCGTACACTTTTGGACACTGGACACTTGTGGATTGTGTGCGGCCCACTGATATCTGAGCGCTATGTGACACGCTCGATGGCACAGCTGCCTGTGACCAAAGTGACGAGAGGATAATGGAGATTTTGAATCTCTGCGTACACTTTTGGACACTGGACACTTGTGGATTGTGTGCGGCCCACTGATATCTGAGCGCTATGTGGCACGCTCGATGGCACAGCTGCCTGTGACCAAAGTGACGAGAGGATAATGGAGATTTTGAATCTCTGCGTACACTTTTGGACACTGGACACTTGTGGATTGTGTGCGGCCCATTGATATCTGAGCGCTATGTGACACGCTCGATGGCACAGCTGCCTGTGACCAAAGTGACGAGAGGATAATGGAGATTTTGAATCTCTGCGTACACTTTTGGACACTGGACACTTGTGGATTGTGTGCGGCCCACTGATATCTGAGCGCTATGTGACACGCTCGATGGCACAGCTGCCTGTGACCAAAGTGACGAGAGGATAATGGAGATTTTGAATCTCTGCGTACACTTTTGGACACTGGACACTTGTGGATTGTGTGCGGTCCACTGATATCTGAGCGCTATGTGACACGCTCGATGGCACAGCTGCCTGTGACCAAAGTGACGAGAGGATAATGGAGATTTTGAATCTCTGCGTACACTTTTGGACACTGGACACTTGTGGATTGTGTGCGGCCCACTGATATCTGAGCGCTATGTGACACGCTCGATGGCACAGCTGCCTGTGACCAAAGTGACGAGAGGATAATGGAGATTTTGAATCTCTGCGTACACTTTTGGACACTGGACACTTGTGGATTGTGTGCGGCCCACTGATATCTGAGCGCTATGTGGCACGCTCGATGGCACAGCTGCCTGTGACCAAAGTGACGAGAGGATAATGGAGATTTTGAATCTCTGCGTACACTTTTGGACACTGGACACTTGTGGATTGTGTGCGGCCCACTGATATCTGAGCGCTATGTGACACGCTCGATGGCACAGCTGCCTGTGACCAAAGTGACGAGAGGATAATGGAGATTTTGAATCTCTGCGTACACTTTTGGACACTGGACACTTGTGGATTGTGTGCGGCCCACTGATATCTGAGCGCTATGTGACACGCTCGATGGCACAGCTGCCTGTGACCAAAGTGACGAGAGGATAATGGAGATTTTGAATCTCTGCGTACACTTTTGGACACTGGACACTTGTGGATCGTGTGCGGCCCACTGATATCTGAGCGCTATGTGACACGCTCGATGGCACAGCTGCCTGTGACCAAAGTGACGAGAGGATAATGGAGATTTTGAATCTCTGCGTATACTTTTGGACACTGGACACTTGTGGATTGTGTGCGGCCCACTGATATCTGAGCGCTATGTGACACGCTCGATGGCACAGCTGCCTGTGACCAAAGTGACGAGAGGATAATGGAGATTTTGAATCTCTGCGTACACTTTTGGACACTGGACACTTGTGGATTGTGTGCGGCCCACTGATATCTGAGCGCTATGTGACACGCTCGATGGCACAGCTGCCTGTGACCAAAGTGACGAGAGGATAATGTAGATTTTGAATCTCTGCGTACCCTTTTGGACACTGGACACTTGTGGATTGTGTGCGGCCCACTGATATCTGAGCGCTATGTGACACGCTCGATGGCACAGCTGCCTGTGACCAAAGTGACGAGAGGATAATGGAGATTTTGAATCTCTGCGTACACTTTTGGACACTGGACACTTGTGGATTGTGTGCGGCCCACTGATATCTGAGCGCTATGTGACACGCTCGATGGCACAGCTGCCTGTGACCAAAGTGACGAGAGGATAATGGAGATTTTGAATCTCTGCGTACACTTTTGGACACTGGACACTTGTGGATTGTGTGCGGCCCACTGATATCTGAGCGCTATGTGACACGCTTGATGGCAAAGCTGCCTGTGACCAAAGTGACGAGAGGATAAGGGAGATTGGATTGCTTTTAAAAAAGCAGTTTGCGTAGCAGTGGGTAAACAGCAATGCCAGCGTGTCAGGAAGCCTTAGAAGGCAGCCCAACAACCAACACCACTGATACACCACAATATAGCCTCCCCTTGCACTGCACACACAGTGACTTGTGTGTTGTGCAGGCCAAATCGCTAGCAGCAGAAGCAGTTTTTTTGTCTTCTTCCCTGCCTAACGCTCTCCCTACAGAATCAGCAGCAACCTCTCCCTATACTAAGATCGGCAGAAGTAAGATGGCGGTCGGCGTGCACGCCCTTTTATACCCCCTGTGAAGCCCACCAAAACAAGCCAATCACTTGCATGCCCTTCTGAAAGATGGTGGTGACCCGTGCCTATGTCATCACGTTGCCCACAGTGTCCGTGGATCCTGATTGGCTGAAAAAGAGCGCAAAACAAACTTTTGAAACGCGACTTTGGCGCGTAAGTCGCCGACCTCGTGGCCGACCTCATCCTAGGGTCGGGTTTCGGTTCATGAAACCCGACTTTGCCAAAAGTCGGCGACTTTTGAATTTTTTCGACCCGTTTCGCTCAACTCTAATAGTTACGCATTGAAAACTGCGGCCTATTTGGCTAAAGTTGTGGGGGGTAGGGTTGGCGCCAGGTTTTCATGTGCCCAAAGAGTGTCAGTGCGCCCTTTTAACACATACCACAATTCATAATGCTCCGATACAGCACAGAAATATAGGTATAGTACAATGAAAAATGCTTCACTTACATGACATGACTGATATCTATTTTAAATTCTACAATAGCTCAAAAAATGGACAATATATTACTCCATACAGTATTATGGCCACCACCTAGTGCGCCATACAGAATAATGAGCCCTAGTGTATGATGGGCACCATATATCATTCTCCAGTGTATATTGCTTCCCAAAAAATGCTCCCAACATTTAAAAAAATTAAATACCTCTCCTTGCTGGGCACTGCTCTACTCTGGACTCCTCAGCATTGCCATTTTAAAGCTCTCTGCACTTGTACTGTTTCGGTAGAGGGCATACAGACGTGATGTCATCACGCTCTGTAACCTTAATGTCACTGTCAGGAAAGGCGGAAGACGTCACAGCAGTGGAGCAGGGAGAGCTAAGTATTGCAAGTGCTGTGGCCCTGAGTAAGCATGGTGGGCCCACTCGTGGGCGACAGCTCTGGCACAGGGCCCCTCATGGTACGACAGTATGTCTGACGGCGAGTGGGCCCTCCCACCGGCAGAGACACTTTTGCATACTATGAGGGGCCCTGTGCCACGTGTAAGGTGGTATAGTATGCGGGAAGGGGCACCTGAGTTTCATCAGTGTCACATTCAAGCTCTGTAAAGTGTGAGGGGAATGTAGTGCTGTGGGTCAATGTACTAGCAGAATCATCTAGCAGTGGCTGTGCATCAGTGCACTTCATCTCCAATTCATGTTGGACTGGGGAATTCAGATTTTCACTTGATAACACAGGCATAGGCTGTGAAAAGAGCTCCATGGAGTAATCTGAAGTGTGGGCTGCCGCATCCTTCACTTTTAGTGGGGGTGAAGGAGACAAGGAAAGGGGTGGTTCCTGACCAGAAGCCTGCACTGACGACTCAGTGCTTGAATTTTTTTAAACTTCAGAAGAGGAGGCGATAGAGCTGGAGGCTTTTTTGGCAATGTAAGGCAAAACCAGTTCCTGATGCTCCGGCATTAAAAGCGGTTTACCTACTCCTAGAAAAGGGAACCTTAAAGGTCTTTTTGTCCCATACGATGACGCAGGCTCAACACCTCCTGCCATAGCTGCTATTGTGCTTTTGCCAGAACCAGCCGATGCACCAACACGTCCACGACCAACAGTACCAGCTGCGCCCCCCCCCGCCCACATCTGCGGCCTCTTCCACCAGACTTCCTCATGTTTGGGAAAATGTCCCAAAAATAGCAGCAGAGAAATGGTACTGTATCAGTATCGTACAGCTATGTGAGGGGTATGTAAGAAGTGAAATCTCCGTATATATTTTGTGAGTCACAGACGCTCACCCAGTATGTATTTCACCGTAATCCAACAAGCAGATATACGGTACTGTATCAGAGGTGTAGAGCTGTATATGTTGTTGGTGAAACTGTCAATCTCCGTATATATGTATTTACGGAATGTCACACACACACACGCTGACTCAGTGTAGATGTGACCGTAATAACAACACCAGATGTCCGATACTGTTTGACAATCGGACTGCTCAATACGGTGTATAAAGAAATGGAAATGTCCATATATGTATTTATGGACATTCACACACACACGCTGACTCTGTGTAGATGTGACAGTAATAAGAACACCAGATATCCGATACTGTTTGACAATCGGACTGCTCAATACGGTGTATAAAGAAATGGAAATGTCCGTATATGTATTTATGGAGTGTCACACACACACACGCTGACTCTGTGTAGATGTGACCGTAACAAGAACAGCAGATATCCGATACTGTTTGACAATCGGACTGCTCAATGCGGTGTATAAAGAAATGGAAATGTCCGTATATGTATTTATGGAATGTCACACACACACGCTGACTCTGTGTAGATGTGACAGTAATAAGAACACCAGATATCCAACACTGTTTGATAAATCGGACACCTCTATATGGTGTATGTATGGAAAAATGTTAATCACCGTGTATTTTTTTACGGAGTCACACACATATAGCATGTATTTGTCTGTGTTACCAGCCGGTACACAGTAGTGTGTGAGGAGCGTACACCTCCATACGGTGTGTGAAAAAATGTACGCTCAGTATCTACTGTGCAGAAAAAAGGAATAAAAGTATTTTTGCTTTTAAAAAAGCAGTCTGTACAAACAGCAATGCAGCTATCAGGGAGCCTTATAAGGCAGGGTAATCATCAACAGAGCTGCTGCACACAAATATATCCTCCCCTGTCGCTGCACACTATACAGTTGTGTTGTACAGTGACATTCGCTATCAGCAGAAGCAATTTTTTTAACTTTTTCCCTGCCTAAACACTTTCCCTATTGAGAACGATCAGCAGCATCCTCTCCCTATGCTAAGATTGGCAGAAGTAAGATGGCGGTTGGCGGTCACGGACTTTTATAGGCACTGTGATGCCACACAAAGCCAGCCAATCACTTGCATGCCCTTCGCTAACATGGTGGGGGCCACTGCCGACGTAATCGCATTGCCCACAGTGTGCGTCCTTCATGATTGGCTGAAAATAGGCGCTGGAAGGATTGTGGGAAATGCGACTTTGGCGCTAAAGTCGGCGACCTCATGGCGGACCTCACGCTATAGCTTTAGCAGAAGTCGCCGGATTATGAATTTGGCCGACCCATTTCGCTCAACTCTACTTCCCAATCATTGCATGCTAAGCACTGAACAAGAGGAATGTATACAGAATAGGAAGCTCTAACAGCACTTCCTCTTCCTCATAGAATCATAGAATCGTAGAGTTGGAAGGGACCTCCTGGGCCATCTGGTCCAACCCCCTGCTCAAAGCAGGATTCGATAAATCATCCCAGTCAGATGTCTGTCCAGCCTCATAGAATCATAGACCTACTCCAGACCTACCAGCTCCTCCGCACGCTAGGTGTAGTGAGGAAGCAGGAGGAGGATGCAGTAGCTGCTTGGGATTAAGAGATTCAGCTCTGCTACAGTTGTGGCCAAAAGTATTGACACCTCTGCAATTCTGTCAGATAATACTCAGTTTCTTCCTGAAAATGATTGCAAACACAAATTCTTTGGTATTATTATCTTCATTTAATTTGTCTTAAATGGAAAAACACAAAACAGAATGAAGCAAAAAGCAAAACATTGATCATTTCACACAAAACTCCAAAAATGGGCCAGACAAAAGTATTGGCACCCTCAGCCTAATACATGGTTGCACAACCTTTAGCCAAAATAACTGCAACCAACCGCTTCTGGTAACCATCAATGAGTTTCTTACAATGCTCTGCTGGAATTTTAGACTATTCTTCTTTGGCAAACTGCTCCAGGTCCCTGATATTTGAAGGGTGCCTTCTCCAAACTGCCATTTTTAGATCTCTCCATAGGTGTTCTATGGGATTCGGGTCTGGACTCATTGCTGGCCACCTTAGAAGTCTCCAGTGCTTTCTCTCAAACCATTTTCTAGTGCTTTTTGAAGTGTGTTTTGGGTCATTGTCCTGCTGAGGGAGACCCAGCTTTCTCACACTGGGCCCTACATTATGCTGCAAAATTTGTTGGTAGTCTTCTGACTTCATAATGCCATGCACACGGTCAAGCAGTCCAGTGCCAGAGGCAGCAAAGCAACCCCAAAACATCAGGGAACCACCGCCATGTTTGACTGTAGGGACCGTGTTCTTTCCTTTGAATGCCTCTTTTTTTCTCCTGTAAACTCTATGTTGATGCCTTTGCCCAAAAAGCTCTACTTTTGTCTCATCTGACCAGAGAACATTCTTCCAAAACGTTTTAGGATTTTTCAGGTACGTTTTGGCAAACTCCAGCCTGGCTTTTTTATGTCTCGGGGTAAGAAGTGAGGTCTTCCTGGGTCTCCTACCATACAGTCCTTTTTCATTCAGATGCCGAGGGATAGTACGGGTTGACAGTGTTGTACCCTCGGACTGTAGGGCAGCTTGAACTTGTTTGGATTTTAGTCGAGGTTCTTTATCCAACATCCGCACAATCTTGCGTTGAAATCTCTTGTCAATTTTTCTTTTCCGTCCACATCTAGGGAGGTTAGCCACAGTGCCATGGGCTTTAAACTTCTTGATGACACTGCGCACGGTAGACACAGGAACATTCAGGTCTTTGGAGATGGACTTGTAGCCTTGATATTGCTCATGCTTCCTCACAATTTGGTTTCTCAAGTCCTCAGACAGTTCTTGATCTTCTTTCTTTTCTCCATGCTCAATGTGGTACATACAAGGACACAGGACAGAGGTTGAGTCAACTTTAATCCATGTCAACTGGCTGCAAGTGTGATTTAGTTCTTGCCAACACCTGTTACGTGCCACAGGTAAGTTACAGGTGCTGTTAATTACACAAATTAGAGAAGCATCACATGATTTTTTGAACAGTGCCAATACTTTTGTCCACCCTCTTTTTTATGTTTGGTGTGGAATTATATCCAATTTGGCTTTAGGACAATTCTTTTTGTGTTTTTTCATTTAAGACAAATTAAATGAAGATAATAATACCAAAGAATTTGTGTTTGCAATCATTTTCAGGAAGAAACTGAGTATTATCTGACAGAAATGCAGGGGTGTCAATACTTTTGGCCACAACTGTATGCAGCCATGAGGCAACATTTCCATTGTAACTGGGGCTAATCAACCAGCCCGAGTTATAGGGGAACTCAGATAAATCAAAGTATTTTAATATTGACTTCACTTTCAGGAGTCACACCTCTTTGAAAAAAATGTGTCCAATATATAAAATAATGGGTAAGGTCATGGGAACAATTTTAAAACATATTTCAGTGGACCTTTGTAGTTAGATAAATATGTTTATCGTAGAAATGTATTCCTTTATTTTCCCACCATTGATTTCACCCAATATCAGCCAAAAAAAAGGATGAAAAGTTTGCACCCTTTGTTTTTATTTTTGGCTTTTTGCCTAGCTACACATTCAAATTTGATATGTGCGAGGCCATAAATCAGCTGAAATTTGAATGAACTCCCTGACATATTCTCAGCTAACTTATTCTGCAGTCAGCAATAGACAATGCAACACAAAGATTAAAGAAGGCAATTGATGCAATATAAAACACCAAAAATATTTTTTAACCCAAATTACATGCATTGCCATTAAGTAAAGAAAATTGTTTCCTTTTAATGCAGGCTGCATGCACATAATATTGAAAGCCATGTTCAAAAGTGCTTTAATAAATGAAAGAAATTAGGATTATTATTCCTGGCAATGTTTTGTTATACAATCCATTTGAAATTCATTGAAACATTTGACTTTTAAACATACACAGCAGTGATATCAAAAAAATTAAATTAATGATAAAGCAGCTAACGGCAGAGTTGGTGCCGACAGAACCAAATCTCACATGAAGCGGAAAACAGATGGTGTTTCAAGTTAGCTTAACTCCTCTACTTTAAATACGGATTGATAGAGAAATCCCCAAGCTACTACTACGAGCTGTTAATATTTTCAACGTAATTTTCATAGCATTAAGTAGTCACTGCATATGGTTGATTTAGGGAACTGGGAATGGGAAAAACTAAAGGTATTCTCTGGATTAATAAAAAGCACAATAAATTAAATATAATGCCATTAATTGACCATCAGATTGTCAAGGAATGGCTGGAGGCTTGTAGTGAGATGATTATTATTACTTTGTGACACTGGTGTGTTATGTCTAAAGATATTTATTTTCAATGAATCTGGTAGGAAAGCATTGTAGAGACTTTAATTGAAACAAAAAGCTACGTAGATCAATATAGATGGCACCAGAAAGTACTAGTGTGTATGTTCAGTATACTAAGCATGAAGAGTACTTTCAGCACATCAGTTCTGATGATATGGACAGTTGTTGCTGACTGCTTCCTTGAGGTCACCTTGACTTTTTGCAGAAAAGTGTTAGACCATGATTCACCACGGTCTTTACGCCAGAAATCTGGCATCATAAAACTTCAAATAGTGAAAAATGTTGCATAAGATGAAGTTGTGTGAATGCAAGTTTTGGCATTTCATTGGTTTCAACCAGCTCTACCAAAATAGATGAAGCGGGAAGGAGCTGTGGCAGGGGAGGTCATGACAACGCCAGTTTCGACAAATTCATTAATAGGAATCTTTCAGCTTGTTTTTGCTATGTAAAATGAGAGCACCATAATGTATCAGCAGAGATGCTGATTAAAACAATGTGTCACTTACTGGACGGTGTTTTGCTTTTTCAATACAATCAGTGTTTTATCAGCAGGAGATTATCACTACAGGACAACTGGCCCCATGTCTCTTTGTCCATCTATGCACCCAACACTGATTAGCAGTAGTGTGTGGGTGTGTGTGTGTGTGTGGGTGTGGGTGTGGGTGAAATGAACTGTTTTCATGTTGGCTGCATGATGCAAAATAGGAGCATGTTCACTGGCCGAAAAACAGACAAAACCCAAGACAGAAATAAAATAAAATATATGCCCTGCTGTAAGTAAATAAGTAAAACCAGAAGTGTATATAAATAACATTGGCAATTTAGTACACAACATATGTGATAAAAAAGAAGCGTAAAATCTATCCCACCACCATCAAGATATACCCAAATTTGGGATGGTCCTAACCTCTAATATTAAAATCTTACCCTGTGTCATAGTGACATCAATGTGAAAAAGGGCTGAGCGGGACCGGATCCCAAAAATGGACACACAGCTAGTGAGGAGCTTTTTAAATGTGATATCCAGCTCAAAAGAAGAGCGGCCTCACCTGTACTTGCACTAAATGCAGGGACCTAAAACTATACCAAAAGAAATGAACTGGAGTTAAGTTGGTATAAATGTAAAATAGGAGCAAGTTCACACTGGCCGAAAACAGACAAAACCCAAGGCAGAAATAAAACAAATACCCTGCTGTAAATAAATAAGCAAAAGCAACAGTGCATATAAATAACATTGGGTACTTAGTAAACAACGTTTTAATATTAGAGGTTAGGACCGTCCTGAACTTGGGTACACCTTGACGTTGGTGGGAAGGCTTTTCTGCTTTTTTTTTTTATCACAAACGGTGCTTAGTAAGTAACCAATGTTATTTATATGCAGTATTGCTTTTACTTATAGCAGGGTATTTATTTAACCCCTTAGCGACAGAGCCAGTTTGCAGCTTAATGACTGGGCCAATTTTTACAATTCTGACCACTGTCCCTTTATGAGGTTATAACTCTGGAACGCTTTAATGGATCCCACTGATTCTGAGATTGTGTTTTCGTGACATATTGTACTTCTTGATAGTGGTAAAATTTATTTGATAAGTCTTGTGCTTATTTATTAAAAAAATGGAAATATGGCGAAAATTTTGAAAATTTTGCAATTTTAAAAATTTAAATTTTTATGCCCTTAAATCAGAGAGATGTGTCACAAAAATTCCTTAAAAAATAACATTTCCCACATGTCTACTTTACATCACCACAATTTTGGAAGCAGATTTTTTTTTTGTTAGGAATTTATAAGGGTTAAATTTGACCAGCGATTTCTCATTTTTACAACAAAATTTACAAAACCATTTTTTTTAGGGACCACCTCATAGTTAAAGTCATTTTGAGGGGTGTACATGACAGAAAATACCCAAAAGTGGCACCATTCTAAAAACTAGACCCCGCAAGATGCTCAAAACCATATTCAAGAAGTTTATTAACCCTTTAAGTGCTTCACAGGAACTAAAGCAATATGGAAGGAAAAAAATTAACATTTAACCTTTTTTTGCAAAAAATTTACTTCAGAACCAATTTTTTTATTTTCACAAGTGTTAAAAGAGAAAATCAACCACAAAATTTGTTGTACAATTTCTCCTGAATACGCCAATGCCCCATATGTGGGGGTAAACCACTTTTTCAGCACACGGCAGAGCTCGCAAGGGATGGAGCACCGTTTGACTTTTTCAGCGCAGAATTGGCTGGAATTGAGATCGGATGCCATGTTGCGTTCGGAGAGCCCTTAATGTGCCTAAACAGTGGAAACCTCCAAGAAGTGACCCCATTTTGGAAACTAGACCCATTAAGGAACTTATCTAGATGTGTGGTGACCACTTTGAACCTTCAAATGCTTCACAGAAGTTTATAATGTAGAGCCGTGAAAATAATAAATTAATTTTTTTCCACAAAAATGATCTTTTCGCCCCCAAATTTTTATTTTTACAAGGGTAACAGGAGAAATCATACCCCCACAGTTGTTGTGCGATTTGTCCTGAGTACGCCGATACCCCATATGTGGGGGGAACCACTGTTTGGGCACATGGGAGAGCTCGGAAGGGATGGAGTGCCATTTTGGAATGCAGACTTTGATGGAATGGTCTGCGGGCATCATGTTGCATTTGCAGAGCCCCTGATGGGCCTAAACAGTGGAAACCCCCCACAAGTGACCCCATTTTGGAAATTAGACCCCCTAAGGAACTTACCTAGATGTGTGGTGAGCACTTTGAACCCCAAAGCGCTTCACAGAAGTTTATAAACGCAGAGCCATGAAAATAAAAAGTATTTTTTATTTCCACAAAAGTGATTTTTTTTAGACCCAATTTTTAGACCCCCAAAGTTAGTAAATAGTGGAAACCCCTCAATTCTTGCTCCAACCCTAACCCCAACACACCCCTAACCCTAATCCCAACCCTAACCTTAATCCCAACCCTAATCCTAATTCTAACCCTAATCCTAGTTCGCCCTAACCCTAATTCTAACCCTAGCCCTAACCCGAGCCCTAACCCTAGCCCTAGCCCTAGCCCTAACCCTAGCCCAACCCTAACTCTAGCCCCAAAAAAAATATTTTCTTTATGTTGGTCTAACTAAGGGGGTGATAAACAGGGGGATTATGTACTATTTTGTTTATTTTGATCACGATGATAGTTTATCATTGTGATCAAAATGAATGACTGGAATCTGCCAGCCGGAGCCTGCAGATTCCCGGTGGGCGCACTGCGCATGCGTCCGCCATTTTCTCCAGATCCAAGATGGTGGTACCCACTGAAGAACATCGGCGGGACGCAGGACCACCGGGAGGGGACAGAGGACCATGGAGAGGTACAGGGGGGGAATCGGGGACCATCTTTCTCTCTCCTCTGATGTGCGATTACATCACAAAAGAATGATCATGCTGCGATTTTTTCCGCGATGCGATTCCTTTGCGGAAAAAAGCGCAGCATTAGCACAGCATGTGCGGAATGCCATAGGAATGCATGGGGTGCGTCATGTACAAGATATTTAAACGTTTTCGCAGCATTTTCGCACCTAAAATCGCGGCAAAAACGCTTAAAAATCGCATCGTGGGCACACAGCCTTAAGGTTGTGTCCAAGATAAAATGAAATTATCCTCAATTCAAAAGATACAAAATGCATGCCATACAAGTGTAAAGTGATTTATAACAAAACATTTGTATAAAAATAATCATGGCACGCACTGACCAGAGTTCTCCATAGCGAAATCCTAGCTGTGCAGCATCCACCCCCCCCTCAAACACGTTTCGCTAATACTTCCTCAGTGAGTGGTGGTAGTGATACATCGCTGGATGTGTCTGCTCTTACATCATGCTGCTCTCAGGTTAAATAACAAAAAAACTGCTGACAAATTCCTTTTAATAGGACAAAGTTGACAGAACAATACTTTGCAGTACAGAGGGAAAAAACACAAACAAAATTGCTAATTTATTTTTCTATTACTCCATGTATAAATTTTCCTTTATGTCATTTGAAAACCAAACCCTCATATGGTTAAAAAAATAGCAGAAATGTCAGGAATGGGTTAACAGTAAGGATGAATGAATCCGTGGATGTTTGGGTTCGAGCAAACTTTAGTCCAAAGTTTGGTTCAGGTACCAGAACTCTACCCGACATTGAACCCCGAACCCCACAGAAGTCAATGTTGACCCTAAAACACACTCTCTCCCTCCTCACCCTCAATATCTCTCCTCCTCCTCACCCTCCCTCTCTCTCCCCTCCTCAGCCTCACTCTCTCTCCCCTCCTCAGTCTCACTCTCCCCCCTCAGCCTCACTCTCTCCCTCCTCAGCCTCACTCTCTCCCTACTCAGCCTCACTCTCCCCCCTCAGCCTCACTCTTTCTCTCCCTTCTCACCCTCACTCTCTCCCCCTCCTCTTCCTCACTCTTGCCCCTCCTCAGTCTCACTCTCTCTTCCTCCTCACACTCACTCTCTCCCACCTCACCCTCACTCTTACTTTCCCTCCTCACCCTCACACTCTCTTCCTCCTCACTCTCTCTCTTCCTCCTCACCCTCACTCTCTCTCTCTCCCTCTTTACACTCAGTCTCTCCCACCTCACCCTCACCTCACTCTCTCTCCCTCCCTCCTCACCCTCGCTCTCTCTCTCACTTCTCACACTCACTCTCTCCCACCCTACACTCTCTCTCCTCACTCTCACTCTGTCTCACATTTTGGAAAGGGTGGAATGGTGACAATTACAGATGATATACTGTTTGCCCGTATGATGCAATAATATGAGAAATCAGAAAGTTTCCTTCCAAAGTTTCAGAAAGAATTGACTTCTTAGATAATAAGCTGTATGTCTGGTGCCTCTTAGCAATCACCATCTTACACTGCAAAGCAGCCAATGAATCAGATGAAAAGTGTAATTGATCTTATTGATTTCCCATAAAAAGCGGTGATGAACAAGGTTAATGAATCCATGATTGAAACATTTTCTGACACATGCTAATGTCTGGTCTTTGCATAATTGAATGAGTAAAATTAAATGCTTTCCCAGTACTCCTATTCTGCAGTCGGGATCCGAAGCTCCAGTACAAGAGTCTGCGCAAGTTGAATGAAGGGAAGGTGTCTTAATATGTGTGTTCATTTGGCTAGAAGAATTGTAATGTGGATAGAGGGACATTTATCTCTTTAGAATTAGTGGCTTTTCGAGGTACAGGTACCATTTTCCAATAAAAGGGGAACCCTGGTTTTTTCACTATTCAGTCACCATTAGGGAATAATTTATTGCTTTTTTTAGGCTTCAAATAATAAGGAAAATGCAAAATCTCTTACTGTATTCAATTCATTAGATAAACTTAGCTTGAGGTTAAATTGCACGTTAACTTTTCTCATTGCTAGAAGAAGCCAATAAGAAGCCAACAATAGAAACCAATGCTCCGCACTCCATATTCTATCACTCTGGCAATCACAGATTTTCTGAAAATCTTAATATTCCAGAATATATATATATAGCTTTTTAGCAATCACGTTTTGTTGTGAGTTTTTAAATATGTGCATGAATAAATGTATTATTTATCATTGCATTTCAGTTTGCTTTAAGCTGTTTAATAGCAAATATGCACCAGAAAGAAAATCAGCAGGACATAACTGCTGCAATATATAATCAAATATTTCATTAATACGCATCCTATTTAACCCATTAATGTTCTATGACAGATACATCAGAAGCTCAGGCAGGTCCATAAATGGCACAAATTAAGTAACAGAATCGAAGGAAGAAACAGAACCTCTAAAATATAGCTTTCCTTAATATACTCTAAAAAAGCTCCAGCTATATAGACATATCTATGAGAGGATCAAATCAGGATTAGGTAAAAAAAATCACATATCTTGAGTTAAGTACAGATATTTATGATGAAAGAGAGGTCTAGGGTAGAGAGCATGATTCTCCGGTTCCCTACCTACCAGCGGAGGTTAACACCCTAAGGTGAAACGCAATGGAGCCCCCACTCCACGTTGGCTCCCGCTAACTGACCCTGATAGGAATCCCTCAACAAGCCACCACCAACACCCTTAAAAGTGCTCACGTGCAATACAAATTTTTCTGAAACCTGATACTACATTTTCTTTGGGTAATAACTGTGTGAATGCCCATTATTTAATACATGTAGATCACTATGTGTTCACTTCTTAGGCATGTTATTGGATAAATGAATCCCTCTAATAGTCATAGTCCATAGTTCAAGATGGAAAAGGAATATATTGTTGAAACCAGACGTTTACACAGGCTATATAAAAAGACACATACCGTTGTGTTCAAAAGTTTACATACCCTGGTAATTTTGGCCTGATAACATGCACAGAAGTTGAAACAAATGGGGTTGAATAGCTACTTAAGGTAACATCCTCACCTGTGACCTGTTTGCTTGCAATCAGTGTGTGTGCATAAAAGCTGAGTGAGTTTCTGCGATCCAGACAGACTCTTGCATCTTTCATCCAGCCACTGACATTTCTGAATTGTGAGTCATGGGGAAAGCAAAAGAATTGTCAACGGATCTATGGGAAAAGGTAGTTGAACTGTATAAAACAGGAAAGGGATACATAAAGATATCGAAGGACTTGATAATGCCAGTCAGCAGTGTGCAAACTGTGATTAACAAATGGAAAATCAGGGGTCTGTAAAAACAAAACCATGGTCAGGTAGACCAACAAAAATTTTGCCCACATCTGCCAGGAAAATTGTTTGGGATGCAAAGAAAAACCCACAAATTACATCAGCTGAAATACTGGACTCTCTGAAAATTAGCGGTGTGGCTATTTTAAGATGCGCAATAAGGAGGCTCTGGAAGAAAAATGAGCTGCTTGGTCGAGTCGCCAGAAGAAAGCCATTACTGTGCAAATGCCACAAAGTATCTTGCCTACAATACACAAAACATCACAGAGACAAGCCTCAAAACTTCTGGACAAAGGTAGTTTGAAGTGATGAGATCAAAATGTAACCTTTTGGCCACAACCATAAACATTACATTTGGAGAGAGGTCAACAAGGCCTATGAGGAAAGGAACAAAATTCCTGCTGTAAAGCATGGAGGTGGACTGCTGATGTTTTGGGGATGTGTGAGATACAAAGGCACAGGAAACTTTGGAAAAGTTGAAGGAAAGATGAATGCAGCATGTTATCAGCAAATACTGGAGGCAAATTTGCAATCATTAGCTCAGAACCTGCTCATGGGATGTACTTGGACGTTCCAACATGACAACAATCCAAAACACATAGCCAAGTCGACCTGTCATTGGCTACAGCAGAACAAAGTGAAAGTCTCCTGACCTCAATATCATTGAGCCACTCTGGGGATATCTCAAGGAAACAGTTCATGCTAGACAGCCCAGGCATGTACAGGAGCTGGAGGCTTTTGCCAAGAAGAGTGGGCAGCTTTACAACCTGAAAAAATAAAGAACCTCCTCCACAAGTACCATAAAAGATTTCAAGCTGTCATTGATGTTGGAGGAGACAATGCACGGTTTTAAAAATGGGGTATTTAAACTTTTGATCAGGGTCATTTGGATGTTTTGGGTTGTCATGATTATCTTAAAAGAGAAAACACAGTAGTTTGACAATATATGGCTTCACCCAGCCACTAACCATGAGTGGAGAAAAAGTTTTGGTGTTATCATTCATATTCTCTGAAAAAAGGCCAAGAAAGCAAAAATTCTGCCGGGTTGTGTAAACTTTTGAGCACAAATGTATGCATCTTTTATTCAATATCCGGCATGAAATCAGAATAAACCTTTCCCATTTTAGGTCAATTAGGAATACCATAATTATTAATATTTGTCAAATGTCAGAATAATGAGAGACAGAGATAAAATGTTTTTAAGGCATTTTTGTTACTTACTGCAAAGTCCAAAGTTTATATATACTTTATTAGTATTTGGAACCACTGCCTTTAAACTAAATGAATTGGGTTAAACATTTGGGATATCCTTCCACAAGCATCTCACATTAGTTGGTCGGAATTTGGGCCCATTCCTCCAGACAAAAGTGGGGTAACAGATCCAGGTTTGTTTGTAGGTCGCCTTGCTCGCACCTGCCTTTTCAGCTTTGCCCATAAATTCACAATAGGATAGAGATCAGGGCATTTTGATGACCAATCCAAAATATTAACTTTGTTAACCTTAAGCCACTTTGTTACCATTTTGGCAGTATGCTTCAGGTCATTGTCCATTTGGAAGAGCCATTTCCGCCTAAGCTATAACTTTATGGTTGATGTCTTGAGCTGCTGCTTCAGTACTGCCACATAATCTTCTTTTCTCATGATGCCATCTATTTTATGAAGTGCACCAGTCCAACCTGCAGAAAAACAACCCCACAACATGACGCTGCCACCCCTATGTTTCACAGTTGGCTTCTCCCTTTTTCCTCCAAACGTATCGATGGTCATTAAGTCCAAAAAGTTCAATTTTAACTTCATCAGACCACAGGACACGTCTCCAAAAATTAACATCTTTTTTCCTGTGTGCATTTGCAAGCATTAATCTGGCTTTTTAAGTTTCTTTTGGAGTAATGGCTTCTTTCTGGAAAAGTGGCCTTTCAGCCCATGTTGATACAGTGCTCGTTTTACTCTGGATATTAGCACAATTTACCAGCATCTGCCAACATCTTCGCAAGGTCTTTTGCTTCGGTTGATATGTACATGTTGGACCACAGCACGTTCATCTCTGGGACACAGAACCAGTCTTATTCCTGAGCCGTATGATAGCTGGACATTCCTATTTTGTTTGCACTTGCGTTTAATTGTTTGTACAGATGAAAGAGGCACCTTCAGGTATCTTAAAATTGTAGCCAAGGATGAGCCAGACTTGTGCAAGTCCACAATTCTCTTCCTGATATCTTCCCATGATGCTAGACAAAGAAGCAGTGTGTTTCAGGTGTGCATTAAAATACATTCACAGGTGTGTCTTTAATTAATGCAGATGTTGCCAAAAAACCATCAGAAGATTCCAAACACATGACATCATCATATGGGCAGACCAAAATTGTTTAAAGGCATAGTAATCTTAGTGTTTGCAAACTTTTTACTTTGCAGTAAGTAATAAAAATGCCTTAAAACATTCTATCTCTCATTATTCTGGCATTTGGCAAATATTAATAAATATGGTAATCCTAATTGAGCTTAAATAGGAAAGGTTTATTCTGATTTCATGCCAGATATTGAGAAAAACATGCATATGTGTCTTTTTGTATAGCTATGCAAAATTGTGGCTTCAACTGTATACACTGGGATCAAAACAGCTCTATTAGTTTCTAGGGCACATAGAAATAAATCAAATAAGGTCACATATGGCGATATTGTCCAGAATGGATACAGTAAGAGAGTAGTGAACTAAATAACGCACCTGTAACTCTCTCTTAAATGGGCACTCACATATAGGGAATAGACATGTGATAAGCTAAATGGGATCACATGCAGCAGTGCTTGTGATCCCGTGGTGGTTGACCCTAATTATGCTACTATGCACTGATTATATCACATCTTCTATTTACTCTGTTACTTTCTAACGGCACATATTTCCTGTTTAACTTTTGCTTGTCACTAATGCTATTGGTTTGTTCTGTGTCTTGATTCTTGGTCTGACAACTATGCATATTGATTCATAATACATGATTTGAATAATTATGTAAGTACTGCAGTGCGCAGGCGCTGGACCTCTCTGACCTTTCCTGACACCTGTGCACTGCAGTACTCTGCTCTGCCCTCAATAGGGCAGATATAGTATGCCTGCGCAGGAGCCGCGGCAGAAGTAAGGAGGAGGATTAGTTATAGAACACCGTTGGCACAACTCAAAATAGCTGGTGCACAAGTAGGGTCCCAGTCCGCGGTTAGTGTAATATAAACTTGGCACACACACGTGGATTCCAAATGCAAAGCGGTGTTTTAATAGAATGCAGTACATACAGTCAGTGACGGTTCAGTCTTTTCACCTTCATCAATGTACTGAAAATAAAATAATTACAATTTTGAAAAAATAAAATAAAGTATATACATATCATGTACAAAAAATGACTGGGTGCAAGATATATAATTCATGGATAATACACGCCAAGAAACATCAAACACCAGATAGCAGAAGGGCATAGCATATATATATTGCTAAGGATAGCAATGCTAAAGATCAGGTACCAAGTAATAGAAGATGCACATACCCCTGTACTGTTCTGAGAACTTTATATGTGGGCAAAAAAAGCCTGTGAGGAAAAGAGGCAAAGTCATGGCATTTGTACCGTAGTATAGTGCAGGTATATGGAGGCATGAAAGATCTACATACCAATAGTGGTTCGGCAGTCTGCTTATGGCGGTTTTTAGTAAAATGAGAGATGGTGCCGCCGTTAATTCTATATGCCCCGTTATAGGTTGGGTGAGATAAGGAATGTCCATAGTGACTTACCGGTCTTCTGGTGCGCAGTGCATACGCCAGCAGTGAATGCGGCCTCCACTGCTTGTCCAGGGTGCTGGACTTAGCATGGCCAGCGGTATATATATGTAAAAGGAACATGGCGGCCGGGCGGAAGTATGGAGCCGGAAATGACCCGGCGTGCGTTTCACCGCCGCCATCTTGTGTTCCACCAGCCGGGGAGCATTGTGGGAGGGGGAGCGGCCTGCACCACGTAACTAAACAGAGTGATGCCGCAAGGGGCGTGTATAAACTATGCCTCTGAACGTGGAGTCTATTAAGTAATGGTGGAAAAAGGTCACGAGTGCTTCACTAAGGTAGTCAGGCGGTGTCATACAAAGGAGTAGTTGTTATGATTGGGTCACCGAGGAGGAAAGCAAGACCAAGCTAAGCCACACAAAACCACCAGAGAGGTTGGTAACTAAGTGAATTGCAGACCCCTGATCCTATCTGTTATGAAAGAGTAACCGTAGGAGGCAAAAGCAGAAATACAAGCTAAGTCCAGAAAACCAGAGAAGTTGGCAACTATCAGATTGCAGACCCCTGAACCTATCAACACAACTAGCAGTAGCCGTGGGGGGTTCCTACGATGCCCTAGACCCCTCGATCACAGCCAGAGAAATACAAAGGCCTAAAGAAAGAAAGGGGAAATCTAAACTGCCCCAGAGCAGACCCCAAAGCAATAGACAGCCCCCAACATATAATGACGGTGAAGCAAAATGAAAATACTAACACAGACAGAAAGATAGACTGAGCAAAGACGGGGCCCCAAAACTACCTAGATAGGAAAGGACAGGAAGGCTGCTGTCTGCAATCTGCCAAAACCCTATCAAAGACATAAACCAACCAGCTGATATGAAAAAGGCCCTGAAGCAGCTAGGCTTCAAAAACTGAATCAGCACTCAGGTATTTTCAGAAGACAGAGCTAAATGAATTCAGCACACCCCAGCAGGGAATGGCAGAAATCCAGAAAAACAAAGCAAAAACAAAATCAAAGAACAAAAGCAAAAGGCCGAGCAGCAAACTTAGTTTTGGAGGAGCAGGAATTCAGACTGGTCTCCAAGGATCCCACAGAGAAATCACCCGCAGGGCAGAAGGGCGTCAGCAGGATTATATCCAGTCCGTAACTCCACTCAGCCAGTCACAATCATCAGCCTCAGGTGTTTGACAATCAGGCTCCCTACCTTTCTTTACCAGAAGAGGGAGTTCCTTGGGCCTCAGTAATGAAGGGGAAAATGAACTCACAACAGTACCTCCCCCTTGAGGAGGGGTCACCGAACCCTCAACTATGCCACCAGGGCGATCAGGGTGAGCCCGATGAAAGGCACGCACCAATCGTTTGGCATGAATATCAGAGGCGGAGACCCAGGAATTATCCTCCTGACCATATCCCTTCCACTTAACCAAATACTGGAGTCTCCGTCTAGCCAGACGGGAATCCAGTACTTTCTCTACCTCATACTCCATGTTACCTTCAACCAATACAGGGTCTGGAGGTGCTACCCCCGGAACAACAGGTTCAACAAACCTCTTCAACAAAGATTTATGGAACACATTATGGATTTTAAATGTGACAGGAAGAGCCAAACGAAAAGAGAACGGATTAATAATCTCCACAATCTTGTAAGGTCCAATAAATCTAGGCTTAAACTTAGGAGAAGCCACCTTCATAGCAATATTTTTTGATGATAACCACACCATATCACCAACCTTAAACTGGGGACCAATGGTCCTATGTCGGTTGGAAAACCGCTGGGCGTTCTCCTGGGAGAGAGATAACTTATCCACCACTTGGTCCCAGATCTGGTGCATTCCCTCCACCACAGTGTCAACACCTGGGCAGGCAGAGGGCTCCACCTGCCCTGAAGAAAATCGAGGATGAAACCCAAAGTTACAAAAAAAAGGTGACATCAAAGTGGCAGAACTAGCTCTATTATTCAAAGCAAATTCGGCCAAGGGCAAAATGAAACCCAATCATCCTGATCAGCAGAAATAAAACATCTCAAATATGACTCCAAGGTCTGGTTTGTTCTCTCTGTCTGCCCATTGGTCTGAGGGTGAAAAGCAGAGGAGAAGGACAACTGAATTCCCAGCCTGGAACAGAAAGTTCTCCAAAATCTAGACACAAACTGCACTCCTCTGTCAGATACAATGTTCTCAGGAATCCCGTGCAAACGACCCACCTGTTGTAAAAACAGGGGCACCAACTCAGAGGAAGACGGCAACTTAGGGAGTGGTACAAGATGAACCATCTTAGAGAACCTATCACAAATCACCCAAATAACAGTCATCCTCTGAGAGACAGGCATATCAAAGATGAAATCCATTGAAATATGGGTCCATGGCCTCTTGGGGACAGGCAAAGGCATCAACTACCCACTAGAGCGAGAACACGATTTAGACCGGGAGCACGTCCCTCAGGACTGCACAAAATTCCTGACATCACGAGACATGGAGGGCCACCAAAAAAACCGACTCACCAGATCTCTAGTACCAAAAATACCTGGATGACCAGCCAAAGCAGAGCAATGAACTTCAGACATCACTCTCTTCTTCCACTGGTCAGGAACATACAACTTTCCACTGGGACAACGCTCAGGTTTGTCCTCCTAGAACTCTTCCAGAGCACGTCTCAAATCGGGCGAGATGGCAGAAAGAACTACCCCTTCGCCTAAGATGGTAGCAGGCTTGGTCACCACAGGAGAATCAGCAAGGAAGCTCCTAGAGAGGGCGTCTGCCTTGACATTCTTTGTTCCAGGAAGAAAAGAAACCACAAAATCAAAACGTGTAAAAAACAAGGCCCACCTAGCCTGTCTAGGGTTCAAGCGCTTAGCCGACTCTAGGTAAATCAAATTCTTGTGGTCAGTGAGGACCATGACTTGATGGTTAGCTCCCTCCAACCAATGTCTCCACTCCTCAAATGCCCATTTCATGGCCAACAGTTCCCTATTCCCCACATCATAGTTACGTTCAGATGGAGAGAACTTTCGGGAAAAGAAAGCACAGGGATTCATTTTAGATGTTACAGGATCCTTTTGGGACAAGACAGCTCCTGCACCAATCTCAGAAGCATCCACCTCTACCTGGAATGGAAGTGAGACATCAGGTTGCCGCAAAACCGGGGCGGAGGTGAATCTTCGCTTCAACTCCTGAAAGGAAGAAACAGCCTCCAGAGACCAATTTAACACATCAGCACCCTTTTTAGTCAAATCAGTCAATGGCTTGGCAATACTAGAAAATTTTGCTATAAATTTCCGATAAAAATTAGCAAAACCCAAAAACTTCTGGAGGGCCTTCAAAGAAGTGGGCTGAACCCAATCGTGAATTGCTTCTACCTTGGCCAGGTCCATTTCAATAGTTGACGGGGACAAAATAAATCCCAAAAAAGAAATCCTCTGTACTCCAAAAAGGCATTTAGATCCCTTGACATACAGGGAATTCTCCCTCAAGATCCGGAACACAGTCCGAATATGTTCCACATGAGAATCCCAATCCTTGGAGAAGATCAAAATATCATCCAGATAGATAATCAAAAATTTATCGACAAAATCTCGGAAAATATCGTTCATGAAGCACTGGAAGACAGAAGGGGCATTAGTGAGCCCAAAAGGCATCACCAGGTACTCAAAATGTCCCTCCGGAGTATTAAACGCCGTCTTCCATTCATCCCCATGCTTAATGCGAATAAGATTATACGCCCCCCTGAGGTCAAGCTTGGTAAACCAGCAAGCACCTTTAACTCTGGAGAATAGATCAGAAATCAGGGGTAACGGATACTGATATTTAACAGTAATTTTGTTGAGGGCACGATAATCAATACAAGGTCTTAATGATCCATCCTTTTTGGCTACAAAAAAAAAACCGGCACCCAAGGGTGACGAGGATGGTCTAATATGACCCTTCTCCAACGCCTCCTTAATATAGGATCGCATAGCCTCGTGCTCGGGTACAGATAAATTGAAGAGCCGACCCTTGGGAAATTTACACCCCGGGCTCAGTTCAATTGCACAGTCATAACTCCTATGAGGAGGCAGAGACGCAGACTCATTCTCACTAAATACATCATAAAAGTCCGCCAAATAATCAGGAACATCATGCGACTGAGGAGAGGTGGAAAACACCGGAGCCTCACTAAAGGCACACCGACAACCCCAACTCACCACAGACACAGATTTCCAATCCAAAACTGGATTATGAATCTGTAACCAGGGAAACCCCAGAACAACAGTATCATGCAGATTATGCAGCACCAGAAATCTGCAATTTTCTTGATGGTCTGGGGCAACCCGCATTACCACCTGGGTCCAAAACTGGGGTTTATTTTTAGCCAAAGGAGGAGCATCAAGTCCCCTCAAAGGGATAGGTGTCTGCAGAGGTGTCATCGGAAATCCACAACGTTTAGCAAAATCCAAGTCCATTAGGTTTAGGGCTGCTCCCGAATCCACAAACGCCTTGGCGGAAAATGTGGACAGGGAGCAGATCAGAGTAATAGCCAGAAGAAACTTAGGTTGAACACCCCCAACAGAAAACGTGTGTGCAAAGCGTTTCTCTCGTTTGGGACAGACAGAAATAATATGCGAGGCATCTCCACAGAAAAAACACAACTTATTACGCCTTCTGAACTCCTGACGCTGCTCTCTGGAAAAAACTCTATCACATTGCATAGGTTCAGACATTTGTTCAACAGGTGGCAACACCTCTCGTGCAGCTTTGCGTTCGCGCAAACGCCGATCAACCTGAATGGCTAATGACATAGAATCGTCAAGACCAAAGGGAACAGGAAATCCCACCATAGTATCTTTTACGGCTTCTGACAACCCCTTCCGAAAGAGAGCAGCCAAGGCATTATCATTCCAGGTAGTAAGTACTGCCCACTTTCGGAATTTTTGACAGTACAATTCTGCAGAATCACGACCCTGGCTCAATGCCAGCAGGGTCTTTTCAGCCTGATCAATGGCATTAGGTTCGTCATACAACAACCCCAAAGCTTGAAAGAATGCATTCACATTAGTCAGAATAGGATCATCTGGTTTCAAAGAAAACGCCCAATCCTGGGGATCGCTATGCAGCAAAGAGATGACAATTTTAACCTGCTGCGCGGAGCTCCCTGACGAGTTAGGCTTCAAGGCAAAAAATAATTTACAATTATTTTTGAAATTCAAAAATTTAGACCGATCCCCAAAAAATACATCAGGTGTAGGAATCTTTGGTTCAGCAGCATGTGAATGAGCAAGGTAGGTGGAAATTCCCCGCACTTCCGCAGCGAGCTGCTCCACACGATCAGACAATTGCTTTATCTCCATTGAGAGAAAAAAAAATTCCCCCTACGGTCTCAGAGATATAGAGGAAAAAATATACACACATTTTTTTTTTTTTTTTTACAATTCTTTCCTGCTATTGAGTACCCTAGAATCTGCGGTATGGCGGGTGATTCTGTTATGAAAGAGTAACCGTAGGAGGCAAAATCAGAAATACAAGCTAAGTCCAGAAAACCAGAGAAGTTGGCAACTATCAGATTGCAGACCCCTGAACCTATCAACACAACTAGCAGTAGCCGTGGGGGGTTCCTACGATGCCCTAGACCCCTCGATCACAGCCAGAGAAATACAAAGGCCTAAAGAAAGAAAGGGGAAATCTAAACTGCCCCAGAGCAGACCCCAAAGCAATAGATAGCCCCCAACATATAATGGCGGTGAAGCAAAATGAAAATACTAACACAGACAGAAAGATAGACTGAGCAAAGATGGGGCCCCAAAACTACCTAGATAGGAAAGGACAGGAAGGCTGCTGTCTGCAATCTGCCAAAACCCTATCAAAGACATAAACCAACCAGCTGATATGAAAAAGGCCCTGAAGCAGCTAGGCTTCAAAAACTGAATCAGCACTCAGGTATTTTCAGAAGACAGCGCTAAATGAATTCAGCACACCCCAGCAGGGAATGGCAGAAATCCAGAAAAACAAAGCAAAAACAAAATCAAAGAACAAAAGTAAAAGGCCAAGCAGCAAACTTAGCTTTGGAGGAGCAGGAATTCAGACTGGTCTCCAAGGATCCCACAGAGAAATCACCCGCAGGGCAGAAGGGCGTCGGCAGGATTATATCCAGTCCATAACTCCACTCAGCCAGTCACAATCATCAGCCTCAGGTGTTTGACAATCAGGCTCACTACCTTTCTTTACCAGAAGAGGGAGTTCCTCGGGTCTCAGTAATGAAGGGGAAAATGAACTCACAACACCTATCCACACAACTAGCAGTAGCCTTGGAGCTTACCTACGATGATTCTAGATGCCTCGACACAGCCGGAGAACTAAATAAGCCTAAAGCAAGAAAAGGGAAATCTAAACTGCCCCAGAGCAGACCCCAAAAGAATAGATAGCCCCCAAACATATATTGTCGGTGAGACAAGATGAAAACACAAACGCAGGTAGGAAAATAGGCTGAGCAAACGATGGGGCCCAAACTAACTAGACAGGACAGGAAAGGAAAGACACTGTCTGCAATCACGCAGAAAACCCTGCAAAAAATGCCCAACACGTCTGGTAGAAAAAATACTGAAGTCACTAGACTTCACCCACTATATCAGCACTCTGGTATATTCTGAAAGCAGAGCAAAGAGAGGCCAATCTAATAAGGGACAAAAACAAACTGGCACAAACAGTAACACAAGGATGGAAATTCAGCACAGCCCCAGCTAGGGCTGGCTGACCACACAAAACTGAAATAGACAAAACCAAATCAAATGTGAACAATAGCAAAAGAACACTTAGCTTGAGCATGCAGGGACTGAGCTGGAAACTAAGACCTCAGGAGCCAGGAAAAAAATCACCAGCAGGGATAGA
Organism: Dendrobates tinctorius; assembly: GCF_039654945.1. Classification (NCBI taxonomy): domain Eukaryota; kingdom Metazoa; phylum Chordata; class Amphibia; order Anura; family Dendrobatidae; genus Dendrobates; species Dendrobates tinctorius. The sequence goes on along the minus strand of NW_027361735.1, from coordinate 6,679,025 downwards.
GGGAGTCGGCTGTCTTAAATCCAGTCAGAAACTCCCAATGTCCAATCGTCTTGCTCATTATCAGGTGGCAGGCCTCGGTTAATTAGATCAGCTCCATTACCTCCTGTAACCACCAGAGGGATCCTGGAAAGAGAACTCGCGACCCCTCTGTCAATATAACCATCTCCACTACCTTCACCAGTAACCAGAGGTAGGCCAGAAAGTGAATTCACAACAGTACCCCTCCATGAGGAGGGGTGACTGAACTCTCATCCACACCACCAGGCCAATCAGGATGGGCCTGGTGAAAAGCACCAACCAATCTATCGGCATGAATGTCAGAAGCAGAGACCCAAGAATTATCCTCCTGGCCATAACCTTTCCATTTGACCAAGTACTGAAGTCTCCGTCTAGCCAAACAAGAATCCAATATTTTCTCTACCTCATATTCCACATTTAACTTTTAACTAATACAGGGTCAGGAGGTGCCACCATAGGAACTACTGGCTCCAGAAACTTCTTCATCAGAGATTTATGAAACACGTTATGGATCTTAAATGTAACTGGAAGAGCCAATCAAAAAGAAACAGGATTAAGAATCTCCAAAATCTTATAAGGTCCAATGAATCTTGGCTTGAACTTTGGAGACGCAACCTTCATAGAAATATTCTTGGATGACAACCAAACCATATCACCCACTTTAAACCGTTGGGCTTTTTCCTGAGAGAGGGAAAACTTATCCACAACTTGGTCCCAAATCTGCTGTATTCTCTCTACCACAGTGTCCACACTTGGGCAGGTCGAAGATTCCACTTGCCCTGAAGAAAATCGAGGATGAAACCCAAAGTTACAGAAAAAGGGTGACATCAAAGTGGCAGAGCCAGCTCTATTGTTTAGTGCGAATTCGGCCAAGGGCAAAAATGAGACCCAGTCATCCTGATCAGCAGATATAAAACATCTCAAATAGGACTCCAAAGTCTGGTTTGTTCTCTCAGTCTGCCCATTGGGCTGAGGATGAAACGCAGAGGAGAAAGATAACTGAATTCCCAGATTGGAGCAAAAAGTTCTCCAAAATCTGGAAACAAACTGGACTCCTCTGTCCGACACAATGTTCTCAGGAATCCCAGCATAAGAAAAAAGCATGCATAGAAATAGGATCACCACACAGGATACCAATAATTCCAAAAATTACATAAATTTTATTGTTAACAAAGACCAGAAAAAACACACAATTAAAAACACACAACATAATGTTCTCATGAATCCCATGCAACCGAACCACCTGTTGTAAAAACAAGGACACCAACTCTGAAGAAGATGGAAACTTTGGGAGTGGTACAAGATGGATCATCTTAGAAAATCTATCACAAATCACCCAGATAACAGTCATTCTTCGAGAGACAGGAAGATCAGAAATAAAATCCATTGAGATATGGGTCCATGGCCTCTTGGGCACCGGCAGGGGCATCAACAACCCACTAGAATGAGAACAGGGTTTTAGACCAAGAACAAGTCCCACAGGACTGCACAAAATTCCTGACATCACGAGATAAGGCAGGCCACCAAAAAGACTGACTCACCAAATCTCTGGTACCAAAAATACCTGGATGACCAGCCAACGCGGAGCAATGAATTTCAGACAATACGCTCTTTCTCCACTGGTCAGGAACATACAATTTTCCCATAGGGCAATGCTCAGGTTTGTCCTCCTGAAATTCCTCCAGGGCACGTCTCAAATCGGGCAAGATGGCGGAAAGGACTACCCCCTCACTTAGAATGGCAGTAGGCTCGGTCAAAATAAGAGAATCTGCAAAGAAACTCCGAGAAAGGGCGTCCACCTTAGCATTCTTAGTGCTCGGAAGAAAAGAGACCACAAAATTAAACCGCGTGAAAAACAAGGCCCACCTAGCCTGTCTAGGATTCAAGCGTTTGGCTGATTCAAGATAAATCAAATTCTTGTGGACGGTGAGGACCACAACTTGATGTCTAGCTCCCTCCAACCGATGTCTCCACTGTTCAAATGCCCATTTCATGGCCAACAATTCCCGATTCCCCACGTCATAGTTACATTCAGATGGGGAGAATTTTCGAAAAAAGAAGGCACAGGGATTCATTTTAGAAGTCACCGGATCTTTTTGGGACAAAACAGCTCCTGCACCAATCTCAGAAGCATCTACCTCCACCTGAAATGGAAGTGAGACATTAGGTTGCCGTAGAACCAGAGCAGAAGTGAATCTCCGCTTAAGCTCCTGATATGACGAGACTGCCTCTGGAGACCAATTCACCACATCAGCGCCCTTTTTGGTCAGATCAGTCAGTGGTTTGACAATACCGGAAAAATTACCTATAAATTTACGATAGAAATTAGCAAAACCCAAAAACTTCAGGAGACCCTTCAAACAAGAGGGCTGAACCCAATCATAAATGGCCTGTACCTTGGCCAGGTCCATTTCAATAGCTGACGGAGACAAAATAAATCCCAAAAATGAAATCCTCTGTACACCAAAGAGGCATTTCGATCCCTTAACATACAGGGAATTTTCCCTCAAAATCGGGAACACAGTCAGGACATGTTCCACATGAGAATCCCAATCACTGGAAAAGATCAAAATATCATCCAGATAAACGATCAAAAACTTATCCACAAAGTCCCGGAAAATATTGTTCATGAAGGATTGGAAGACAGAAGGGGCATTAGTGAGCCCAAAAGGCATAACCAGGTACTCAAAATGTCCCTCCGGAGTATTAAACGCTGTCTTCCATTCATCCCCGTGCTTGATGCGAATAAGATTATACACCCCACTGAGGTCAAGCTTGGTAAACCAGCAGGCACTTTTAACTCTGGAAAATACATCAGAAATCCGGGGTAACGGGTACTGATATTTAACAGTGATTTTGTTAAGGGAACGATAGTTAATACAAGACCTTAATGAACCATCTTTCTTAGTCACAAAAAAACAGCACCTAAGGGTGAAGAGGATGGTCTAATATGACACTTCTCCAACGACTCCTTGATATAAGATCGCATAGCATCATGTTCGGGTACCGATAAGTTGAAAAGCCGACCCTTGGGAAATTTACACCCGGGCATTAACTCAAATGCACAGTCATAACTCCTATGAGGTGGCAAAGATGCAGACTTACTCTCACTGGATACATCAGTAAAATCAGCCAAATAATCAGGAATATCATGAGACTGGGGAGAGGTGGAGAAAAAAGGAGTCTCATTAAGAACACACTGACAACCCCAACTCACCACAGACACAGATTTCCAATCCAAAACAGGATTATGAGTTTGCAACCAGGGAAAACTCAGAACAATAGTATCATGCAAATTGTGCAGCACCAAAAATTTACAATTTTCTTGGTGGTTCGGGGCGACCCGCATTATCACCTGGGTCCAAAACTGTGGTTTATTCTCCACCAAAGGAGTAGCATCAATACTCCTCAAAGGATTGGAGTCCGTAGGAGTATCATGGGAAAACCACAAAGTTTAGCAAAGTCCAAATCCATCAGATTCAAAACTGCTCCTGAATCCACAAAAGCCTTAGTGGAAAATATAGACAAGGAGCTGATCAGAGTAAATGCCAAAAGGAACTTAGGTTGTACACTGCCTACAGCAAATGTGTGCGCAAAATGTTTCTCTCGTTTAGGGCAGACAGAAATAGTATGAGAGGCGTCTCCACAGAAAAAACACAGCTTATTACGCCTTTTAAACTCCTGACGTTGCACTCTAGACAAAACCCTATCACATTGCATGGTTTCAGATGTTTGTTCAAAAGGCAGCAACGCCTCTTGTGTAGTTTTACGTTCACGTAAACGCCGATCAACTTGAATGGCTAATGACATAGAATCATCAAGACCAGAGGGAACAGGAAATCCCATCATATCATCTTTTACGGCTTCTGATAAACCCTTCCGAAAGAGAGCTGCTAAGGCACCGTCATTCCATGCAGTAAGGACCGCCCACTTTCGGAATTTTTGACAGTATAACTCTGCAGAATCCTGATCCTGGTTCAATGCCAATAGGGTTTTCTCAGCTTGATCAATAGCATTAGGTTCATCATACAACAACCCCAAGGCTTGAAAAAATGCGTCCACATTAGTCAGAATAAGATTTCCAGGTGTCAGCGAAAAAGCCCAATCCTGGGGATCGCCGTGCAGCAAGGAGATGACAATTTTAACCTGCTGCACAGAGCTCCCCAATGAGTTAGGCTTCAAGGCAAGAAATAGTTTACAATTATTCTTAAAATTCAAAAATTTAGACTGATCCCCAGAAAATACATCAGGAGTAGGGATTTTTGGTTCAACAGCAGGTGATTGAGCGAGATAAGCAGAAAATTCACAGCACTTCAGCAGCGAGCTGCTCAACACGATCAGACAATTGCTTAATCTCCATTAGAGAAAAAAAAATCCTCCTACGGCCCCAGAGAAAAAGAGGAAAAAATATATATATAAAAAAAAATTCTGACACTCTTTTTTTTTTCTTTCTTTTTTTTTTTTTTTTACAATTCTCTCCTGCTTTTGCGTACCCTAGAATCTGCGGTTTAGGCTGGTGATTCTGTTGTGATTGGGTCACCAAGGAGGAAAGCAAGACCAAGCTAAGCCACAGAAAACCAGAGAGGTTGGTAACTAAGCGGATTGCAGGCCCCTGATCCTATCCATACAACTAGCAGTAACCGGTGGAGCATACCTATGATGATCCTAGATGCCTCGACACAGCCGGAGAACTAAATAAGCCTAAAGCAAGAAAGGGGAAATCTAAACTGCCCCAGAGCAGACCCCAAAGGAATAGATAGCCCCCAAACATATATTGTCGGTGAGACAAGATGAAAACACAAACGCAGGTAGGAAAATAGGCTGAGCAAACGATGGGGCCCAAACTAACTAGACAGGACAGGAAAGGAAAGACACTGTCTGCAATCACGCAGAAAACCCTGCAAAAAATGCCCAACACGTCTGGTAGAAAAAATACTGAAGTCACTAGACTTCACCCACTATATCAGCACTCTGGTATATTCTGAAAGCAGAGCAAAGAGAGGCCAATCTAATAAGGGACAAAAACAAACTGGCACAAACAGTAACACAAGGATGGAAATTCAGCACAGCCCCAGCTAGGGCTGGCTGACCACACAAAACTGAAATAGACAAAACCAAATCAAATGTGAACAATAGCAAAAGAACACTTAGCTTGAGCATGCAGGGACTGAGCTGGAAACTAAGACCTCAGGAGCCAGGAAAAAAATCACCAGCAGGGATAGAGGGAGTCGGCTGTCTTAAATCCAGTCAGAAACTCCCAATGTCCAATCGTCTTGCTCATTATCAGGTGGCAGGCCTCGGTTAATTAGATCAGCTCCATTACCTCCTGTAACCACCAGAGGGATCCTGGAAAGAGAACTCGCGACCCCTCTGTCAATATAACCATCTCCACTACCTTCACCAGTAACCAGAGGTAGGCCAGAAAGTGAATTCACAACAGTACCCCTCCTTGAGGAGGGGTCACCGAACTCTCATCCACACCACCAGGCCAATCAGGATGGGCCTGGTGAAAAGCACCAACCAATCTATCGGCATGAATGTCAGAAGCAGAGACCCAAGAATTATCCTCCTGGCCATAACCTTTCCATTTGACCAAGTACTGGAGTCTCCGTCTAGCCAAACAAGAATCCACGGCACCCATCGGACCGGACCGTGCCCCCGGGTGAGTATAATGTAACTCGTTTTCCTTATCTTTCAGATTACATCTGGGGCTCATCTACAGCATTACAGAATGCTGTAGATAAGCCCCTGATGGCGATGGCTGCATCTTATAAGCCAAACATAGGGTGACAGACTCCCTTTAACTGTCTATTTTTTCTGCAGCATCTTGATGATATTTTGCAAAATCTCATCAACAATGGTACAACTGTAATACACAATAAATTGCTTTTCTGAAATATAAAAATATTTCCTGCTGCTTCTGGGAAATCATTAACAAGTCACATTTAAATCTGTTCTCATTCTTACTTGGCTATATTTGGTACCTTCATGAATCTTGCAGCCTGGCTCGTTAGCGCATGGATTCCCAATGCAGCACTTTATTTCTAACAGAGGAACATGTGGCCCAGTGCCTAGGGCACTAAAAAATGGGTCACTGTCTTGTTTTTCTAAAGGGACATTGTCAGCACAAAATGACTGTTGAAACCAAGTACAGACGCTCAGTGCGTCATAGCATGTCTAAACATTTAACAACAACTTGCCACCTGTTTGGTTTCCATCTTTCTCCATTCCCCTTCTTTGATAGAAATCTCTGGCTTGGGACAGGCAAGGTTGAGATGGATGGAAAACAAGAAGGTGTAGTTAAATGTTTGGCCATGCCATGATGCACCGAGTGCCTGTACTTACTTTGAACAGTCATTCTAAGCTGACATAGTTTCTTATCACATAGTCTATCGCTTTCTCAGATCACTTGCACACTCCTCTAGCACCTTACACTACATACTTCATTCAATGGGGCCAAATTTACTCAAGTTTACGTGATTCCTCTAGCCTACATCCATCAGCTTGGTGACACAGCCTACCTGCTACACCACACAGATTTCCAGCCTTCTCCAGGCTCCTTCTGCTCTTATTGAGCCTAGCATGGACAACGCATCTCCCTTCTGACTATCCTCTAGTAGCCTCTCATTCCTTTGTACAGTCACAGCAACATTTACAGGCATTGGTGCTGCCGAACACCTTGGCCTATTCCCCTATTGGTCCTGAAAAACAAAAACATAAGTACTGTAGAATCACAGGAGCAGGGCCCCTGACCTGCGGGCCCCCTTCTGTACTGCTGTTCAACAGGCCCCATACAGCAGTAAGGGCAGTAATGCCCTGATGGCAGCCCTGATTGTACAACAGGACATACTGTATATCTAATTGAAGTACGCAATTTTTTTTTAAAAAAGGGTTTGAACCTGACCAGACATTCAGCAAACTGAAGACTATGCAACAAAATAATAAATAGCAGTTGATAGTCTGCAACAAAAGAGAGGTTTCACTTTTTACTCTCTTTACGCCTGCGTCCTCTTCTGTATTCCATCCATGAGCTTTTATTGAATGTCCCTAATCACACTAAATAACTTTATAGCATATTAGTATGATATGTCATCTATGTCTATTACTAGGATTTGTCATTTATGTCTATCACTAGGATATGTCATCTTTGACTGCTGCTAGTGGCTAAAATGTAGCGGCAGTGACTACAGGTAGGGTTCGCAAAGCACCAAGCTACTTTTGTTCCAAATTGAAATGACTTTCTCGCAGGACTGATGAAGTGACACTTTATTCTAATTAATGATAAGGATCATTTCCTAGCAATGTGCTATTAATTTATTTATTGATATCATCCCTTTAAAATAGTTACTTGGGGAATGCAAACAAAACCCCACAAACAGCTGCTAGCACCTTTATACATTGCCACATGCACGCTGCATAAAATTGTCCAAATGATCATAGCATAAAAATATTTATGCTTCTTTCATCATATCTACTGAAATTAAAACATCCATTTTTTATAGCAATAATTTAAAACAAATTATGTGATTTCTAACGCTAAAAGCATGATTATAATTGTATAAAGATGCAAAGTCCATGGTGTGTGGATTTTTCAGTATTGTTTTGTAATTCAAAGCTCTATCTCTCAGCTTTTCAATTGGCCCAATAGTTATGTTGGTGCCTGGGACAGCCATGATAATTGTTGAAACCTAACACACACACAAGCCCTTTAACATGTTTCGCCACAAACACATCTTCATCAGGGCTACAGTGGCTTATAACCAACACTGGGAAGTAGAAGAAAGGGACTTCTTTATTGTCAACGTGCAAATGCCCTTACAGTTATGCAATTTGATTGGAATGGTAAAACTTTAGGTTTCTCTTTTGGTCACATGCACTTGTCTCAAAGCAGTAAGAATTATAAATTTTCAGGGACACATGACTTTGCTCTCAAATGTTGAATTGGTTTACTACAAGAACAGGTACTTCAGTAAGTCCATTATTAGGCCACCTACTTACAGTATATATAACTAGATAATTGGAATACCATTTTCTGTCACTAAATAACATTAACTTTTATCCTACTGATCCCTCTTTTTCATCCTTCATATCCTGATTTGTCTCTAAAGGCAGCATGGTGTCTCAGTGGTTAGCACTGCAGCCTTGCAGCGCTGGAGTCCTGGGTTCAAATCCCCACCAAGGACAACATCTGCAAGAAGTTTTTATGTTCTCCCGCTGTTTGCTCTAGGTTCTCCGGTTTCCTCCCACATTCCAAAGACATGTTGATAGGGAAATTAGATTGTGAGCCAAATAAGGTGTGCAAACTGTAAAGCGCTGATGAATATGTTACTGCTATATAAAAATAAAGATTATTATTATTTAAATACTAGAAAGTGCACCAGATTAAATTGCACCTCCTAGATATAGAAAAATTCAGCTAAGATGGCAAAATATTCAGATTTGAGAGTCCTCAGTGGTTGATAACTTTTAATGGCTAACTGAAAAGATGGTAACACATTTCAAGCTTTCGAGACTACTCAGGTCTCTTCATCAGGCATTGACTAAAAAACAATGAAATAGAAATATCCCTGTATCAGAAGCCAATCGACCGTCCAACATACCTTAAATGGGACAGTTTCCATCCAAAACACATAAAGAACTCTATTATCTATAGCTAAGCCATCAGATACAATCGTATATGTTCCAACCCAATGAATAGAGATGAACACCTTGGTCGCCTCAAAAAGACCTTTTTGAATCAAATGCAGCAACCCTGGCACACGCTGCAAATAGGTTTTATACAGAGGTGCTCCAGGTGCGCCGAACATCTGTGGAAAAAAATGACTTTTGACCAAAGATTTAATCCATCATAAGATTATGCCCTTCACATCTCCAAGCAAACTTACTTCAACACCCTTATCACTGCACTATCCAACAATCCTAATTGACTCTGACACTTTCACTCCCTCCTAACGTTAAGAGTGTAGTCCCAACCACCTCAGGAATCTCACTCCTCTTGGTATACTTTGAATAACCAAAACCTTATTTCGAAATAGTAGGGTCTTAATCTTACTTAAACACCAGAAAACTATTGACCTCTAAAAATTAACCTTTATTAAAAATAGTTAAAAAGGGGAATAAAACAATGTTTGTAGTTGTCAAAAAATGGTGCACAAAATTTAAAGTGAATGACAAAGGGAAGTATAATAACTTATCTAGGGCTAATCTCTCCCTAGGCTAGCCCTAGATTCACCCTACCTACCAGCAGAGGTTGGCACCCTAGTTGTTGACATCATGGCGCCCTTGCTCAACGACGGCAGCCCTGAAAGCCCTAGTACACCCTACAAATCTTACACATTAAATTATACACAGAAAAAACATACACATACAAAAATATTGGGCAGTAATACCCTATCTCCAATAGAAAAATATCTCTTAGTGAATTCCAGGAGAGATACTGCAAAAAATTGCAGAGTCATATAGGTGCCCTGTTTAGATATTATAGCCATAATCTATGGTCACATTTTTGAGCTACAATTCAGATAATATTATACCCAAATCAATATCCTTAGTCTAATGACATATACACCAATAATAGATGCATGACCAAAAAATACCAAATAACAGGGATCAATATCTCTACTGCACAATGCCCATAGAGTTCATGTAGTCCTGTGCCATATAGATCAATGGTCTTGTGACATATACATCAATAACAAATGTATGACCAAAAAGAACAAATAACAGGGTACTATCAAACTGAACACATTTCAGAAGATCCACATATGAAAAATTGATCTCATTTCTCTCCTGATTAAACAGACCAACACATCGATGGGTACACAGTCAAATATTTAAAAAAAAAAAAAGATTCCACATAATTGTGGTACATATCAGCCATTGCTCAGCTCCCTCTATTTCCCGATGTGTTTCCCTCTTAAATGTAAGGGTTCATCAGGGGATCTAGGGTTGTGGGCATCAGTTTCCCCTCTGGCCGTGGTCAATGCATTTTGAATGATGTGTTTCTCTATAATATCTTTGTCTGTGCTTGTCCCCTTTGATATGTAAGTGCTGCGGAATATGCTGGCGCTATAGAAATAAAATGATTTTTACTCATGAATCCTGTTTGAAATTAACATATCATTTACTTCTTTCTTTGAAAGGTTAAATAGTTGGACATTCAGGCAATTTCTAGCCAAATCTGGCATGAAATGATATTTGCCATCAATGAAGCCCAAATAAATGTACAAATAATTGGTAAAATGACAGCACGCATATGGTACCTGTTAGAATCAAGTCTTAAATTATAGATTCCAAACTGTACATATTTTTTCATTTAGTCAAAAGGGATGTCACTTGATTTGGCAGAAAATGACAGCCGGTCTTGTAATGGGTTATCGAGTAGGTGCTGACATTATCACAATAGAGTATGAAGCATAATATCTAGCTCGGTGACACATAGCTGGATAAGTTCAAGCTTTACGCTATTTCATTACGGCATTCAATATGGCTTTTCTTGAAACATGAGTTACATGATTAATCACTGACTTCGGCAAAAAATATGAATACATCCTGCGCAAATTGTAAATATAATATACCAACGTGCTGAGATACCAAGCTGAGCACCTGGAACCCTGCTGAGAAAGTTATAACGCAAGTTCAGCATCTCAGATAGAAAACTGATGATTACAATTATTTATTTTCACTGCTGGGACACAGAGATCTAATCAAAGTATCCAAAAAGGTGAGTGATATGGTATGTGGGCACCAAATAAGAGAGGCCAAGTCAGTAACTATAAAAAAAGACATGGTTTTCTACCACATGACTGTAATATACAGGTAAAGTGATGTTTAGAATATTTTTGCAACTAGGAATTGGTAACAGGTAATGTCAGTATAAAAAATGTGCATCTTTTATGAAAGAGATATGTGCAGCGGGGGTTGTGTATATAACGTTGGTTTTATGCGTGGCATGTGGAATTTACAATAAAAGTCTTTCTAGTAGAGTATATAATTGAGATTCAGGGGATAAGCAAATTGTCAAAACATTTTTTAGCTGAAGATATTTCCTTCAGAGAGATTTAAATCTCAAAATAAATTAGGCATCATTTGGGTACAGACAAGGAAGCACTTGGCCCCCAAAGGAAAATTTAGACCTTGCCCCCACCTCCATGCTGGTCAAATGTATAGGCCCTTGTAGTGTTTTAGATTTATTAAAGACATATGTGTTAACCCTCCATGTAATAATGTACCGATCCTGGCACCTTTCCATGTTAATGTGCTCCGTCCTGAGTCCTGTCATGGTTAGGACATGGTTAATGTCCTGTTCTCACAGGGTTAACTTTTGCCGGCCTCTCTTTGGATCTGGGAGGGGTATTTGTACTCACTCCAGACTAGGATTCCCTTTCAGCTATACTGTTATTCTGGCTGTGTGTCTGACCCCCTGGTGTGCGTGGATACTGCATTGCTTGTTTGATTCCCGTGTATGACCCGGTCTGTTCCCTCACTCTGTACTCTGTCTCCCGCTTTGGTATTATTGTCTTCTCCGGTTCTGACCTCCTGGCTTGGCTATTGTTACTCCATTACAGTTTGTCCCTATTGTACCGTCCATTGCCCGTTCTGGTTTTCTGATCTTTTGCTACGTCCTGACTATTCGCTCTGTCTAACCCTTTGGTACTGTCCTGCTATCTCGTGCTCTGACCCGGCTTGATCTGGTTTCTGTCTCTGTCTATGCCCCTTGGTAACACTGTCCAGTAGTTACCTTTCTAGGAGTTTCCCTGCAGCTCCTAGCTCTGTGGAGCTTAGGCCACGCCCCCAGCAGTCACATGCTTCAGGTCCTGATAGTCTGAAGCATGCATCGTCACCGCTGCTGCCTTGTTCCACAGGTATCTTTGAGCACTGTTTTTGTACTCAGGACACGCACACTGGCTCAGTGAGCAAGTGCAGTGTGGTGTTCCTGACAAGTCCTTTTGGAAATAATGTCTCCCATTCTGTACCCCTTTCTGTAATAATGTCCCCCATCCCGTGCCCCTTTCTGTTATAATGTCCCCTGTCCTGGACCTCTTCCTGGTAGAATATCTCCCATCCAGGTGTAAAGTTCTCCATCATGGTTACCTTGCTGGTCTTATGTTCCCCATCCTGTGTGCCTTCCAGTAATAATAATGGTCTCCTACATGGTCTCCTAATGGTCTCCTACATGGTTTAATGTCCTGTCTTGTGCTCATTACTGCAATTTTTCCCCCTTCCTGGCTGCTTCCTGTAACAATGTCCCCCATCCATGTATAATGTCCTCCTTTTGGGGAGGACCCTTTCCAGTATAATGTCTCCCATCTTATAATAATGTTCTCATCATGGGTCTTTACCTTGTGTTATGTACCGCATCCTGTAACAATGCCATTCAACCTGGTATGCTGTCCTATATCCTGGGCCACATCCTGGCATAATGACACTCTTCCTGGGTCCCATTCTGGTTTAATGCCCCTCATCCTGAACCCCTTCCCTGCATAATGTCCTTCATCCATGGAACCTTCCTCGTATAATGTTTGTTGTAACACTCTTTCCCAAAACATTAAAAAACATTGACGGTGAATTGTCTGTCAGCCATACTTTACTTAGAGTCATGACTTGCACGCCAGCGTCAGTTGCTGGCCTCTGATTCTCTAGCAGCATGTATTGCAGTACAGAGAGCCGGCGGGTCTATGTACCTCAATACACTTCAGCTGAATGTGCATCCTCAGATGCAGATAAAGCTGAAATAGGCACATTAAATTCAGAGGGCATAACAAGGAACAGCAAAACATATACAGTCATAGCCAAAAGTTTAGAGAATGACACAAATATTAATTTTTACAAAGTCTACTGCTTCATTTTGTCTAATGGCCATTTGCATATACTCCAGAATGTTATAAAGAGTGATCAGCTTAACAGCAATTACTTGCAAAGTCAATATTTGCCAAGAAAATTACCTTTATCCCCCAAAACACATTTCAACATCATTGCAGCCCTGCCTTAAAAGGACCAGCTAACATCGTTTCAGTGATTGCTCCATTAACACAGGTGTGGGTGTTGATGAGGACAGGGCTGGAGATCAATCTGTCATGATTAAGTAAGAATGACACCACTGGACACTTTAAAAGGAGGCTGGTGCTTGGCATCATTGTTTCTCTTCTGTTAACCATGGTTATCTCTAAAGAAACACGTGCAGTCATCATTGGACTGCAGAAAAATGGCCTAACAGGGAAGAGTATCGCAGCTAGAAAGATTGCACCTCAGTCAACAATCTATCGCATCATCAAGAACTTCAAGGAGAGAGGTTCCCTTGTTGCAAAAAAGGCTCCAGGGCACCCAAGAAAGACCAGCAAGCGCCAGGACCGTCTCTGAAAAGTGTTTCAGCTGTGGGATCGGGCTACCAGCAGTGCAGAGCTTGCTCAGGAATGGCAGCAGGCAGGTGTGAGTGCATCTGCACCACTGTGAGGCGGAGACTCTTGGAGCAAGGCCTGGTCTCAAGGAGGGCAGCAAAGAAGCCACTTCTCTCCAGAAAAAACATCATGGACAGACTGATATTCTGCAAGAGGTACAGGGAGTGGACTGCTGAGGACTGAGGTAAAGTCATTTTCTCTGATGAATCCCCTTTTCGATTGTTTGGGACATCTGGAAAACGGTTTATTCGGAGAAGACCAGGTGAGCGCTACCACCAGTCTTGTCTCATGCCAACTGTCAAGCATCCTGAAACCATTCATGTGTGGGGTGGCTTCTCAGCCAAGGGAATGGGCTCTCTCTCAGTCTTGCCTAAAAACACAGCCATGAATAAAGAATGGTACCAGAATGTCCTCCAAGAGCAACTTCTCCCAACCGTCCAAGAGCAGTTTGGCGATCAACAATGCTTTTTTCAACATGATGGAGCACCTTGCCATAAAGCAAAGGTGATAACTAAATGGCTCAGGGAACAAAACATAGAGATTTTGGGACCATGGCATGGAAACTCCCCAGATCTTAATCCCATTGAGAACTTGTGGTCAATCATCAAGAGACGGGTGGACAAACAAAAACCTTCAAATTCAGGCAAAATAAAAGCATTGATTTTGCAAGAATGGACTGCTATCAGTCAGGATTTGATCCAGAAGTTGATTGAGAGCATGCCAGGGAGAATTGCTGAGGTCCTGAAGAAGAAGGGTCAACACTGCAAATATTGACTTGCTGCATTAACTCATTATAACTGTCAATATAACCTTTTGTTACTCATAATATGATTGCAATTATATTTCTGTATGTGATAAAAACATCTGACAAACACACATAAAAACCAGAGGGCAGCAGATCATGTGAAAATATAATATTTGTGTCATTCTCTAAACTTTTGGCCATGACTGTAAAATTACACAATCTATGATACTGGTTCAAAATGTACTCTGCATTAGGTCTGAAGGTTAATGATGACACTTTCCCTTTAAGTGACAGCAGACACGCTCCTAAATAACAACACCCAATAATGGTTGCAGCATTGCTCATAACACAGTCCAACGATGGGCCCCAGTTGCTGCCGTGGTTGTTGGCGTGCTTTGCAGAAGCCGTTGGTGCACATAATATAATAGGAACAAAATGTCCTCAGCAACAGTTCTCTTATTAACTCCTCAACAGTGGAACTAGTTCCTAAAAAATAGCTACCTACCCTTTGCTGTAACAGGTTTGGGGGTCACACAGGGATTCAGCTTGGAGTTGCAGTCCAGGGGCGGACACTGACACCTTGTGACCCCTTGTTAGAAATGTGTCTGGGACCCCTCCTTTTATGGTGACAAAAATATACAGTATATATATATATATATATACAGCTCTGGCAAAAGTTAAGAGACCACTGCAAAATTTTCAGGTTCTCTGATTTTTCTCTTTATAGGTATCTTTTTTTGAGTAAAATGTACCGTACATTGTTGTTTTGTTGTTTTATTCTACAGTATAAACTACTGACAACATGTCTCCGAAATTTAAAGCTAAAAATGTTGCATTTATTTGCAGAAAATGAGGAATCTACAAAATAATAAAAAAGAAACAGTGCGTTATTTTCAGAAAATGAGAAATGGTCAAAATAACAAAAAATGCAGTGCTTTCAGACCTCAACTAATGCAAAGAAAATAAGTTATTATTCATGTAGAAACAACAATACTTATGTTTTAACCCAGGAAGACTTCAGAAATCAATATTTTGTGGAGTAAGCATGATTTTTAATTACAACTTTCATGCGTCTTGTCATGCTTTCCACTGTTTTGAGTGACCATATGCCACTCCTGGCACAAAAATGTAAGCAGTTCTTCTTTTTTGATAGCTTGTGACTATCCATCTTCCTCTTGATTACATTCCAGAGGTTTTCAATGGGTTTCAGGTCTGGAGATTTGGCTGACCATGACAGGGAATTGATGTGATGGTCCTTCATCCACACATTGGTTGACCTAGCTGTGTGGCAAGGGGCCTGTCCTGCTGGAAAAAAACAGTCCTCAGAGTTGGGGAACATTGCCTGTGTAGAAGGAAGCAAGTGTTTTTCCAGGATAACCTTGCATGCGGCTTGATTCATGCTTCCTTCACAAAGATTAACCTGCCCAATTCCAGCCTTGCTGAAGCATCCCCAGATCATCACCGATGCTCCACCAAATTTCACAATGGGTGCAAGACACTGTGGCTTGTATGCCTCTCCAGGTCTCCATTTACCCATTAGATGACCAGGTGTTGGGCAAAGCTTAAAATTAGACTCATCAGAGAAGATTACCTTACTCCCAGTCCTCTATGGTCCAATCCTTATGGTCTTTGGTAAACTTCAGCCTGGCTCTCCTTTGCTTCTCACTGATCAAAGGCTTTTTTCTAGCTTTACATGACTTGAGCCCTGCCTCTAGGAGTCTGTTACAAACTGTTCTTGCTGTGCACTTCACCCCAGCTGCCATTTGCAATTCCATTTGTAGGTCACTTGATGTCATCCTGCGGTTGCTGAGTGACATTCGAATAAGATGACGGTCATCCTGGTCAGTGGGGAGTCAATTTCTCCCTCTGCCTATCTGTAGCTTTTTTTTCTCCAATGTCTGCTGCTTGACCTCGTTGTAATGGACTGCTGTCTTAAAAATTTTAAGGATGGAGGCAACATGACGCTCACTGTATCCCTCAGCTAGTAAAGCTAGAATTGAGCCCTTCTTTTTTTCCTCACTCAAGACTTTTCTTTTCAACTCCTTTGACATGGTTAAAAGTTATTTTTCCATTCAAATTTATTTTGGGCTTCTCCTAGCCATTGTTTGGCCATCCAGCTTGTCCTATTGCAAGAGGATTGTGAAGACCACAGCAATGATTTTTATACTTTCCCCCGTTAAATAAGATTTGGTTCAGGTGATCACATTAAGTAGAACGAGGTGTATTTTGGTTGGAATTCAACTGACACTGGAATGGAATGGCTGTCAGACATGTAGAGATGGTAATTTTTAGAAAACTGTGCAGTGGTCTCTTAATTTTTGCCAGAGCTATATATATATATATATATATATATATATATATATATATCCACACACACACATACATGTATATATATTACACAGTCGCCATCATTATGTACTAGCTGAATAGCCCGGTGTTGCCTGGGCATAGTAATTAACTGCCATCCTGCTGTCTCCCTCCACAGCCCAGCTCTCCATCCACCGTCACGCTCTCTCCTTCCGCAGCCCCACTCTCCAGTCGCTGTTGTGCATTCTCCCTCCACAGCCCTGCTCTCTTCCACAGCAACCACTGTCTCCACTGGCTGCCCTGCTCTCTCCCTCCACAGCCCCACTCTCCACTGGCTGTCCCGCTCTCTCCCTCCACAGCCCCATTCTCCAGTCACTGTACCGCTCTCAACTGGCCATCCCACTCTCTCTCTCTGCTACCCCTGACTCCTCTGGCTGTCCAACTCTCTCCCTCAGCACCCAAGCTCTCCACCCACATCCCGCTCTCTCCTTTAGCCGCCCTGCTCTCCACCCGACATCAAGTTCTCTCCTTCAGCAGCCCGCTCTCCACCCGCTGTTCCACTCTCTCCCTTTGCAGCCCCGCTATCCATGTGCCATCTCGTTCTATCCCTCTGCAGCTCCGCTCTCCATTCGTGTCCCACTCTCCCTACACAGCCCCGCTCTCTCCCTACACAGCCCCGCTCTCTCCCTCACAGCTCCGCTCTCCACCCGTGTTCTGCATTTTCCCTCTGCAACCCCACTCTCCATCCACCAGTGGGCGGGGCTATGTGGTGTGGGCATGGCTTGAAACATACACACACATACACTCAGCTTTATATATATATATATATATATATATATATATATATATAGATAGATAGATAGATAGATATTGCCATCCCTTATTACACAGTGCCCTCTCTTGTTATGAACAGCACCGACCCTTACATATACAGTGGCGAAAAAAAGTATTTAGTCAGCCACCATTTGGACAAGTTCTCCTACTTAAAAAGATGAGAGAGGCCTGTAATTGACATCATAGGTAGACTACAGCTCTGAGAGACAACATGAGAGACCAAATCCAGAAAATCACTGTCTAATTTGGCAAGATTTATTTTGCAAATTATGGTGGAAAATAAGTATTTGGTAACCTAAAAACATGCAAGATTTCTGCTCTCACAGAGCGGTAACTTCTTCTTTAAGAGGCTCCTCTGTCCTCCACTCATTACCTGTAGTAATGGCACTTGTTTGAACTTGTTATCAGTATAAAAGACACCTGTCCACAAACTCAAACAGTCACACTCCAAACTCCACAATGGTTTTTTTATGCAGAAATGTCTGCATAGTGTGCACATAGCCTAACACCTGCGGTGGGACCTACTTGTACAGAGACTGCTGCTGCTGGGATTATACAGACATTCGCAGCAGACATTAATGATTCTCTTGCTGTGGAGCACCCGCCAGGGCCAGGGGGGTACACGATACCTGGCCGGTTCTTAAGGGGATGTGTCACGGCAGCAGAGACCTGGCCAATGTTCTTGGCATCCAATAAAAATGATGATAAGGGGTGATAAAGTTAGTTTGTGATGCCACCTGTGGTATTCGGCAATTAGATGTTAGCCGATGCTGCTTGAAGAGACTAACTAATGGGGGCACAGTGCTGCATATCACTTTATATTTTTAATGGTTCATGGCTTATAGTATATTAATGGTGAGGTACATATCTGTATTCAGTGGTGGAGACACATGTATGTATACAATGTATGTGACCTTGTTATTTTCAGGGCTGCGAAGATCATCGTGGCAAAACGATTCGTGGCTGGGAGATATCGTCATGAAGGTCAGACCAGATGGAGAACAAACAGGAGAAAGCAGCTCTAATCAGGCAAGATGTCAGCAGTAAGTGCCTGGATGTAGATATTATTCTGTATCTGCACTGTGTGACATGGAGTGATAATGTCATCTGTAAATTCCCTTATTCTACAGAACATTCTCACATTTGTGTGAAATGTCCATGTGCTTCCAGTTATTTTTTATCGGATGACACACAGAGTTTTATAGGTCCATTCACACACACATGAAAATCACGGAACTGAGAATAAGATCCTTGAGGGTCAGAGAATGTTCAGCTCTGATCCAATTTTGAGTATCACAATAGAACATGCTCAATGTGTCTGTAAAAGTGGGCAGCACACCAACACTGCACACAGATACAAGGATGTAGCCTTATTATGTATAGCATAGTTCCTTAGTATATATTGTCCTCACTTTTTGTGTCTAACACCGTCCTTAGTTACATAGTTTCCTCTTTTATTATGTTTAGTATAACACAGTCCCTTATTGCGTACCATCCTCTCTATTTATATATAATGCTGTTCCTTATTAGGTAGCTTCCTCTGCTGTTAGGTACAGTGCTGTCTCTTGCATAGTTTATTCTTGTTATTTTTGCTATTCACAGCGCCCTCTTTTGGGGCAACTGGTGAATAGACTACCAAGCCATCAGCTCCTCCATTAGAAAAGAAGCTTTTGCATGCTCCATCAGCCATCATTGCATTATACATTCAACAAGAGAGGACAGTATGTAACAAAGACAGTGCTCTATATAATCCGACAAATTATAAAAAAAACGGACTCCTTCCCAGAAAACGCGCGTTTTTGACGCGATTTTTGCGCGTTTTTGCCGTGATTTTTGTGAGTTTTTGACGCAATTTTTTCCGGAGCGTCCCCAGACACATAGAAAATAGCCAGAAATGCGGAATTTACAGATAAATTAATGAGCATGCCGCGTTTTTTAAAAGTAAAAAATGCATCAATATGCACAAAAAGTGCAAAATGCATTAAAATGAATGGGAAGCTTCTTTTATGCGTTTTTTGCATGGATTTTTTGGTAAATCCGCTGGAAAAACACGAAAAAAAATGCGACGTATGAACACAGCCTTACACTTTCCCCCTGGTAAGTAACTGTGGGCCCCAAAGCAAAAAATGACGATTCGCTACCTGAAATAGATACTTGTGGTAAAACATCCTGACTAACACCACAATCAGTCACATTCTCCCATGACTTATGGGTATTAAGGGGAAATATGGTCACATACTATTGAAATTAATGGTTAATACTCTGGAAATCTCAATAATGTTACCATTGTGGTGGGTCTGGTGTCCCGTTTGGGACTAGTGTGTTCAACAGTGATCCCTTTATAGTCTCCCAACTGATGACATTAAGACTTGAGCCCCATAACTCTCTCGTCTTCTCTTAGTAATTCTGCATCCCCAGAACTCTCCCCCAACTGAGGATGGCGTGGGATTTGTGGCTGGTGCAAACAGATGTTTGGCCTTACAGGCAGTAGAAGTTGATTAGAATAGGTTTGGGCAGTCCCCCTTTCATTCTTTGGCTTTACAACTTGTTCTCAAAGTCTTCTGCCATGGTGAGTCTGACGACACAGCATTTCATCTTAATTATCCAGATATCTATTTTCAGTAAGCCAGGAGGCATAGACTTTTACCTTTATGTTGACTCTTCTTGTAGGTTGAATTGATATTTGTAAATTGATGAATGGTTGTTCTTTACTTCTTATATGAGCTCCTAAAGTTAATTTACTGTTATCTTTGCAACACAGGGATGCAGGGTCACTGAACAATGATATTTGCTGATATGTTGATTACACATTATATTAGGCCATGCAGTTTGTTGACTTGCAAACACTGAAGGATAAACTAAATAATCAAACAATGATAGTTGACCTGTGAATAATGGCTTGAACAAGAGCTGTGAATTATTCAAAGGGGATATGCATTTGTAACAATATACATCCATACATCTAACACATCCAAGAGATCCAAAGTTATTTACAAAACCCCAGTTAGGAACACTCTACAGGATAGCTGCCAGATCATGACTCCATCACGAGGAACACAGATTTGACATTCTACAGGATACCAGCTTAGGGGAATATGGACATGGCTGAAAGAATAGAGATCTGCTCCATTGACCATCACTGAACCCAGGGATATGTTTGGGGTAGTCAGAATTTGGACCAACTGGTCACTTGAGCCTGATGGATATGCTTGGGAAAACTAGGTTTGGGACCCACCGGTCACCTGGCTCCATGGAGAAGATCAGAGAAGCCAGGTTGTGACCCTCTGGTCTCCTGGCCTTGTATCTCAATGGACTTTCAGCTTCCTAAGCTTGTTGTTACCTCCTCTTCTTGGATATTTTGCTGGAACTGTTTTATGTGTTATTTGCCTATTTTGTGGTTCAAAAAAGTATTGCTAGACTATTTTACCCTCACTTTGTGTTGTCTGAGTAGTATTACGCCCATGGTAAAAGGAGAGTGGGCACTTGGTGGTATGAGCCCTGGTCACTCGGTTCAGCTAGTGGACTAGAGCACCTGCTGATCCCCCATATCTCCATAGTGATCTTTCTTGGAAATACACCAGGTACAGGATTTACAATAGTCCTTAACATTAGCTCTCATTCTTGGCTAGTAAAATCGATTGGCTATACAATACAGCTGATGACTAGTAGATTAGGCATCATGACACCATATGATTATTTTAAAGGGATGGTCCAGCACCTGAAAAGTATTTTCTAACTATCTATTCTTACACCCTAACCACTTTTGTAATGAGCTTTATTATCTAACACTCTACATTTTTCCCTATCTACCTAATCTCTAAATGTGTTTTTTAATGTACTTACTGTGATGTTTCATTTGACAGAAGTCTCAAACATGACATCACACAAAGCCAGGGCTGCACTCACTCCTCTCAATGTTCATTGCTCGTCCTGGAACAGGACGTCACAAAGGGCAGTGCAGCAGTTACTTAATACTTTCTTGCATCGCTGCCCCCTCTGAAGACATTTTGAATCATGGGTGATGGATGCTGTGGCTGATGTGAGTGCAGTGCCAGCTCTTTGCTTTTATCTCTGCTGCCACAATAGGTTCTGTGAAAGAAGCCACTTTCAGGTGGTGGAGATAGAAGCAGTGAGTGGACACCACCGCTCCATAGCTTCTAGCACCACTTTCAAATGAATCATCTTGAGTGGGCGGTACTGGAGTCACTCACAGCTTCTATCTTTCGCCTCAAGACGTCTTCTTTCACAGAAAATAAGGTGGCAGTGGAAACAGAATCAGAGAGACGAAACTGCACTCACATCAGCCTCAGCATCCATCACCCAGGATCCAGGACGGCTTCACAAGGGGGGTGGCGATGCAGCAAACTAGTGAGTAACTGTAGCACTGCCCCCTGTGTCTTCCACTGAACTCTGCAGAAGTGAGTGCAGCCTCCTGAGACGTAACGTTTCAGACCCCTCTAAAATGAAACGTCACAGGAAGTACAGAAAAAAAAACACGTTTAGAGATTAGATAGATTCAGAACATTGTAGGGTATTGGATAATAGAGCAAATTGCAAAAGTGGTTAGGTTGCAAAGATACATAGTTAGAAACTATATTTTAGGAGTCAGACCACCCCTTTATGGGACTATCCTAATTTAAAACACATTGTCCAAAGTTAACCCCTTTAATCATTGTTGTACCCCCATATTTTTTAAGATTTATCTATTTGGGATTTGGGAGTACAGCTTCTAAAAATGTGCTACTGGATGCCTAACAATGTGATGTTGAAGCTAAACACTGACCCTTCCAATGCAATTTTGTCAGAAAACTTTAATTTAAAAAGAATTTTTTAACTATAGTCCCAAAGGCTGTAGAGCAAAATTTGGACATGCATCCCCACTATCACCAGCTTGTCCTTTGGCACACATCAAGATGAATATAGAGCTGGCATTGTTGTACCCTCTGGAGCCATGAAAGCTACACGCTTGTCTAACCCTGATTGTAGAACTGTAAGGTGACGGGCAGAAGGAAGATGCTGCACCTTTAATAATTACTAGAAATGAGTGCAGTCTGATGGCCACCCACCTAAATAGCTGAAGATCTTTGGAACTGTAAAATATGGACGAGCAGCAGGGTTGAAGCCTACACAGATGTTTTAAGAATGTAAGACTTTTGTTATGTTAATTTTTTTTATCTATTGTTTTCCTTGTAAAAATCTCTATATATAAAACTGAATGCGTGCGTGTGTGTGTATCACCAACCAATCACGAAGCATCTTTCATTTCACCAGAGCTGTTAAAAAAAAGCTGAGTGGTGATTTGTTGCTATGAGCAACAGCATGTGTGTGTGTCAGCCAAGCTCACTCCACATAGCACCAGCCAATCCCTAAGCATTTTTCATTTCACCACAGCTGTTTAAAAGATGCTGAGCTGTGATTGGTTGCTATGAGCAACAATTTTTACCACCTCAGAAAACACCTCAGCAGACACTGACATGGTGAGAGAAATCTAGCATCCCTGGGAACATAAGCTCCCAGCCATTTTCTGCCTCCCAAAAAGGAGCAGAGAGCACGACAGAAATAAATCCCCCCTCCCGTGCCCATAGACACATCACACATCCTCCATCCAAAAGGCACATCTTCCCTCTTAAAGGGATCATTGGTATGGAAGTTAGGGCAAATCCATCCAGTGCTTTGGTACTGACCCCAGGCCTCTCTTAAAGGGATCTCCGGAATGGAAGTCAGGGCAAATCCCTCAGTGCTCTGATTTTGACCCCAGGCTTCTATTAAAGGGATCATTGGTATGGAAGTCGGGGCAAATCCATCCAGCGCTTTGGATCTAACACCAGGCCTCTCTTAAAGGGATCCCCAGTATGGAAGTTAGGGCAATTCCACTCAGCATTCTGGTTCTGACACCAGGGTCTCTTAAAGGGATCCCCGGTATGAAAGTCAGGGCAATTGCCTTCAAATGCTCTGGTACTGACCCCAGGCTCTCTTAAAGGGATCTCCTGTTTGGTAGTTAAGGCAAATCCCTCAGTGCTCTGAATCTGACCCCAGGATTCTATTAAAAGGATCATTGGTATGGAAGTGAGGGGAAATCCACTCTGCGCTCTGATTCTGACCCCAGGCCCCTCTTAACCCCTTACCTACAATTGACGTAATATTCCGTCCATGTGACCATGGACCTAATTACCATGGACGGAATATTACGTCATCGCGATCAGCGGCGCCCACGTGGTGAGCGCCGCTGATCGCGGCCGAGTGTCAGCTAATTATCATAGCTGACACCCGGCACAATGTGTCAGGGGCGGTCACGGACCGCCCCTGACACGTTAACCCCTTGCACACCGCGATCAAACGCGATCGCGGTGTACCGGGGGTTAAAGGGAAGCATCGGCAGGGAGGGGGCTCCCTCCGTGCTTCCCTGAGCCCCCCACGGCAGCGCAATGTGCAGCGCTGCTGCGGGGGACTCCCTTCCTCCAGGCCCCCGAATCCAAGATGGCGACGGGGGCCTTCGGGGGCCTGAGGAAGCTGGCTTCCTCAGTGCCTGCAAAGCGCAGGCATGAGGAAGTCTGCAGCAGTGCCTGTGACAGATCGCTGATCTGTCACAGTGATCTGTGATGTGACAGATCAGCGATCTGTCACAGGACAGTGATGTCCCACCTGGGACAAGGTAATAAAGTAAAAAAAAAAAAAAAAAAAGTGTTAAAAATAATTTAAAAAAAATCGCTAAATAAATTAGTTAAAAAAAAAAAAATATTCCCCAATAAATCCATTTTTTGAAAATAAAAAAAAAACAAAACAATAAAAGTACACATATTTGGTATCGCCGCGTCCGTAATGACCTGCCCTATAAAACTGTCCCATTAGTTAACCCCTTTAGCGAACCCCTTAAAAAATAAAAATAAAAAACGAAGCAAAAAATAATGATTTATTATCATACCACCGAACAAAAAGTGCAATAACGCGCGATCAAAAAGACGCATATAAATATCCATGGTACCGCTGAAAACGTCATCTTGTCCCGCAAAAAACGAGCCGCCATACAGCATCATCAGCGAAAAAATAAAAAAGTTATAGCTCGCAGAATAAAGCGATACAAAAATAATTATTTTTTATATAAAATTGTTTTCATTGCAAAAAACCGACAAAACATAAAAAAACGACCTAAATGAGGTATCGCTGTAACCGTACTGACCCGAAGAATAAAAACGCGTTATCAATTTTACCGCACGCGGAATGGTGTAAACGCACCCCCCAAAAGAAATTCATGAAAAGCTGGTTTTTGTTCATTCTGCATCCCAAAAATCGGAATAAAAAGCGATCAAAAAATGTCACGTGCCCGAAAATGGTACCAATAAAAACGTCAACTCGTCCCGCAAAAAATAAGACCTCACATGACTCGGTGGGTCAAAATATGGAAAAATTATAGTTCACAATATGTGGTGATGCAAAAACTATTTTTACAATAAAAAGCGTCTTTTAGCGTGCGACAGCCGCCAAACATAAAAACCGCCATAAATCGTAAATCAAACCCCCCGTTATCACCCCCTTAGTTAGAGAAAAATAATAAAACTAAAAGAAAATGTATTTATTTCCATTTTCCCGCTAGGGGTAGGGTTAGGGCTAGGGTTAGGGTTAGGGCTAGGGTTAAGGCTAGGGTTAGGGTTAGGGTTAGGGTTAGGGCTAGGGTTAGGGCTAGGGTTAGGGTTAGGGATAGGGTTAGGGCTAGGGCTCAGATTAGGGTTAGGGGTGTGTTGAGGTTAGGGTTGGAGTTATAATTGGGGGTTTCCACTGTTTGGGCACATCAGGTGCTCTCCAAAGGCAACATGGCGTCTGATCTCAATTCCAGCCAATTCTGCGTTGAAAAAGTCAAATGGTGCTCCTTCCCTTCCAGGCTCTGCCATGTGCCCAAACAGTGTTTTACCCCCACATGTAGGGTATCAGCCTACTCAGGACAAATTACAAAACAACTTTTGGGGTCCAATTTCTCCTGTTACCCTTAGGAAAATAAAAAATTGGGGGCAAAAATATAATTTTGCGGAAAAAAATGTTTTTTTTATTTTCACGCCCAGGCGTTATAAACTTCTGTGAAGCACTTGGGGGTTCAAAGTGCTCTCCACACATCTAGATAAGCTCCATGGGGGGTCTAGTTTCCAAAATGGGGTCACTTGTGGGGAGTTTCAATAGTTTAGGTACATCAGGGGCTCTCCAAACGCACATGACACCCGCATACCAATCCATCAAAGTCTGCATTCCAAAACGTCACTACTTCCCTTCCGAGCCCCGACGTGTGCCCATACAGTAGTTTTCTCCCACATATGAGATATCAGCGTACTCAGGACAAATTGGACAACAACTTTTGGGGTCCAATTTCTCCTGTTACCCTTGGGAAAATAAAAAAAATGGGGACTAAAAGATGATGTTTGTTGAAAAAATACGATATTTTTATTTTCACGCCCGGTCGTTATAAACTTCTGTGAAGCACTGGGGGGTTCAAAGTGCTCACCACACATCTAGATAAGTTCATTAGGGGGTCTAGTTTCCAAAATGGGGTCACTTGTGGGGGGTTTCCACTGTTTAGGTACATCAGGGGCTCTCCAAACGCAACATGACACCCGCAGACCATTCCATCAAAGTCTGCATTCCAAAACGTCAGTACTTCCCTTCCGAGCCCCGACGTGTGCCCATACAGTAGTTTTCTCCCACATATGAGGTATCAGCGTACTCAGGACAAATTGGACAACAACTTTTGGGGTCCAATTTCTCCTGTTACCCTTGGGAAAATAAAAAAATGGGGACTAAAAGATCATGTTTGTGGAAAAAATACGATTTTTTTATTTTCACGCCCGGTCGTTATAAACTTCTGTGAAGCACTGGGGGGTTCAAAGTGCTCACCACACATCTAGATAAGTTCATTAGGGGGTCTAGTTTCCAAAATGGGGTCACTTGTGGGGGGTTTCCACTGTTTAGGTACATCAGGGGCTCTCCAAACGCAACATGACACCCGCAGACCATTCCATCAAAGTCTGCATTCCAAAACGTCAGTACTTCCCTTCCGAGCCCCGACGTGTGCCCATACAGTAGTTTTCTCCCACATATGAGGTATCAGCGTACTCAGGACAAATTGGACAACAACTTTTGGGGTCCAATTTCTCCTGTTACCCTTGGGAAAATAAAAAAATGGGGACTAAAAGATCATGTTTGTGGAAAAAATACGATTTTTTTATTTTCACGCCCGGACGTTATAAACTTCAGTGAAGCACTGGGGGGTTCAAAGTGCTCACCACACATCTAGATAAGTTCCTTGGGGGGTCTAGTTTCCAAAATGGTGTCATTTGTGGGGGGTTTCTACTGTTTTGGTACATCAGGGGCTTTCCTAATGCGACATGGTGTCCGATCTCAATTCCAGCCAAAAACGTCAAATGGCGCTGCTTCCCTTCCGAGCTCTGCCATACGCCCAAATAGTGGTTTACACCCACATGTGGGGTATCAGCGTACTCAGGATAAATTGCACAATATCTTTTAGGGTCCTGTTACTTTTGGAAAAATAAGTATTGAGGGTGAAAAGATCATTTTTGTGGAAAAAATATGATTTTTTAATTGTACTGCTGTACGTTATAAACTTCTGTGAAGCCCTTGGGGGTTCAAAGTTCTCACCACACATCTAGATAAGTTCCTTGGGGGGTCTAGATTCCAAAATGGTGTCATTTGTGGGGGGTTTCCACTGTTTTGGTACATCAGGGGTTTTCCAATCGCGACATGGTGTCCGATCTCAATTCTAGCCAAAAACGTCAAATGGCGCTGCTTCCCTTCCGAGCTCTGCTATGCGCCCAAATAGTCATTTACACCCACATATGGGGTATCAGCGTACTCAGGACAAATTGCACAATAACTTTTAGGGTCCTGTTACCCTTGGAAAAATAAAAATTGTGGGTGAAAAGATCATTTTTGTGGAAAAAATATGATTTTTTAATTGTACCGCTGTACGTTATAAACTTCTGTGAAGCCCTTGTGGGTTCAAAGTTCTCACCACATATCTAGATAAGTTCCTTGGGGGGTCTAGTTTCCAAAATGGGGTCACTTGGGGGGGTTTCCACTGTTTAGGTACATCAGGGGCTCGCCAAACGTGACATGGCGTCCGATCTGAATTCCAGCCAATTTTGCATTGAAAAAGTCAAACGGCGCTCCTTCCATTCTGAGCTCTGCCATGCGCCGAAACAGTGGTTCCCCCCCACATATCAGGTATCAGCGTAGTCAGGACAAATTGCACAATAACTTTTGCAGTCCAATTTCTCCTGTTACCCTTGGTAAAATAAAGAAAATTGAACCTGAAGTATTTTTTTTGTGAAAAAAAGTTAAATGTTCATTTTTTTTTTAATATTCAAAAAATTCCTGTGACTCACCTAAAGGGTTAATAAACTTCTTGAATGTGGTTTTAAGCACCTTGAGGGGTGCAGTTTTTAGAATGGTGTCACTTTTGGGTATTTTCTATCATATAGACCCCTCAAAGTGGCTTCAAATGTGAAGTGGTCCCTAAAAATAAAATGGTGTTGCAAAAATGAGAAATCGCTGGTCAATTTTTAACCCTTATAACTTCCTAGCAAAAAAAAATTTTGGTTGCAAAATTGTGCTGATGTAAAGTAAACATGTGGGAAATGTTATGTATTAAGTTTTTTGTGTGCCGTATCGCTGTGATTTAAGGGCATAAAAATTCAAAGTTGGAAAATTGCGAAATTTTCAAAATTTTCGCCAAATTTCCGTTTTTTTCACAAATAAACGCAAGTTATTTGAATGCAATTTTACCACTAACATGAAGTACAATATGTCACGAGAAAACAATGTCAGAATCACCAGGATCCATGAAAGCGTTCCAGAGTTATGACCTCATAAAGGGACAGTGGTCAGAATTGTAAAAATTGGCCCGGTAGTTAACGTGCAAACCACCCTTGGTAGTGAAGGGGTTAAAGGGATCCCCGGTACGGAGGTGAGGGCAAATCCACTCTGCGCTTTGGTACAGACCCCAGGCCTATCTAAAAGGGATCTCAGGTAAAGAAGTTAGGGTAAATCCCTCAGCGCTCTGATTCTCATCCCATACTTCTATTAAAAGATCCCTAGTATGGAAGTTAGGGCTATTCCACTCAGCGCTCTGGTTCTGACCCCAGGCTGATAGGATTATGTGGGATATTAGGGATAGTAGTCTGGTGGCTCTGGCTGACGAGATGATGTGGGATATTAGGGGTAGTAGTCCAGAGGTTGTGAGATGATGTGGGATATTAGGGGTAGTTGTCCTGTGGCTCTGGCTGATGGGATGATGTGGGATATTGCCGGTAGTAGTCCGGTGGCTTTGACTGGATGATGTGGGATATTAGTAGTCTGGTGGCTCTGGCTGACGGGACTATGTGGGAAATTAGAGATAGTAGTCCGACGGTTGTGACGGGATGATGTGGGATATTAGGGATAGTTGTCCAGTGGCTCTGGCTGACGGGATGATGTGGGATATTAGGGGTAGTTGTCCAGTGGCTCTGGCTGACGGGATGATGTGGGATATTAGTAGTCCGGTGGCTCTGGCTGACGGGACGATGTGGGATACTAGGGGTAGTAGTCCTGCGGCTGTGACAGGATGATGTGGGATATTAGGGGTAGTAGTCCAGTGGCTCTGGCTGACGGGATGATGTGGGATATTAGTAGTCCGGTAGCTCTGGCTGATGGGATGATGTGGGATATTAGGGGTAGTAGTCTGGTAACTCTGGCTGATGGGATGATGTGGGATATTAGGGGTAGTAGTCCGGTGGCTCTGGCAGACGGGATGATGTGGGATATTAGTGCTAGTAGTCCAGCGGCTGTGACAGGATGATGTGGGATATTAGGGGTAGTAGTCCAGTGGCTCTGGCTGACGGGATGATGTGGGATATTAGTAGTCCGGTAGCTCTGGCTGATGGGATGATGTGGGATATTAGGGGTAGTAGTCTGGTAACTCTGGCTGATGGGATGATGTGGGATATTAGGGGTAGTAGTCCGGTGGCTCTGGCAGACGGGATGATGTGGGATATTAGTGGTAGTAGTCCGGCGGCTGTGACAGGATGATGTGGGATATTAGGGGTAGTAGTCCGGTGGCTATGGCAGACAGGATGATGTGGGATATTAGTAGTCCGGTGGCTCTGACTGATGGGTCGATGTGGGATATTAGGAGTAGTAGTCTGGTAACTCTGGCTGATGGGATGATGTGGGATATTATAGTGAATGTGGCTATGCGGAGTGGGCGGGGCTATACACTCAGCTTTATATATGTATAGATATAACCATTATAATCTGTTATAACTAACCGTAGTTAGTTACTATGCCTGGGCAACGCCGGGCTCTTCAGCTGGTATTTATATAAAATAAAAAAGCTATACATTTTATCGCATAGATTTGTTTATTACTACAGAGAGACGCAAGCGAAACCGTTAACGGAATTAAATATAATTAGCAATATCTGCTTAACTTTCTAGGTCTCACAATGATCAAAATATATTTTTTAAATGGTTACTTTACCCTTAAGGCTAGAAGTAAAAAATCTTTTCTTGCTGCTCTCCCCATTTATCAGGGAATTTCTGCAGCTGAGTAGAGTCAATCAAATCTTTAAACACATGCCTAATATAGGTCAGGAACATGACATGCTCTGTCACCTACGAATCTGCTTTGTGGAGAAGTCTCATCTGAGGAGTAATTGTCAACTCTGCTCTTTAGTGTCAACATGGAAGAGATGGTGGGAAGAAGGTTCGGACACAAGGACATGACAGTTGACAGAAAGCTTTGAAAGTCACTGGAGGCTCATGACATAATATTCTTTGTGATTGCTTCTCTGGGAATCACCAGCTGCATCTTTTGAGCAGTATGATTAATCTATTCCATTTAAATCACATTTATTAACATTATATGGCAATGTAATGTTTCATAATAAGGGATATATTATAATATCAACACTGATCATTGCAAATATATAACAAAAAATAAAAAAAGAGCATTTAACAATTTTTGCAAAACCACCCTTTGTACTCAATATATGACAGCTAGCATGCTATGCTTTTCATCTATGCCACTAGGCAGCATAAATTTATATATGGCCCAAGGTAGGTGTAAGATTCAAAGAACATGAGCAATAATGTGACAATGAGAAATAATGTGCACAATCCAAGACTGGAGCACATGGGACAGATTTCTTAATAAGGGTCTAACAGCAGAAAGCTTACAAATAGAGATTAGTGAATATTTCAATGTTCGGTTCGGATTACGATTGGCGAATTTGCAATATTCGCAGATTAATTTGTTGAATATTCACCGAACATAGAGCAATGGGAGGCAAAAGCAAACGCATGCACAACCCCTTATAACGGCCCCAAAGGCTGTCAAAACACATCAAATGAGGGACAGACACCAGGAAAGTGGCCTAACACTGCATGACATTGCAGAAGTCAGCCATGAGGCATGAGGTATCGGGGGTTTGGGCCAGCATTTACAGCTTTCAATTGAACGTCACAGTAAGACGAGGTGGGTAAGGGATCGGTGTAGGCCTCCTATGCTGGGAGTCCTGATACCACACGCAACCTCCAGTATGTGGGCTGCACAATAGGTCCTCTTAAGAGAAGAGTGAGGAAACATTTATTGGAAGCCACCAGCCAGAACTATAATATTTCAGCAGTTTCAAGGATGAGCTTTCCGATATTTGCGATATCGGAATTCCGATTTCCGATACCGATATTTATTTCACATCGGAAATTGGAAATCGGAAAGCAGAAGAAGACTAAGCATGGTTTAAAGGGAGTGTAGCCGTTCCTCCACGCGGTGCTCCTGGAAACTCCCTGCAAAGCAAGGTGAGCAGAATGCAGACACATGTCAGTCAAAGGGCATATTAACACCACCACTGGCAGTTTTAATTTAATAATGTAAAATCACTAACCCTAACCCCTAACCCTTAACCTTTACCATTAACTCTAACCCCTAACCCTTACCCTAACCCTACTAAGGCTGAGTTCACACGTTGCATTTTTTTCGCGTTTCCGCGGCGGTTTTAACCGCGTGATTTTGCCGCGAAAACGCGAAAAATAAGCATCCCATGCATTCCTATGGGATTCCGCAATGCTGTGCTAATGCTGCGGTTTTTACCGCGGTGGAATCGCTTCGAGGTAAAAACCGCAGCGTGCTCATTAATTTGCGGAATCGCGGCAATCCCGCACCCATAGGAATGCATTGTTCTGCTTACTTCCCGCATGTGGCTGTGCACACCATGCGGAAAGTAAGCAGAACAATTGCGGATGGTACCCACGGTCCGGAGGAGAGGAGACTGTCCTCCGGGCTTTGGGTACCATATCCCTGTAAAAAATAGAATTTAAAATAAAAAATATTGCTATTCTCACCCTCCGACATCCCGCGCAGCCTTCCCGCTTCCCTTCACGCTCCGTTCCCAGTAGTCCTTTGCGAAAATGCTCGCGATGACGTCCGTTCTCGCGGGATCGCGAAGTCTCGCGGTCATTCGCGCGACGTCATCGCTAATTACCGCGAGACGTCGCGATCCCGCGAGAACTGACGTCATCGCGGGCATTTTCGCAAAGGATTACTGGGAACGGATGCGCGGGATGTCGGAGGGTGAGAATAACACCGTTTTTTTTTTTTTTTACATTCTATCTTTTACTACTGATGCTGCATAGGCGGCCTCAGTAGTAAAAAGTTGGTCACACTCGTCAAACACTATGTTTGACGAGTGTGACCAACCTGTCAATCAGTTCTCCAAGCGATGCTACAGATCGCTTGGAAAACGCTAGCATTCTGCAAGCTAATTACGCTTGCAAAATGCTAGTTTTTCCGTGGGAAAATCGCGGGAATTTAAAATGCGATTTTCCCGCGGACTGGAATTCCGGAATTCTCGCGGTAATTTCCGCGAGAGTTCCGGTACGTGTGCACTTAGCCTAATAGTGTTGAGCGACTTTTGGTTTTTTAGGGTCGAGTTTCGTTTCATGAAACCCGACTTTTCCAAAAGTCGGGTGGAGCAAAATCGGCCGACTATAGGGAAAAGTCGGGGTCGTCCTGAAACATGAAACCCAATGTAAGTCAATGGAGAATTAAAGTCGGCAGTGAGAGGAGGACAGGAAACACACCAACAGTGCCCATTTGAATGCCAAAAGCATAAATTCTTGTTACTGAAGCTTGTCAACCTTAATTAACTTCATAATACAAGTTACGCACTGAAAAATGAGGGTTATTTGGCTACAGTTGTAGGGGGGAGGGCTGGCTCCAGGTTTTCGTGGGCCCAGGGCCAAAGAGCGCCCCTTTAACACATACCACAACTCATGATGCTCTGATACGGCAGAGAAATAGCAGTATAGTACAATGAAAAATACTTCACTTCTTACATCTCATGACTGATATCCATTTTAAATTCTCCAATACCTCCAAAAACGGACAGTATATAACTCCATACAATATTATGGCCAGCGCTTAGTGCGCTATACAGAGTAATGAGGCCCATATATTTCTCCATACGGAATCATTATTCCCATATAATGTTTCAAATCGTATATGATGAGCTCCACATAATGCTACAGTATATGTTGGTCCCAATGGATGAAGCTCCACTGTCTTATGGGCCCAAAAAATGCTCCATATATAATGGGCCCCATTTCTACTGCTCTAGTGTATAATGGGCCCTGTAAATGCTGCTCCAGTGTCTGATGTCCACCTTTGGAATGCTCCAGTGTATGGTGGGCCCCATATATCATTCACCAGAGTATAATGCTCCCCAAAAATTGCTGTCCCAACATTGAAAACAATTATATAAGTCTCCTTGCTAGGGAATCCCTGCACTACTCTGAACTCCTTGTCGTCCCCATCTTCCATCTCACTGCACTTGGCTGTTTAGGCCCTCCCACTGGCAGAGACACTTTTGCGCACTATGCGGTGCCCTGTGCCAGTGCCATTGCCCATGAGTATGCCCCCCACCTGCTCAAGGAATCGCACTTTCATCTGCACCTTCCTCTTTGTCACCGTGTAAGGTGGTATAGTATGGGGGAAGGGGAACCTGAGTTTCCTCTGGGTCAGATTCTGGCTGTGTAGAGTGCGAGGGGAATGTAGTGGTCTGGGTCAATGTACCAGCAGCATCATCCAGCAGTGGCTGGGCCTCAGTGCACTTGTGGCGTCCTCAAGAGTACGGTCGCCACTGTGGCATTGCCTTCCTCCTATGGAGTGTGTTGTCAAGCTTGGGAGCAATGAAGGATCTCTCTAGCAGTGAAACCAACACACAACACATTTCCCACTCCAGGCCAGCAAGGAGACCTCTGAACCTGACTGCTGAGGAGCTGCTCTCTGTGGTCAGGAGGAGGTAAGTTAGGGCACTCTGTGCAGGGAAGGGGAAGTGTGTGGACGTGAGAAGGGGAGCTGGAGGATGAGCAGAGTTAAGGCTCACTCCTAGCTGGAGCGCATGGTCCGGATTACGGTCTCCGAGTTTGTAGGGACACTGACGTTCCTGCAGCAGAAACCGGGGGAAGTAGCAGCTATAAATGCTCTGTACCCAACTAAGGCTCGGAGGCCCCAGCATCGACGTGTGCGAGGCAGAAGGAAAAGGCTACAGCTGTCTGCCATACAAGTAAAGTCTGAGGAACATCTGTTAGACAGGAGGCGTTTCAGTGAACCACGGTCCTGTGAGTGCTTCCCCCACAAGCGCTAGAAAGGAGATGTTCAGGAAGGTACATGTTGGCGGAGTGTTGGAAGGGAGCTTTCCATTCTGGTCCCGGAGGTTGGCAGAGGTCCTGACCCGGAGGACACAGCACGGAGGCAGGCATCTGTGTAACCTGCAGACTGTGAGTAAAGCTTTGGAACTGCACGCTCTGGTGTCCTACAGTTATTCCATCACCGCTACATCTGGGTACCAGCACCTACACCGCCTCTGCCTTTCCCCCATCACTACATCTACACTTCCCTGGGACTCCAGCTCCACCTGTGGGGAGCTTCACCATCTTTGCTGCACAACACCATCAGTCCCAGAGGATCTGCATGCAGCGTCGGCCTAACATCTATGTTGCCGAACACCACAGGTGGCGTCAAACTATCTATATAAACTCTTTACCATTATACCACGCCATTTACATGGGCGCCCAGGGCCACCGTCCGGGTCACCGCTGCTGTGACACATCCCACTGACACCGGCCCGGTACCGAGTACCCCACAGCCCTGGGAGGGCGACCCATATGCCGACTGCTGATCGGGCGGCGTTATTCCCACGAACCTCCAAACAGCATCCCTGAAGGCAAAGTTTTTGGTTTCCAGGGGCAGTATGATTGCAAAGCTGAACCTTAAAGGAATGTCCAAAAGGGCACCACCAGGAGTGGAGCCTGTGGCTTAATTGGACTGCACCTGGGAAACCACTACCATACAAGCTACAGAAAAGATGGACAGATTGCAAGCTTTGTCGATTCTGTGTGTGGTGTGGTATGTCCGTTTGTAGTTGTGCTAGCGAATTCTCAGCTTTATTCCGTTAACGACTGAGACTCCGGCATGGCCCTGCGGTACGCGTCAAGCTTACTAGAGGGATACGCAAGGCTGTGGCACGTGAGATCGAGCAATAACAGGTCTAGCATTCCAGTACATGTCCGGGGCTGCATGCACGCTACACTGAAAGGACCAGCTTTTGTCGCTTACAGGTGCAGATAACCTGCTGAACTCCGTTAGTGATAGGGATCTGGGATTCAGACTATTCCCCGCGAACGATGATTTCCCAATAAGTTCAGGTCAACCGCAATTCCGGAGTTAGGCCTAACCGTCATTCCTGAAAAAATTACGTGTCCAAACCACAGGTGCTGTAGCTTACTTAACAGCTCGGCGGCCGTTATCAGGCCCAGTATGGATTCAACAACATTGTAGAAAGTTGATAAAGGGTACAGTTTCACCAAATAACACGTATATATGTAGCCTAGATTACACATTAAAAATATATGTCTATAGATCAGGAGGCAGACTCAGATGTTCTCAGGCCCAGTATGGATTTGACCAGATTGTACAAAGTTGAGAAAGGGTACTTTATCACTGGATAGCAGGTATATATAGCATAGTTTAAACATGTAAAATCTCTGTGTTCTCAGTATGGATTACACAGCATTCTAAAAAGTGGAAAAAAGGAAATTCATTTGAGGTGTACACAACTATATACTTTTGGTGTTATTTTTAAATCTTCATATATATTTCTGTCTCAGTAATACAGTCCAGCCTCTCCGCAATAGGAAATGAGATGCATACAATTAGTGACATAAAGGATATTGATTGCAGAAATCTAGGAATTATTATTCACGGGAAAAACTTCAGTCACAATTCTCATAGGCGATGCTGACCCTCAATTAATTTGTGTGTTGAGACAGTGAAAACATTTTTTTGTGAATAAAGTCTTGCTGTATCGCACTTCCGTTGATTCCGTCACTGTTACTCATCTCAATCCAATTTTTATCACAGGGAGCGATGTAAACATGGTGCTCACTGGCTATCATGATCTGTCACGTAACTTTGGAGTGCAAAAGACAGAAGCCACAGGCCGTAGGCGCTTCTATTTGATTGGCACATTTGAAATGTGCGCCGGAATGTCACACGTTTGTGAGTAGGAAAACCGTGAAAGCTGATGATAAACCACCACTGCATGTAATTGTGAGTCAACGTCCATAAGAAATGGAAGCCACTGATCATCTGGAGCTAGAGCCCGGCCAGCAGGACAGGGCATAGCTACATCTTAACCATCATCTTTCAGTTCAATCAATTTGTAGTGGCAGTCCCAGTGAAGGATTTGACAGCCCAAACTACACAGCAGAGGAGCAGGGAGAGGTAAACATTGCAAATGCTGGGGCCCTGCCCAAGCAAGGGGGGCACACTCGTGGGCGTCGGTACTGGCACTGGGCCCCTCATAGTACGGCGGTGTGTCTGACGGCGGGTGTGCACCACCACTGTCAGAGACAATTGATTGCACTATGAGGGACCCTATGCCAGTGCCCGCGCCCAAGAGTCGGCCTACCCACCTGTCCAGGGTAACTCGCACGGTTTTGTGCGCTAGGTGGTGACCCTGGCCATGGGGGGGGCCGCCCACTTAGGGAGGTTTACAAAGTGGCATATGTAGATGTGGGTCATTCAGCTGCAGCAAAAGGCGAAATTAGTCAAGTTCGCAGAATAGGAGGAGGACCAAAGCCAGCCATTTTTCTGGCAACCTATGTGTCATCAAGGGAAGGTGGGACAAAATCCTTGGAAACCCATGTATGGTTCATTTTAATGAAGGTTAGATCATCCACATTTTGGGTTGACAGACGGGTCCTTTTTTCTGTCAGGATTGATCCAGCTGCACTGAAGACTCTTTCCGATAGCACACTTGCAGCTGGGCAAGCGAGCTCCTGTAAGGCATATTGTGCCAATTCAGGCCAGGTGTCCAGTTTAGCGGCCCAATAGTTAAAGGGGAATGACCTGTGTGGGAGAAAATCGATATGGGAGGAAAAGTAGTTGTTAACCATAGTTGACAACTGCTGTCTCCTGTCACTTTCCATCGATGCAGTATTACCAGTTGTGTGAGCGGTCCGTGGAAAATCAGTCCACAACATTGTCATGAAACCCCTGTCTCCAACGCCACTTCTGTGTGCACCACGAACACCTCTGCCAAGCTGCCCTCGGCCCGTACGGCTCGTGTGAGAACCATCACCGCTGCTGTGTGCTGGGAATGCCTCAACCAACCGGTTAACCAGAGTTGCTTGTTTAGTAGCCAATATTAGGTCAAGGTTCTCCTGTGGCATGATGTTTTGTAATTTGCCTTTATAGCGTGGATCCAGGATGCTGGCCAACCAGTAGTCGTCATCGTTCATCATTTTGGCAATGCGTGGGTCCCTTTTTAGGATCTGCAAGGCATAATCTGACATGTGGGCCAATTTTCCCGGTGTCAATGATGCACTGCGAGTGCTGGGTGGAGGAGCACTTTCTGGCAAATCCACATCCCTCCAGTCACGCACAAACCCTGTACCAGACCTTGCCACGCCAACATTTTCACTTGCCCCACGAGATGCATCCTCCTCCCCTAAGTAATCATCCCCATCATCTTCCTCCTCCTCCTCTTCTTCCTCCACCTCATCCAGGAGAGGTCCCTGAGCAGACAATGGCTGAATGTCATCAAGGATTCCCTCCACCTCTTCCTCCTCGTCAACATTGGCTGCAGATGCCTGCTCCTTAAGGTGCGTCAAAGTTTGCATGAGCAGACGCATAAGTGGGATGCTCATGCTTAGGATGGCGTCATCTGTGCTTACCAGCCGTGTGCATTCCTCAAAACACTGAAGGACTTTACAGAGGTCTTTCAGCTTCGACCACTGCACACCTGTCAACTCCATGTCTGCTCTCAAAGTGCCTGGCCGTGTATCCTCCCACAAATGCATTATGGCCTGCCTCTGATCGCACAGCCGCTCATCCATGTGCAGGGTATTGTTCCACCTTGTTGCAATGTCGATAATGAGGCGGTGGTTGGGAAGGTGGAGCAATCGCTGCAGCTTCTGCATACGAATGGAGTGTACAGGCGACCGGCGGATGTGCGCGCACAGTCTTCGCACCTTCTAGAGCAGGGCTGTTAACTCCGGATAATTATTGAGGAAGCACTGCACCACCAGGTTCAAGGTGTGAGCCAAGCAAGGTATGTGGCTGAGTTTTGAAAGGGCTATGGCCGCCACAAAATTACGGCCGTTATCACTAACTACCTTGCCTGCCTCAAGATGTACACTGCCCAGCCATGACTCAGTTTGTCGCTTCAAGTACTCGGCCAGCACCTCGGCGGTGTGTCTGTTGCCCAAACACATCATCTGCAACACAGCCTGCTGATGCTTTCCACTAGCTGCTCGATAGGGGGACACATCGTGTGCAACAGTGGCAGCTGCAGATGGAGTGCTCGTATGACTGTGCTCTGTGGACGAGCTTTCGCTTCTGGAGGAGGAGGAGGAGGGTCGAACGCCTACAGCCAACTGTTTCCTATACCGTGGGCAAGGCAGCACTGTCCCACCACCGCTGTCCCCTGTGGACCCTGCACCACCCTGTCCCACCACATTAACCCAGCGCGCAGTGATGGACACGTAACGGCCCTGGCCATGCCGACTGGACCATGCATCAGTTGTGAGGTGCACCTTTCCACTCACTGACTGCTTGAGTGCATGGACAATGCGGTCTTTCACATGATGGTGGAGGGCTGGGATGGCTTTGCGAGAGAAGAAGTGGCGACTGGGTAGGTCATAGCGTGGTACTGCATAGGCCATGAGTTCGCGGAAAGCTGCGCTTTCCACCAACCGATAGGGCATCATCTCTAACGAGATTAGTTTGGCAATGTGGGCGTTCAAACCCAGTGTACGCGGATGAGAGACTGAGTACTTTCTTGACCTACTCATAGTGTCTAGGAGGGTGAGCTGGACTTGAGAGCTGCATATGGTGGAAGTAGCGGTGGACAGGGCGGACTGAGAGAGGGTTGATGATGGTGATGGAGTTGGTGTTCTTTCTGATGGCCTAGATTCAGTCTTTCGTTGATATAACAGTGGGATTCCCTGACTGCTGTGGCCTTGCAACAACACCTCAACATTTGCTGCTGTGCTAACCGGTGGGCTTACAGTGG
This sequence comes from Dendrobates tinctorius, assembly GCF_039654945.1. Classification (NCBI taxonomy): domain Eukaryota; kingdom Metazoa; phylum Chordata; class Amphibia; order Anura; family Dendrobatidae; genus Dendrobates; species Dendrobates tinctorius. The sequence continues at coordinate 6,640,111 of NW_027361735.1, read as the reverse complement.
GGGGAACAATGTAGCGTTGTTGACTACCTTCTTTGTGATCAGTTGCACATGTGGTACTTGAGGTTTGGTGTTGTGTCCACGCTTGCAAGTGCATGCTGGTTAAATGTCTAAGCATGCAACTGGTATTCAAATTTTTCAGATTTTTCCCTCAGTTAAAGGTCTTTGCGCACTTCTTACAGATAACCTTGGCCTGATCAGGAGGTTTTTGTTCAAAAAAGTGCCACACTGTACTCTTCCTACTTTGGCAGACATTTTGCGGCCTAGCACGCTGCGATATTTTGACCCTCTGGACAAGCTGTCCAGCAACTCTTTTGATTTTTGGAACCTGTCTTTGGAGTGCTCCGGGCCTGCCAGATAACAGCTGTTGCGTTGTCGATGTCTGCTGTGGATGCTCCTCCTCCTCATCTGAGCTATTGCAAGTAGCACCCTCTTCCCCCAATGGATGCCACTCTGGGTCAACAACTGGGTCATCCATCACCTCCTCTTCAATGTCATGTGCACCTTCCTCTGTGTCACCGTGTATGGTGGTATAGTGTGCGGGAAGGGGCACCTGAGTCTCATCAGGGTCAGAATCTGGCTCTGTACACTATGAGGAGAATGTAGTGCTCTGAGTGAATGTACCAGCAGAATCATCTATCAGTGGCTGTGCATCAGTGCACTCCATGTCAGATTCATCTTGGCCTGGGTAATTCACCATTTCACTTGATAATCCAGGCATGGTATGTGAAAACAGCTCCATGGAAGTAATCAGTAGTATGGCCTGCGTCATCCTTCAATCTTGGTTGGGATGAAGGACACAAGGAAAGGTGTGGTTCATGAACATGAGCCTCCAATGACGACTCAGTGCTTTTATTTTTTACAACTTCAGAAGAGGAGGCGATAGAGCTGGAGGCTGAGTCAGCAATGTAAGCCAAAACTTTTTCCTGAAGCTCTGGCTTTAAAAGCGGTTTGCCAACTCCTATAAAACTAACCTTCGAGGCCTTGTGGAGCCAGACGATGACGCAGGCTCAACACCTCCTGCATTCGGTCCTATTTTGCTTTTGCCACTACCATCAGATCCACCACCAACACCATCATTACCAGCTGCCAACCCCCGCCCAATTTCATGGCCTCTTCCACCAGCCTTCCTCATTTTTGGTAGAAATGTAGACAAAATCCAACAAACTATATAGTAATGTAAAACAAGGTACAAGGTGTCTATAGGACAGGGGGGATTTTGAATTTCTGCGCACACTTGTGGACACTGGACACTTTTGGATTGTGTGAGGCCCACTGAATATCACAGCGCTATGTCACAGGCTCGATGTCGCAGGTGTGAAAAATGTCACTAGAGGATAACGGAGATTTTGAATTTCTGCACACACTTGTGGACACTGGACACTTTTGGATTGTGTGAGGCCCACTGAATATCACAGTGCTATGTCACAGGCTCGATGTCGCAGGTGTGAAAAATGTCACTAGAGGATAACGGAGATTTTGAATTTCTGCACACACTTGTGGACACTGGACACTTTTGGATTGTGTGAGGCCCACTGAATATCACAGCGCCATGTCACAGGCTCGATGTCGCAGGTGTGAAAAATGTCACTAGAGGATAACGGAGATTTTGAATTTCTGCACACACTTGTGGACACTGGACACTTTTGGATTGTGTGAGGCCCACTGAATATCACAGCGCTATGTCACAGGCTTAATGTCGCAGGTGTGAAAAATGTGACTAGAGGATAACGGAGATTTTGAATTTCAGCACACACTTGTGGACACTGGACACTTTTAGATTGTGTGAGGCCCAGTGAATATCACACCGCTATGTCACAGGCAGAAATTGGCTAGTGTATGACAAACTACAAGGTGTATATAGAATTGGGCAGAATAGGAATCTCCCTAGAGTGTAGGTCTGTAAGAACGGAACAAGTCCTTGACTTATCCTTACAGAGCGACACACAGATAGCTTCACTGTGGCCGTGATAACAGCCATTACACGGTACTGAGAGAGGAGCGTGCACGTACACGGCTGTCCGGTGTACGTAAAATTGTCAAGCTCCGTGTTTTTTAAGTATACGGACTGACACACGCTGTCTCTCTATAGTTTTGAATGTGATCAAACAGCAAATATATTTAACTGTTTGAAAACTAGACAAAACTAGAAGGTGCAGGTCTGTAAGAACGGAACATGTCCTCGACTTATCCTTACAGAGTGACACACAGATAGCTTCACTGTGGCTGTGATAATAGCCGTTACACGGTACTGTGTGAGGAGTGTGCACCGCTGTATGGTGTGAAAAAATGCACTCTCAGTACCTCACCAGGACAAAAAGAAAAATTTGGATTGCTTTTAAAAAAGCAGTTTGCAGGGCAGTGGGTAAACAGCAATGCAGCCGTCAGGAAGCCTTAGAAGGCAGCCTAACAACCAACACTGCTGATCCAGCAAAATATAGCCTCCACTTGCACTGCACACACAGTGACTGGTGTGTTGTACAGGCAAAATCACTAGCAGCAGAAGCAGTTTTTGGTGTCTTCTTCCCTGCCTAACGCTGTCCCTACAAAATCATCATCAGCAGCAGCTCTCCCTATTCTGAGATCAGCATGAGTAACATGGCGGTCGGCGTGCACGCCCTTTTATACCCCCTGTGATGCCCGCCAAAGCAAGCCAATCACTTGCATGCCCTTCTGAAAGATGGTGATGACCCCTGCCTATGTCATCACGTTGCCCACAGTGTCCGTGGATCCTGATTGGCTGAAAAAGAGCGCAAAACAAACTTTTGAAACGCGACTTTGGCGCTTAAGTCGCCGACCTCGTGGCCGACCTCATCCTAGGGTCGGGTTTCGTTTCATGAAACCCGACTTTGCCAAAAGTCGGCGACTTTTGAAATTTTTTGACCCGTTTCGCTCAACTCTACCTACTAACCCAAAACCCTAGCCCCTAACCCTGCTAACCATAAGCATAACTGTAACCCTAACCCTACTAACCCTAACCCCTAACCCTACTAATCATAAGCATAACCCTAAACCCTAACCCTACTAACTATACGCATAACCCTAACCGTAAACCCTGACTCTACTAACCCTAACTAACCCTTACCCCTAACCCTTACCCTAACCCTACTAACCCTAACCCTAAATCCTAACCCCTAACCATAACCCTACTAATCCTAATCCCTAACCCTACTAACCCTAACCATACTAACCATAACCTCTAACCCTAGTAACCCTAACCCTACTAACCATAAGCATAACCCTAACCCCAGCTAACCCTAACCCCTAACCCTTACCCAAACCCTAACCCTACTAACCCTAACCATAACCCTAACTCTAACCCTAACCCTAAACCCTAACCCCTAACCCTACTAACCCTAACCCTACTAACCATAAGCATAACCCTAACCCTAACTAACCCTAACCCTAAACCCTAACCCTACTAACCATAAGCATAACCCTAACCATAGCTAACCCTAGCCCCTAACCCTAACTCTAACCCTAACTCTAAACCCTAACCCCTAACCCTACTAACCCTAACCCTACTAACCATAAGCATAACCTTAACCCTAACTAACCCTAACCCTAAACCCTAACCCTACTAACCATAAGCATAACCCTAACCCTAGCTAACCCTAACTCTAACCCTAAACCTAAACCCTAACCCTTAACCCTAACCCGACTAACCCTAAACTCTAAACCTTACCCTACTAACCATAAACCCTAACGCTACCCCAACTAATCCTAACCCAAAGAAAAAACACCGCTGTTGAGAAGATGGTGACCAGTTTTCCTGCTACAGCTTTCGCTCTGTGCATTTTTCTAGTGATTTTTTTGCTCCTCTGCCTCTGCAAACTCCTTCCCCATTATCCTGAGGTGTTTCCCCTCCATTTTATCCATTATATAGCACTGTAGTGGTCATTTTGTAATTCCAATTTTTTTCTCCCATTGACTTGCATTGATATCGTAAATCGGAAATTCCGATATCCGATATTTTTTCAATATCGGAAATCGGAATTCCAATACGATATCGGGCAATATCGCTCATCCCTAGTTTCAAGTCACTTCAAAATAAAACACGCGGGTAATATTAATAGTCTCAAAGTTATAGCGATAGAGAAAGTTTCCAAACCTGTTAGGGGAGGTGATTTTAGGAGAAAATTGCTAACCCGTGAATTCTTTTGGATTTTTAAATTAAACACACGGATACCGCTAGGTCTGAATAAACGGCTTGATCTCATCTTACAATTAGACTGAATCTATCTTAAATATATATTCCATTTTTGGGACATTTTTCGTTAGTCTTAATTAATTCTAGTTGCCTCATAGTAATTTTTCCTTTTTCCAACTTTAGCATGTGATATACTATATGCTTTTTTATTTCTAGTTTTTAATGGATTGTGTATTTCTATGGACCGTTGCTTTTCTTTGTGAAGGGTTAAATATAAAGAACACTCCTGACTTCACTAATTGATGTGATTTGCACCTGTGTCTAACATGGCCTTGTGTTATATGTTGTCTGCAGTATTGGTCTCTAGCTAACCATGAATAAGACCAACTAGGTCGAAATGCATTGATTTAATCCACCTGAGACCCCGTCTGCTTCTATGTCCATTAATTTGGTGTACGCTTTTTCTACTTTGTTTTAATTTTTTTCAAATAAATGTTCAAGTTTTAAATATTGATCCAGCGCTGGAGATCCTTTCCTCACACTGTAAGGACTATGGAACCACAGGTGCAGATGGGACTGGCTGAGGAACAGAAAAGCAATGGCAGGTGTGGGCTGGACCAGGTGATAGACAAATGGGCACTGGCAAATGCGACCTGGACCAGCTAATGGACAGAAGAGCACAGACAGGTAAGAGCAGACAGGTACAGGGTAGACATGCAGACGTGTGGAACTGGGGAACCTGACAACTAGCAGGCATGCAAAGCAAAATAACAACGTAGCTCAGGCACCTCCATATTGGAGTAGAAGCCTTAAATAGAAGATGTCACCCAGCTTTAGCCTGGGAATACCTTAGGTTGATGCGGGGGTCCCTTTAAGAGGGAGGCAGCATGCGCACCCTAAGCATAGTGCCCGGTCCTACAACTGAACCTTGGTGGATGCCAACACATAGGAGGCAAGATGAGGTGATGATGTGTGAGTGGGAGACACTGAATGTCCTGTCTATTAGGTATGAGGAGATACAACAAAGGGCCAAGTCTGTAATGTCAACAGATCAGAAAGTATGTATTAAGAGGGAAAGGTCCACTGTGTCAAAGGCAGATGCCAGATCCAGGAGAAGGAGGAGGACAAACTCGCGTCTCTTTAATTTGGCGGATAGTAGGTCCCTGGTGACTTTAGTCAGGGCAGTTTCAGTGGACTGGTCCGGTCTGAAGCCAGATTGTAAGCAGTTAAAGAGGGAGCTAGAGAAGAGGTGGGAGGACAGTTCAAAATGGACGTGTTGCTCCAGTAGTTTGGAGGCATAGGGGAGAAATTATATGGGGCAATAGATATACACAGAGGGTGGGTCAAGGGTGGGCTTTTTGAGGAGGGGTGTCATTGAGGTATGTTTCAATCAGGAGGGAAGACACCAGTTGTTAGTGACAGGTTGAAGAGGTGGGTTAGGCTTGTGATGAAGACTGTGGTAAAGTTTGGAATGAAGTGGTACGTTATTGTGTCAAGTTCACAGGTGGTGAGGCAAAGTCTTCAGCTGAGATGAGAGGAGAGCGAGGGGGAGCTGGTGCACGCAGGAGAGAATTGAAAGTACTGAATAGCTGTTTAGGGTTGTGAGACAGTTATAATATGAGGGATGAGAAGTCAGTTTATTTTGCTGCAGTGAGCAATTGTGCAGCATTTTTATAACTTCTGTTACTGGACAGGCTCCTCCACTCCCTTTCTTTTGCAGCCATATAGTGTTACACTTTGTAGATGAGGGCCAGAAAGAACATGTGCTCCAGTAGATGGCAAGCGCTGAATCAAGTGGCCTCTGCTCCTCTTCCTCCACCTTAACATCACACACAGTACAGTCCTCAGTGTTGGCACCCCAATTACCCTTGTTTTTCCCCACATCATAACTCTCCAAACGCCCAACTGACTTGTCAGGAACACCGCACTGCACTTGCTCACTGTGCCAGTGCGGGTGTCCTGAGTACAAAGACAGTACTCACAGATACCTGTGGAGCAGGGCAGCAGCGGTGACGATGCGTGCTTCAGAGTATCAGGACCTGAAGCACATGACTGCTGGGGGCGTGGCCTAAGCTCCACAGATCTAGGAGCTGCAGGGAAACTCCTAGAAAGGTAACTACGGGGCAATGTTACCAAGGGGCATAGACAGAGACAGAAACCAGACGAAACCAGGGTCAAAGCACCAGATAGCAATACAGTACCACGGGGTTTAGACAGAAAGGATAGTCAGGACGTAGCAATAGGTCAGAAAACCAGAACGGGCAATAGACGGTACAATAGGGACAAACTGTAACGGAGTAACGATAGGCAAGCCAGGAGGTCAGAACCGGAGAAGACATTAGTACCAAAGCGAGAGACGGAGTACAGAGTGAGGGAACAGGCCGGGTCATACACGGGAATCAAACAAGCAATGCAGAATACACGCACACCAGGGGTCAGACACACCAGAACAACAGTTTAGCTGACAGAGAACCCTGGTAAAGAGTGAGTATAAATACCCCTCCCAGATCCAGAAAGAGGCCATGAACACTTAACCCTGTGAGTGCAGGGCAAGAACCCTGTTCAAACCATGACATGACTGTTGAGAACCACAGATGGCTGAGTCTGCAGATCTCTTCACACATTATATGCCATGGGCATAGGAAGTGTACGCTAAAGATTCACATAGTCAAGAGAAGGAAATCATCGGCACTGATGGCCAAATCTTTTCTCAGTTTCATCCATGGCCACACAAAGTTGGATCTGAGCATAATCCAAATTCTCATCAACAGACGGTTAACCCTGTTGGGTGAAGGTGATCCATTCGTGTCGAGACTCAGATACTTGAGACGCCCACAGACTGTATTGTGCTGTCAAGGCAGGAAGAGGAGGAGGGTGACTCTCAGGACAAGGAATGGGAGAACAGAGAGGATGATGATGAGGTAATAGATCACACTTGGTACAAACCCAGAGGCATGCCGATGAGTAGCTCAACAGAGGAGGAGGAGGATGAAGATGAAGAGGTTACATGCATCCACGACAATCAATGCATCCTGAGCCACAACTCTGGCAGTGGACAGCAGCATTCGCAGTTCTGGAGTTGCCTATCTTAGGTCTTTTTTTCAGACAGGCAAAAAATCTAAAAAATCACATTAGCTGTCAACTTTTTTAAAAATGACCTAGTAGAGTAAAAACAAAATGAAATACTTTCAGTACTACGTGCATGAACTAGCAAATGCACGATCAACATGCGTTAATCTGGGAATGTCACTGTGCTAAAATTCAGACTAGCGGGCCTTGCCAACCACCGTCCATCTCATCAACCTCATCTTCTGATTCTTCCTCCTCCCTCACTGTGTCAAGTGTTGTCACACAGGTCTCCAACCGAAGAACATCCACTTATTTACCCCCTACAGTTGGGGTGACTGAGAACCTGCCAGCTGATAGGGAATTGGACATGCCTGCTGTTTTTGACTGATCTTACATACCAAGCACACCCCATCTTTCTCAATCCACCATAACATCTCCACCTGCACCTCTCTCACAGTCCACCAGCTTTTTGTGTTTACCCTACTCTACCCTGTGTCAGCACAGCAGCAAACCCTCATTTGTGCAGTTGTGCTCACGTAAAAGATTCTTTCCTCCTACACATGGCAAAGCTACCAGCTGGAACTTCACCATCTTCAATCTAATAATAATAATAATAACCTTTCTTTATATATCACAAACACATCCCACATAGCTTTGCAAAATCACAAACACATCCCACATAGTTTTGCAAATCAGAAGTTCATATAAAACAGTCAAAAGTTACCAAGTTTAAGATAATCAAACAATTGAAGCAAAAATAATGATAATTCTGCTCTTCAGAGCTTGCAATGCACAATGAGGTGGGGGTGACACAAATTACAGGTGCTTATTTACAATGATGGTTCAACCATCTTGAGGAAATGGGGGGTAGATAAAAGCTGTATGAGCCTTTTCGGTATGGTTGAGTTTGATGGCGAATTATGTTCAGAGAATTAGAGAATAAGATATACCGTATATACTTCTGTATAAGCCGACCCGAGTATAAGCCGAGACCCGTAATGTTGCCACAAAAAACTGGGAAAACTTATGGACTCATGTATAAGCCGAGGGTGGTGCTGCACAAGGGTTAATGGTGGTCCAAGAAAATGCTCCATAGATAAATACCCCCCATAAAATGCTGCACAAGGGTTAATGGTGGCCCAACAAGATGCTCCATAGATAAAACCCCCATATATTGCTGTACAAGGGTTAATGGTGGCCCAAGAAGATGCTCCATAGATAACCCCCCCATATATTGCTGGAAAAGGGTTAATGGTGGCCCAACAAGATGCTCCATAGATAAAAAGAAAACCCATATGCTGCTGCATAAGGGTTAATGCTAGCCCAAGTAGATGCTCCATAAATACCCCCCATATGTTGCTGCACAAGGGTTAATACTGGCCCAACAAGATGCTCCATAGATAAACCCCCCCATAAAATGCTGCACAAGGGTTAATGGTGGCCCAAGAAGATGCTCCATAGAAAAAAAACATATATTGCTGCACAAGGGTTAATGGTGGCCCAAAAAGATGCTCCATAGATAAAAAAAAACCCCATATGCTGCTGCATAAGGGTTGATGCTGGCCCAAGAAGATGCTCTATAAAAACCCCCAATATGCTGCTGCACAAGGCTTTGTGCTGGCCCAACAAGATGCTTCATAGATAAAAAAAAAAAGCCCATAAAATGCTGCACAAGGGTTAATGGTGGGGCAAGAAGATGCTCCTTAGATAAAAACATCTATATATTGCTGCACAAGGGTTAATGGCGGCCCAAGAAGATGCTCCATTGGAAAAAAAAACATATATTGCTGCACAATGGTTAATGGTGGCCCAACAAGATGCTCCATAGATATAAAAAACCATATGCTGCTACAAAAGGGTTAATGCTGGCCCAAGAAGATGCTCCATAAATACGCCCCATATGCTGCTGCACAAGGGTTAATACTGGCCCAAGAAGATGCTCCAAAAATACTCCCCATATGCTGCTGCACAAGGGTTAATGCTGGCCCAAGAAGATGCTCCATAAATACCCACCATATATTCTGCTGCTGCTGCAATAATAAAAAAAATGACATGCTCACCTCTCATCGCTGGGGGTCAGGTGCCGGTGTCGCCTCTTGCTCAGGCCCCCGGCACTGGCGATAGATACCGGTCCCCGATCCATCGCTGAGCGCCGCTGTGTCTCCCGGGTCTCTGCAGTGACGTTCAGCAGAGGGCGCGCACTGACTACGTCGTCGCGCCCTCTGCTGAACATCTCAGCCAGAGTACCAGGGAGACACAGTGGTGCACGGTGATGGAACGGAGACAGGTGAATATTGCTCTGCCCCCGTCATACTCACCAACCCCTGGCGCACGGTCTTCTCTGCAGCCCCTGCTTCTCCCTCGGTCATCTTCTTCCTGCGTTCAGCGGTCACTTGGTACCGTTCATTAAAGGCATGAATATGCGCATATGTTGCAGAGACATGCCAGGAGGGAGTAAGAATAGTCTCTGACACCCCCGCTCCCCCTCCCCCGCCGACCCCGGGTATATGACTCGCATATGAGCCGGGAGGGGAACTTTCAGCCTTAAAAAATGGGCTGAAAATCTCAGCTTATACACGAGTATATACGGTATATATCTATATAAAAAAAGACTTTGATTAGGGAACGTGATAGGCTGCCCTAAACAGATGTGTTATTTGGGAGCACCTAAAAATGTTTAAATTGTGGTTATACTCCTAATTTCATGGGGATAAAGTGTAAGAGGTGAGTCACCAATAAAGTGGCATCTATTTTTACCGCAGTAGAAATATTATAACAGGGATCGACAATTCTTCCACTACACCAACCCAGCAGATGGACACCCAAGCAGGACTGTTCGCATTTCCACAAATTAGTGTTAACATCTCCAGCAGCAGCAACAGCAGGCATATAAACCCCACTAAAGATATCAGAGACTGCAATAACGTGAGAACAATACAGCACACTAAAAGCTACAACATCCAGTAACAGAAGTTGTCAGTTGTCTTCGTATAGGATGTCGCTTTGTTGGTTCACTAGTGCATTCAGAAACATTAACACCTACCCCACATACACCTCAAACACCAAGCCCAATCCCCCTTCCACCACGACCTCGCTTTTTCCCAGTCATGTTGCTCAGATTGTGTGCTAGGAGCACACTATTAGCAACAAAAAATTAGATGTTTTACTCTGCACCAGCTCTGCACACAGCTGAATTACAGCTGTACAAAATTAGAAGGTGAAATATGGCGTTATCACGTTGAATCACGTTACTCACAGAAGAAAGAATTTTTTCAGTGTGGATGAGGCCTGTATGACAAAGAAGATCTGCTCCAAAAAATTTCAAAGTGAGAAGTCCCTTACTGTATAACATTAGTAACAGAAGAATTTTTTGGGGCCTGTAAGTGAGGCTTACATAACATTGACTACATTGTCCAAACAATTTCAAAGTGAGATGTCCCCTACTGTATTACGTTATTAACAGAACAATTTTTGGGGCCTTTCGATGAGGCCTGTATAACATAGACTAGATGCTTAAAACAGTTTCAAACTCAGATCTCGACTGCTGTGTCACGTTTGTAAAAAAAATAAAATACATTTTAATGTGCAACAGCTCTGCACACAGAACAATTTCAACACCGCTAACTGAAAAGGTTGGATATAATGGGCTGAATCACATTTATCAACAGAACAAACAAAATATATATTTTAATGTGCGTGTGGTCTGCAGACAGCTTCATATCACCGCCATAATATTACAACGTGAGATCGGCGGGCTGTATTCCGTTTTGCAACAGAAAAAAATATAATTTTCTATTTTTAAGGTGTGTTAAGCCTTTAGACAGTTTCAAATCACTGCCATAAAATTATTTGGGCTACGGCGGGCTGTATCACATTCAGCAACAGAAAAAATTATAATTTTTTTTAAATCTGCGTTAGGTTTTCATAGTTTTGAAGGCTGAAGGAAGACCTTATGTCCATCTAGTTCAGCCTATTTTTAGTGCAGCTGTTCTGCATTGTTGATCCTGGGGAATGCCAAAAACCCCAGAGTAGAAGCCAATTTTCTCCATAGGGAAAAAAATTCCTTCCCCTAAGCTGGGTCAACCATCTACCTATAATATTCTGTTATTCGTAACCTTCTATACTGTTACTCACAAGAAAAGCATCCATTCCTTTCTTAAAGTCATTCAGTGAGTTGGCTATCACCACTTCCTCAGGAAGAGAATTCCAGAGCCTCACTGCTCTTACCGTGAAGAACCCTCTTCTATGCTGGTGCAGAAATTGTCTTTCACTCAAACAAAGAGAATGCCCCCTTGTTCTTGTCACAGTCCTTGGTACAAACAGTTCATTGCAGAGATCTCTGTATTGCCCTCTGATATACTTGTACATATATATTAAGTCTCCCCTAAGTCTTCTCTTTTCTAGAGTAAATAGACCTAATTTTGATAACCTTTCTGGGTATTGTAGTGAACCAACTCCATTTATCATTTTAGTAGCCCGCCTTTGAACCCTTTCAAGTTCAGTAATGTCTTTCTTGAGCACCGGCGTCCAAAATTGCACACAATACTCCAAGTGTGGTCTGACGAGTGATTTGTACAGAGGGAGAATTATGTTTTCATCTCGTGTCCCCAGACCTCTTCTAATGCATCCCATGACCCTATTTGCTTTGGTGGCAGCTGCCTGACACTGGGCACTCCAATTTAGCTTCTTATTGACTAAGATGCCTAAGTCTTTTTCCATGTCTGATTTCCCCAGCAGTTTCCCATTTAGTAAGTAATTATAGCATCTGTTTCTCCTTCCCATGTGCATAACCTTACACTTATCTGTGTTAAACCTCATTTGCCATTTTTCAGCCCAATTCTCCAATTTACTCCAATCTGTCTGTAGTTGCAAACTGTCCTCCTTTGTGTTAACTACCTTACACAGTTTTGTATCATCTGCAAATACTGATATTTTACTGTGTAAGCCATCCACTAGATCATTAATAAATATATTAAATAGTAGGGGGCCCAATGCAGAACCCTGTGGTACCCCTCTAGTAACCCTGGCCCAATCTGAGTATGCACCATTAATAACCTCTCTGTGTTTTCTATCACTAAGCCAGCTACCTACCCATCTACACACATTTGCAGGTTTGCAGACAGCTTCATACAACCGCCACAACTGACAACATGGAAAACGGCGAGCTGTAACACATTTAGCAACAGAAAAAGTTATAATTTTTTTTAATGTGCAATAGGTCTACAGACAGCTTCATGTCATCGCCACAAAATGACAAAGTGGGATATGGTGGGCTGTATCCCGGTTTGCAACAGAAAAAATTATAGTTTGTATTTTAAGGTGTGTTAGGTCTGTAGACAGCTTCATATCATCACCACAAAATTACAATGTGGGCTACTCCAGGCTGTGTCACGCTCAGCAACAGAAAAAATTATACATTTTTTTATGTGCGTTAGGTCTGCAGACAGCTTCGTATCACCGCTACAAAATGACAACGTGGAAAACGGCGGGCTGTATCACATTTAGCAATAGAAAAAAATTATATATTTTTTTATGTGCATGAGCTATGCACACTGTTGATTTTCACCGCCACTAAGTAGCGAGGTGAGATATGACATTGTGAATCATGCTAGCAACTACCCCCAAAAAATATTTCTTTGTGCACAACAGCTCAAATCACAGAACAATGTCACCACAGCACTAAACGACAAAACTTTAAGTTCTTGGATTTTGCTGGTTCCTAAAGTTTGTGGTTGTCCTGAAAAATATTCAGGATTGAGAGTCCTCAGTAGTTGTCATGGTTGTCATGGTTGTCCTGAAGAAGGAGTCGCGAGGGACTGTGAAACGCGTTGAGAATAAGCCAATTATTCGTTCTTCATCGTAGGATACCATTTATCCATCAGCGCAGAATAATTCCATTGCCTGTGGCAATTAACGTATATAGCTTTATGCTTCCCTACTGGAAATACTTTACATGACATACAGTATTTTAGTATTATTCATTGTCAGCATGCCGGTAATAAACTGCAGCTGTTATAGGCAAGGATTAAATAGAAGTTCTTTAACCTCATTCCTACTTGTCAGAAATAATCATCTACTGGTCAATGACTCGAACCAGAGCACACTCTTCTATGTGACATCTGCATTGTCTGTGTGCAGGAATCTCTTCGGAAACAGTCACAACTTCTCTCAGCCATATCCATATGTCACAATGATTGATAATGGGATGAACCTATCGGGCATACGACAATATTCTACAGGCAGCGCTGATCACAAGCACTTTGTAATATTAATCTGCAGGATATTTCACAAATCAGCTCCTGAGTAACATGGTGCGCATAATGGCCCAAGAAGGATAGATATGACTTTCTGTCACCAAAACTAATTCATTTGGACAGAGAATGCCGAGTAAAGAGAAATGGATAAACGCTTTCCTGACATTCGCACCACTAACTCTTCAATGCCATGCCAGGTCTCATTCCTGTTATCTTATTATCACAGTGATTTCTAGGTTTCACATCAGTCGAGGAGGTGTTAACAAGATGAAATCTGTGTTAGTTTCTGCAGTTTTACCAACATTTGTACTTGTAATCCGCTGTCAAAACTCAAGAGGTGTTAGAAAGAGAAGACTTTTTTTTTCTCTTAGTTCATTAATTTGTAAGCAAGGGAATTTATAGTGAAATTTAAAGGGAATGTTTCACCAGAACATGAACTATTGAGTACATCAAAATTATTTGTTACACATTCATTTAAAAGAAAATGAGTGATTTTCTTTTTTCACATCACTAAAAAACTGAAATCTTGCAACTTTTACTTTGGCCACCAAACCTAAATATAGTGTAAGGTAGCGCTTGTCAAAAAGGTTGGGGATACTCGCTTTGCAGCCAAATAACCAGATCCGGCACGGGTTTTCCATAAAACATTAACAGTCCATGCGGTTTATTCAGGCATCATAAACCCAAAGCAATAGAAAGTTCATATCAAACAGCATAGCGTCTATGACAGAGCTCCACTCTGTTAACCCTGTAGTCACTGTTATGTCCCATGAATGAGACACTATACAGACTGTCCTGTGCATTTTACATGCTGTATTGCAGTCTCTCATATTGTTTACTGTTGCTATGTGTTCCTGTGTTTTGCATAGCTGAAATTCTCCCTCTCCATCATGTTTGTCCCTCCTGTCTCCCTGTCTCCCTCTTCTGGGTGTGATGTCACTTCCTTCTTCCTCCCGTGTCTCATTCTCCATCTTGGCTTCATTAGAAGCACATGTGTTTCAGCCTGTCTGAAGTAAGTCTTTTTTACCTGCTGCTGTTTGTATGCATTCAACAAGAATTCTTAAAGAAATCAAAGTTTCTTCTGGATTCTCATAACTTGTGTGCCGGCAGCTGAGTTGAGCTATCTGTGACCGTCGCCAATTGTAAGTAAGGTGAAGAGATTCAGCATCTCACAGAGCCATATTTGCAGTCACAGGCCCAGGAGACAGAATAGACACACAGGTTTCTCAACATAAACTCAGTCCATTACACAGGCTCTCTAGCCTCACAGTTATCTCACACCGTCAGAGTTACCTCATAGTGGCTTCACCACACTGAAGATGTCCATTCCTTCCTCTGGGAACTCTCTGACATGTTTGGCCCTTACATACAGGCACTTCAGGAAGGCAGACATATCTTCCATAGAGACCTTCCAAACGGACCAACCAGGTCCAAGCATTCACTCATGTGACCTACCCTGGCCACCTTATATGGTCCGTAGCCACGCCCACCAGATCACATGGCTATGACCTCATCACAGGTCCTACAAGCACACTCACATAGTCTTTACTATAGGTGTTTTTAAGCACACACCCCTGGGTGGGTTTGCAGGTAGCTGGTTCCACCCATCTCACCAGCTACCTGGAAAGCTCTCCCTGACACAGTGTAACAGAAGCTCAGCAGTACCTCTGCTGATCAACACACATATTCAAGCTTCCATCCCAAGGCCACCTACCTTGGGATACATAACGGTCATTCAGCATCCTGCCACTCATCCTCTCTCCTGGGACACCCACACAGCACCCCCTAGCGGACACAGTGGTCACTACACCACAATAGGTTGATGCTTTCTGTACTGCAACCTCTCAGCTGATATCTCATTATTATTATTATTATCAATTAAATGATAGATAACACCTACATATTACACAGTATTCACCTTTCATCATAGGTGATAGTCACATCCCATTTTCCAACTTACTCTCTGCACAGTGACCTGTGCACAGATCAAAGAGCATGCCTAGAAAACTCTCTCCTATCATCACTTTACATTTATGAAAAAACTCCTGAAACTCTTATTAATGATTTTATGCGACAATTAGTGATGAGCGAGTATACTCATTACTTGAGATTTCGCGAGCATGCTCGGGTGATTTCTGAGTATTTGGATGTGCTCGGAGATTTAGTTTCTGTTGCCGTAGCTGCATGATTTGCGGCTGCTAGACAGCCTGAATACACGTGGGGATTTCCTAACAAACAGGCAACTCCCACATGTATTCAGGCTAGCTAGCAGCCGCAAATCTTGCAGCTATGGTGACACAAACTAAATCTCCGAGCACATCCAAATACTCGGAGATCACCCGAGCATGTCAGGTAACCCGAGCAACAAGTATACTCGCTCATCATTAGTGACAATATAATAAAAAATCATGTTTCATGCCATTCTAGTTAGAAATAATTTCTTCAATGGAATATATATATATATATATATATATATATATATATAAAACTATTCCTTAGCTTTAAACATATGTTCAAACCTTATATTTGTGATGCCTACACTTGATCCATAATCATTACTGATAGTATTTCCAATTTCAGTCACTAAATAGATTGCAGCTATTAACCCCTTCATGACCTTTGACGCCACGTATGCGTCATGAAAAGTCGTGCCAGAATGACCCATGACGCCTATGTGGCTTCATGACTTTAAAGCCCCCCTGTGGGTCGGGTGACCTAGGTCACTGAAAGGTCACCAGACCCGCAGATACAGGGGGCTTTGTTCTTCGCCACAGGGCACGTGGCTTCGCCCCCACATGGCTACGATCGCTCTGATTGGCTGTTAAAAGTGAAACAGCCAATCAGAGCGATAGTAATATTTCATCAATGAAAATTGATGAAATATTACAATCCAGCCATGGCCGATGCTGCTGTAGCATTGGACATGGCTGGAGACACCGATTCCACCCCCCCCACCATCGATCGCCCCCCCCGCAACTGAATGACAGCGGCGATCTGCCGCCGCTGTCATCATCTGCCCCCTCCCATTCCCTCTGCTCCCCGCCAGCTTCCGATAACCCCCTCACCCCTCTCACCTCCCCCGGCACCTTCTAAGTCCCCCGTCGCTCCCGGTGTCCGGCGGGTCCGGTTCATGGGTGCCGGCTGCAGATTCCATTCTTTCATTTTGATCACTCTCACAGTGATCAAAATGAAAGAAAAAGTAAATAAACCCCCCGATTATCACCCCCATAGGTAGGCACAACTAATAAAGTAAAGAAAATATTTTTATTTTTCCATTAGGGTTAGGGTTAGGGTTGAAAAGAGGGTTAGGGTTAGGGTTGAAAAGAGGGTTAGGGTTAGGGTTGGAAAGAGGGTTAGGGTTGGAAAGAGGGTTAGGGTTAGGGTTGGAAAGAGGGTTAGGGTTGGAAAGAGGGTTAGAGTTAGGGTTGGAAAGAGGATTAGGGTTAGGGTTGGAAAGAGGGTTAGGGTTGGAAAGAGGGTTAGGGTTAGGGTTGGAAAGAGGGTTAGGGTTAGGATTGGAAAGAGGGTTAGGGTTGGAAAGAGGGTTAGGGTTGAATTAGGGTTAGGGTTGGAATTAGGGTTCGGGTTGGAATTAGGGTTAGAATTAGGGTTAGGGTTGGAATTAGGGTTAGCATTGGAATTAGGGTTAGGCTTGTGGTTAGGGATGTGTTAGGGCTGTGGTTAGGGGTGTGTTGGAGTTAGGGTTGGAGTTAGAATTGAGGGGTTTCCACTGTTTAGGCACATCAGGGGGTCTCCAAACGCGACATGGTGCAACCATTGATTCCAGCCAATTTTGCGTTCAAAAAGTCAAACGGTGCACCCTCCCTTCCAAGCCCTGACATGTGCCCAAACAGTGGTTTACCCCAACATATGGGGTATCAGCGTACTCAGGAAAAATTGCACAACAACTTTTGGGGACTAAATTCTCGTGTTACCCTTGGGAAAATAAAAAATTGGGGGCTAAAAAATTATTTTTGTGGAAAAAAAAGATTTTTTCATTTTCACGTCTCTGCATTATAAACTTCTGTGAAGCACTTGGGGGTTCAAAGTGCTCACAACACATCTTTCATACATTCCTTGGAAGGTCTAGTTTCCAAAATGGGGTCACTTGTGGGGGGTTTCCACTGTTTAGGCACATCAGGGGCTCTGCAAACGTAATGATGACCGCAGACTATTCCATCAAAGTCTGCATTTCAAAACGTCACTACTTCCATTCCGAGCCCTGACGTGTGCCCAAACAATGGTTCCCCCCACATATGGGGTGCCAGCGTACTCAGGACAAACTGGACAACAACTTTTGCGGTCCAATTTCTCCTGTTACCCTTGTGAAAATAAAAAATTGCGAGCTAAAAAATCATTTTTTGAGGAAAAAAAATTATTTTTTATTTTCATGGCTCTGCGTTATAATCTTCTGTGAAGCACTTGGGGGTTCAGTGTGCACACTACACATCTAGGCAACTTCCTTATGGGGTCTAGTTTCCAAAATGGGGTCACTTGTGGGGGGTTTCCACAGTTTAGGTACATCAAGGGCTCTGCAAATGTAAAATGATGCCCGCAGACCATGCCATCAAAGTCAGCATTTCAAAATGTCACTACTTCCCTTCCGAGCCCTGACGTGTGCCCAAACAGTGGTTCCCCCCCACATATGGGGTACCAGTGTACTCAGGACAAACTGTACAACAACTTTTGGGGTCCAATTCATCCTGTTACTCTTGTGAAAAAAAATTGCGGGCTAAAAATCTTTTTTTTTGAGGAAAAAAATGATTTTTTATTTTCATGGCTCTGCGTTATAAACTTCTGTGAAGCACTTGGGGGTTCAAGGTGCTCACCACACATCTAGATAAGTTCCTTGGGGGGTCTAGTTTCCAAAATGAGGTCACATGCAGGGGGTTTCTACTGTTTAGGCACACAGGGGCTCTGCAAATGTAACATGACACCCTCAGACCATGCCATCAAAGTCAGCATTTCAAAATGTCACTACCTCCCTGCTGAGCCCCGACGTGTGCCCAAACAGTGGTCCCCCACCACATAAGGGGTACCAGTGTACTCAGGACTAACTGTACAACAACTTTTGGGGTCCAATTTATCCTGGTACTCCTGTGAAAATAAAAAATTGCGGACTAAAAATATTTTTTTTAAGAAAAAAAAATATTTTTTATTTTCACGGCTCTACGTTATAAACTTCTGTGAAGCACCTGGGGGTTCAAAGTGCTCACTATGCATCTAGATAAGTTCCTTAGGGGGTCTAGTTTCCATAATGGGGTCATTTGTGGGGGAGCTCCAAAGTTTAGGCACACAGGGGCTCTCCAAACATGACATGGTGTCCGCTAATGATTGGAGCTAATTTTCATTTCAAAAAGTCAAATGGCACTCCTTCCCTTCTGAGCCCTGCCGTGCGCCCAAACAGTGGTTCCCCCCCACATATGGGGTACCAGCGTACTCAGGACAAACTGGACAACAACTTTTGTGGTCCAATTTCTCCTGTTACCCTTGTGAAAATAAAAAATAGCGTGCTAAAAAATCATTTTTGAGGAAAAAAAATGATTTTTTATTTTCACTGCTCTACGTTATAAACTTTTGTGAAGCACTTGGGGTTCAAAGTGCTCCCTACACATCTAGATAAGTTCCTTAAGGGGTCTAGTTTCCAAAATGGTGTCACTTGTGGGGGAGCTCCAATGTTTAGGTACACAGGGGCTCTCCAAACGCGACATGGTGTCCGATAACGATTGGAGCAAATTTTCCATTCAAAAAGTCAAATGGTGCTCCTTCCCTTCCGGGCCCTGCCGTGCGCCCAAACAGTGGTTTATGACCACATATGAGGTATTGGAGTACTCAGGAGAAATTGTCCAACAAATTTTAGGATCCATTTTATCCTGTTGCCCACGTGAAAATGAAAAAACTGAGGCTAAAAGATAATTTTTGTGAAAAAAAAGTACTTTTTTTTTTACGGATCAATTTGTGAAGCACCTGGGGGTTCAAAGTGATCACTATGCATCTAGATAAGTTTCCTGGGGGGTCTAGTTTCCAAAATGGGGTCACTTGTGGGGAAGCTCCAGTGCTTAGGCGCACAGCGACTCTCCAAACGCGACATGGCAAGCGCTAAATATTCCAGCATATTTTCCATTCAAAAAGTCAAATGTGCTCCTTCCCTTCCGAGCCCTGCCGTGCGCCCAAACAGTGGTTTATGACCACATATGAGGTATCGGTGTACTCAGGAGAAATTGCCCAACAAATTTTAGGATCCATTTTATCCTGTAGCCCATGTGAAAATGAAAAAGTTTAATGATAAAAGAAAATTTGTGGTGCAAAAAATAAAATGTCCATTTTTTCCTTCCTCGTTGCTTTAGTTCCTGTGAAGCACCTGAAGGGTTAATAATCTCCTAGAATGTAGTTTTGAGTAGCTTGAGGGGTGCAGTTTTTAGAATGGTGTCACTTTTGGGTATTTTCTGCCATATAGACCCCTCAAAGTGACTTCAAATGTGAGGTGGTCCCTAAAAAAAATGGTTTTGTAAATATTGTTGTAAAAATGAGAAATCGCTGGTCAACTTTTAACCCTTATAACTTCCTAACAAAAAAAAATTGTTTCCAAAATTGTGCTGATGTAAAGTAGACATGTGGGAAATGTTATTTAGTAACTATTTTGTGTCACATCACTCTCTGGTTTAACAGAATAAAAATTCAAAATTTGAAAATTGCGAAATTTTCAAAATTTTCGCCAAATTTCTGTTTTTTTCACAAATAAACACAAAAATTATCGACCTAAGTTTACCACTAACATGAAGCCCAATATGTTATGAAAAAACAATCTCAGAATCGCTAAGATGCGTTGAAGCGTTCCAGAGTTATTACCTCATAAAGGGACACTGGTCAGAATTGCAAGAAATGGCCAGGTCATTAAGGTCAAAATAGGCTGGGTCATGAAGGGGTTAATAGGTTTGAGTCACTAAAACAATGGAGATGTTCTGGATTTATTAAATGAATTATTTTGTCCCAAATCCGATGAAAAAACATTTGATTGAAATAACATATGTAAAGTTCTTTTCACCCGGTCTGTGATGGCTTTTACTAGTATCAAGGAAGAGTTGTTACACATTCATTTGTACATTTCTTTATTCTTTTACATTTTCCTAGTCAAAGTATGGAGGTCATTTTTTAAAAGGATTTTGTTGATCATAGCATCCACATCTATATGGGAAAGCAGGCAATAGAAAGTTGAATAAAATGATACCTTTATTCTGATTTGATGTTTATTCCAGACTAAGCTACATTTTCATGAATATGTAAATGTTCTGTTCCAGGCTATGGGCCGCCACTGATTTCACTGAGACTCTGCCTCCACATTCCAAATTGAATGAGGTTTTACCACTATGAGACATGTAGTGACTGACAGTCTGCCCTCCTGATCTACTTATAAGCAGGATAATTTGGAATACAATAAGGGCAATAGGGTCTTACCCGAGTGGGAACAGGAAGACAAAAAAACAGTTTTGTTCACCGAAGGGGGTTGTGATGTCACAACCGATGTAGAAACTTAGAATAAAGGTTGCTGCAGATGCACAATGTGGAGGAAATTGTGAGACTGAAGACGAGTGGGTTAAAATTTGGGCTACCAGTAGTCCAGTGACTAGAACCGTAGAAATGCGATTTATTGGTTGATGAATTTCGAAGTGACACCATGATTGTGGCTTAGCCTGATAAAGAAGTGAGTCACTTCGAAATGTGTTGACTATTAAGCCGCATTTCTACAGTTCATGTCTTCTGCTCAACACTGGACTACTGGCAAAACAGATTTTAACGAACTCGTCTCCAGTCCCACAAGATCCTGATCTACTTGACTCACACTGGTGACGCTCCATTTCATTTACAATAATCTCTAGAGGCATATTCTAATGCAGATCAGTTTCTTCACTCTACATCATCCACCCTGTCTTCTTTACAGTGACATCTGTGACATCGCAAAACATTGCAATATAGCCGTATCCCTACAGCCATGCCTACGTGTGCCGATTGGTACAGATCCTCCACTTATTCCACCATACTTCTATAGCTTGGTTCTATAGTTTGGTTAGCAAACAATCCC
Source organism: Dendrobates tinctorius (assembly GCF_039654945.1). Classification (NCBI taxonomy): domain Eukaryota; kingdom Metazoa; phylum Chordata; class Amphibia; order Anura; family Dendrobatidae; genus Dendrobates; species Dendrobates tinctorius. Next base: position 6,618,561 of record NW_027361735.1, on the reverse strand, counting down.
ACTTCAATCTTAGCTGTTTCTTCTTTATTTCTCCAATTTAAAGTAACAGTAGACATGACAATGCGCTAAATATATTGCCACATGTCATTTCTGTCTTTCCAGTTTCTAGATTGCACTAAATTTTCCCATTTATACATCTAAGGCCTAAATTTTAAACATGGGGCTTTTTGCTTAGTGTTTTTACTATTGACCTTTGCTTGTAAGATTGTTTTTTTAAATGTGTAAGTATACACTTAAATGCTGCACTTTTGCTATCAGTTTGCACATTTGACCTGAAGAAGGGGTTGCACGTTGAAAATCATGATTTGTATTTGTCCACCTGCAAATAAGAAATTGATGTTGGATTACATCTATCTGCAGAGGTTCATCTGCGATCCATCAAAGGGGACATTGACGCCAGCTCAGTTTGGGCGCCGGGCACCACAAGTCATACAACAGCACAAGAGCCTCGGGATGGTTAGTGCCGATACTGCTGGAACTACGCCGGCATGGGAGGTGATTACAAGCAATCTTATGTTATCGGGGCCAAACATTTAGATCAAAAAGTCTCTAATATCAGAGAAAGAAGACACACACTCAACAAAGTAATCATATAAACTGCAATATAGGAAGTAAATGTGACATCATACATAGGTATATACTTAATCTTTATAATAATCTTTATTTTTATATAGCGCTAACATATTCCGCAGCGCTTTACAGTTTGCACACATTATCATCATCGCTGTCCCCGATGGGGCTCACAATCTAAATTCCCTATCAGTATGTCTTTGGAATGTGGGAGGAAACCGGAGTGCCCGGAGGAAACCCACGCAAACACAGGGAGAACATACAAACTCCTTGCAGATGTTGTCCTTGGTGCTTATAAAGTTCAATGGCAGACCATTCGGATATGAGACTTATCAATAAGGAGGAAAAAACAAACAAAAAGATCATTAGAAAATGACAGGTCAATGATTGAGAAATATAAAATGTAATTTTTATTGATACAAAAGAGAGTGCCTGCAATCACAGATGTGACCACACACATTATGAGTAACATTTACATGAGACAAATAGGTGAAACAGAAGGCCAAAAGATAAAAAGCCAACTGTTTAAATAGATAATATATTTAAAAATATATATATATACATATAAAAAATCCTCCTTATGAAGGATTTGATACGAAACGTGCGTCGGGGAACGATTCTGCATCCACCCACGTGACCACACAGTTAACCACCTTACCCAGCTACTCTGTATTATTTATTTACATTTGTGCCTGCCACCTTGTATACTCTTGCCCTACTTTACATATGCTCTGGGGACAGGTTGTCTGCACTTTGATGACCTGGCTTCTCTACATTTTGGCACAGTGCATTATGATGTGATTATATACAACCTTATTATACCCATTGTGGATTTATAGCTGTATATACTCTGCATTCTTTAACATATATCTGCTTCTTTGCCAGATTCCATTTCTGTCCCAGTGCTGTGTGTTTGTCTATTATTACAATTCCTTTTCTGCGTACAGGCAAATCTCCTTTTTGTGGTTAGCTACCATCTACCATTCACCCATTTTTGTCTCATTGAGCTTTTTTGTTTGCATGAGCACATATTACCTCTTTTATTTTATATACTGTGCACTTTTTTCCTTGACACAACTATTTGTACCTTATTCTGTGATGGACCTATTTGTGGATTTTTTTTATTTATATTATCTATTTATATAGTCGGCTTTTTACCTTTTGGTCTATCGTTTCACCAGTTTGTCTCATGTAAATGCTACTCATAATGTGGTCACACCTGTGTTTGCAGGCACTCTCTGTGTGTTATAAGTTCCATTACTTGCCCATTTTTTATCTTTTATCTCAATAAAAATCACATTTTATATTTCTCAACCATTGTCCTATCATTTTCTAATGACCTTTTTGTTCAGTTTTTCCTCCTTTTTGATTACTCTTTAATATCAGGACCAGCATTGTGTTGCCTAATACAACATGTCTACCTTTTTCTATAGCAATTCGAAAAATATATTCCCCCTTCTAGAAGCCTCCAAGTGTATATTAGCGCATAGTTATTTATTTAATAATATTTTGTCCTAAAATTAGATACTTTTCAGAGCTACAAATAATCAATAGGAGGATTGCAAATGAGTAAAATATTTTTCTCACTATGTAAACATGAAACTGACACGTCAGTCAATCAAGGAAGAGACAATGGATGTGTAAGATGTGTTACCGTCGGCTAGTGCTGTAAGTCACTTAGGACTGTATTAATGGCAGACAGCAGACCTTCCGCTCTTTCATCATTGTGATCGATTTGAGATTGAAAACCATGGCTGGGACTATTAAGTGTGTAATAAGCCCTGAAGCAGTCACTGTTTGGAGAAATGTTTGCACGGGAATTTATGGAATACGTCACACGTATACAACTCATTTCTGCTTTAATTGAACTGATTGTGCCTTAGGAAATACTAGATATCAATGTATAATGTTGCTGATTTCACCACACCATTTGATACTACAGTAATAAAGGTATTTATGTTACTCATAAAGCAACAATAAATTAGTCTGTGGCTCATTACACACATTGTCACCACTCACAAATCACAGAGAGGCTCACAATCAAAATTCCTTATCAATATGGTTTTGGATCCAAACCTGATCCATGTGTGTCCTGCATGTGTTGTTCTGATCCAAGCCCTCAGCACAGAGCACTAACCACTAAGCCACATTCTTATTTTATGCTAGATGAAGAGCCCGGAGTTGCCCGGGCATAGTAACTAACTTAGCAAATTACAATGATTATCTGCCATCCCATAGTCCAGTGCCCATATACCCATCATACATATCCTCAATCCCATAGTCCCATGCCAATATACCCATCATACATATCCGCCATCCCATAGTCCTGTGCCCATATACCCATCATACATATCCTCAATCCCATAGTCCCATGCCAATATACCCATCATACATATCCGCCATCCCATAGTCCTGTGCCCATATACCCATCACACATCCTCCATCCTATAGTTTGCCATGGCAACCATTCTGACATCATCTTCACCATGGCAACCTATTATGACATCATCGTCACCATGGCAACCATTATGACATAACCATCACCATTGCAACCTATTATGACATCATCATCGCCATGGCAACCTTTATGACATCATCATCGCCATGACAACCATTGTGACATCGTCAATAGACACACATACATGTAGGGAGGAGGACCCCCACAGAGTGTCCGGGCTGGAACCAAGGGGACCGCCATCTGAGTTCCTAAGGAAACAGTACCTGAGGGACAGAGGAAGAGATTGGGCTGTTGAGAGTGACAGGACACAAGGGGAGGGGCGAGTATAAAAGTGGCAGGGAGCGTGCAGAGGAGGCAGGTGGTGATATGTCAGACACGGAACAGGAGACGGAGGAGGCGTGAGAGCAGGAAGGACACTGACATTTCAGGAAAGAGACCAGCAGCAGAGGGTAGATATGCAGTGGCCCTCAAGAAAGAGGCGCCGAGCTTACCGACAGGGGACTGTCTCTCCATCCCAATCCCGGGTTACGATCTGCCCCCGGTCATCCTCGGCCATTACCGCTGAGCTCGAGCCCTCCGTGGCCTGTCCGCTCCCTCTCCCAGCTGCTGCCATTCACCTTCAGCCCGCGATTGTGGCCTGCCCGCTGCCACCCGCTGACGCTGCCGGTTCACGTCAGCCCGTGGTTGCGGCCTGTCTATCACCGCACACAGCCGCCTTCACCCCGCTGCAGTCGGCAGTTGGGACCTGTTCCTCGTCAACAGAGACACTCTGCACACAGCCCCAGGCTGTGCGTGCGGCCAGTAAACCGCCACTCTTGAGCACTGCGACACAACCCTGCATGGGGACTTAAAAAGCACAACCCCGCTGTTACAACAGGGGGTTACTCCATCTCAGGACTCCATCAGGGCCTGTTGTGCCCCAACTTCTCCTGGGCGCTGGGGCGCCCGAAGACTATTCCAAATCTTCAGCAGCTGGGCCCAGCGGCTGCTACGCCAAGGCAGCCTCATCAAAGACGCCAAAGCAGCTTCATCAACAACACAGCTTCCACAGAGGTGCCGAGGGACGTCAGGACGGATAAGTGACATTATAGAGTATAAGGACCTGTAGACGGCCATACCGTGACCCCATAGTAACCGGCCTCTGCCGGGTTAGTCGTGTTCTTTTCAAATAGTGTTTGGTTGTACTGAGTCCCTGCGAGGACTACTGTTGTTACAACCTTTTTGGTTGCTTAGTATAGCCTTAGCGGCTTTAAATTATAAAAAGTTTTGCTTTTCAAAATTCAACCAGTCTCGCGTCTCGTCACTGCATCCTGTGAACCTGCTGTTACCTACATACACACACACATACACTCGTTTTTATATATATAGACTATTACTCTGCTATCTTTTATTAATATATTTTGTATATTTATCCCAGTATTTATTTTGCATTTAATTTATTTTTAATAGACATAAGCGAGCACTAAAATGCTCTGAGGCTCGCTGCTCGAACCAAACAATTCCTAATGCTCGGATGATTGTTTCGAGTAACGAGTATAATGGGAATCAATAGGAAATCTGAGCATTTTTCTGGCAGTCCCTAAAAGGAGGTTTGGGGGGGCCGCAAAAATGTTAAAATGGATGGAAAAAGTACTGAATAGAAGGACAAAAGCATGGGGAAGACCCCTGGAAGCATCTCTGACTGCCAGATTACTGCTGAGAATAATGGTGTCACACTTTTACTCCACTTTAAAGTGATCATGTCAGCAGGATTTTGCTCTGTAAACTATAGACACTGTCTTGTTGGCGCTGATTAAAATGATACCTTGGTTGATGAAATCGGTCTTGTGGTTGTTGTTTAATCTGTATTTTTAGTTTTCAGTTAACGAGATTCTCGTGCTCCGGGGCGGCCTGTTGGGGGGGTCTTTATGTGGTGCTCTAATTAGGTATTCATCTGTATAGCTTAAGACAGGTCACTGATCCTTCAGTGTCCTGCCCCCTATTTTACATACTGCATATTATAGTGTTGATATTTTTTTACAAAATGGCGCTGCCAGCGGCGCTTGCGCAATAGAATCTAATGGCAAGCATATAACAGCAACAACCTGACAGTTTCTGTAGTTTACTGAGCAAAATCCTGACAGGTTCACTTTAAACATCAATCATGCTTTGGGGATTTGTTGCAGCCAATGCACGGGGAACATTTCAAGGGTAGAGGGAAGAATGGATTCAATGACATTTCAACAAATTCTTGATGCAAACATAGCACATCTGTAAAAAAAAACAAGCTGAAGTTGCAAAGAAGATGGCTTCTACAGATAGATAATGATCCTAAACACATTGCTCCCTGCTGTGAACTGCCCTCCAGCCCCCTTCTCCTCCTCCCTCTCTCCCTCACCTCTTTACCTCCCACAACCTTTCCTTCCTGGCCCTCACAGAGACCTGGCTGACACTCTCTGAGACGGCCTCCCCAGCCGCACTGAGTTATGGTGGCCTCCACTTTACCCACACTCCTTGCCCTGACAACAGACATGGTGGAGGAGTAGGTTTCCTTCTTTCTAAAAACTTGCTCCTTTAACCCTATCCAACCCCCACCCTCCTTTATCCTCCCTTCTTTCGAGGTTCACTCTGTCCGTATCTACTCTCCCTCTAATTTCCAAATGGCTGACATATACTGACCACAGGGCTCAGCCACAGCCCTCATCAACCAATTCTTCACCTGGCTCCTCCACTTTCTCTCTGCTGACATCCCCACCATCATCAAAGAGGACTTCAACCTCCCCATTGACACCCACCAGCCAGCAGCCTCCAAACTCCTGTCACTTACCTCATCCTATGGACTCACTCAGTGGTCCTCCACAGCCACCCACACAGACGGACATACATTAGACCTCATCTTCACCCGCCTCTGTTCCCTATCAAATCTCACAACCTCTTCCTTCCCCCTATCTGACCACCATCTACTCATCTTGTCATCCTTGTCCTTCTCACCTGCCCCCCATGTCCAGCCACTAGCACATTCTCGCTGAAACCTCGCACATCTAGACATTCACAGACTCTCAGACTCTCTTCTACCTCTATCCTCCATATCTTCACTCCACAAAATGGACAGTGCCACCGCTTTCTACAACGCTACCCTTACATCAGCCATAGACTCAGCCGCCCCTCTCAAGCATGGCAAAGTGCGACAAATCATTAGGCAAGCCTGGCACAACAACCTCACCAAAAAACTTAGACAAGCATCCAGGTTCGCGGAGTGGCGTTGGAAGAAAACACGCCTGCCAGATGACTTCACTGCTTTCAAACAAGCTACACTTGCCTTCAAATCAGCCCTCACCTCTGCTAAACAGACCTATTTCACAAACCTTGTATCTTCATTATCCCACATCCCAAAACAACTATTCAGCACGTTTAACTCTCTTCTCCGTCCACCACCGCCGCCTTCAACTCCCCTCATCTCTGCTAAGGACTTTGCCACCTACTTCACAAACAAGATCGACCAAACAAGGCAAACCCTTACTGTTCCACCAGCCCAAACACTCCACATACCTCTGCCCTTCCCTAATAACTTCCCTCTCCAACATCACAGAAGGAGAGCTTACTCATCTCCTTCCAAATCACATCTCACCACCTGTTCACTTGACCTCATCCCTTCCCACCTGCTCCCCAACCTCACTAACATGATCATTCCAGCCCTAACCCATCTCTTCAACCTATCCCTATCTTCTGGTACCTTCCCCTCTGACTTCAAACGTGCCACCATCACACCCATCCTCAAAAATCAAACCTTGAGCCAACTGCTATGCCCAGCTATCGCCCCATATCACTGCTCACCTTTGCTTCCTAACTCCTTGAATAGCATGTCCATGCTCAACTTTTCTCCCACCTCTCATTTACCTCCCTCCTTGACATCCTCCAATCTGGCTTCTGCCCCCACCACTCCAATGAAACTGCCCTGACCAAAATTACTAATGACTTACTCACAGCCAAAGCTAACAGACAGTTCTCCATCCTCCTCCTTCTCGACCTGTCCTCTGCCTTCGACACAGTTGACCACTACCTGCTGCTACAGATTCTTTCTTCCTTTGGCATCAAAGACCTTGCCCTGTCCTGGATTGCCTCATACCTTTCTGACTGCACATTCAGTGTTCCCACTCCCACACTACCTCCTCATCCCGCCCTCTCTCTGTTGGCTCTGTCCTGGGGCCCCTACTTTTTTCCATCTATACTCTTGGCCTAGGACAACTCATAAAGTCCCATGGCTTCCAGTACCACCTGTATGCGGATGACACTCAGATCTAGTTCTCTGGCCCAGATGTCACCTCTCTGCTGTCCAGAATCCCGGAGTGTCTATCAGCCATATGCTCCTTTTTCACCTCTCGCTTCCTAAAACTCAATGTAGACAAAACTGAACTCATTATCTTTCCTCCATCTCACGTATCTTCCCTACCCGATCTATCTATTATGGTAAACAGCATCACACTCTCTCCCGAACCTGAAATCTGCTGCCTCGGAGTAACTCTCGACTCTGCCCTTCAAACCACACGTCCAAAATCTTGCCACCTCCTGTCGCCTCTAACTCAAAAATATTTCCTGAATCCGTCCCTTCCTCAGCCCTCAATCTACTAAAACTCTTGTACATGCCCTCATCATCTCCCGCCTTGACTACTGCAACACTCTCCTCTGTGGCCTCCCTGCTAACTATCTTGCACCACTCCAGTCTGTCCTCAACTCTGCTGCCTGACTAATCCACCTCTCTCCTCGCTACTCCCTTGTCTCTCCCCTCTGCAATCCCTCCACTGGCTCCCAATTCACCAGCGAATCCAGTTCAAAATACTACCACTGACCTACAAAGCAATCCACAACTTATCCCCTCCCTATATTTCTGAACTAATCCCAATATCTTCTCTCACGTAATCTTCGATCCTCTCAAGACCTCCTACTCTCCTCCACACTTATTCGTTCCTCACACAACTGCCTCCAAGATTTGTCCCAAAAATTCCCTGTCCTCTGGAATTCCATGCCTCAACACGTCCGATTATCCACCACGCTCGGATCCTTCAAACGGAACCTGAAAACCCATTTTTTCAAGAAATCTTACAGCCTGCAATAACCATTCTGCCGCCTCACCACCACCCGAGCTGCTGCCTCATCACCACCAGAGCTGCTGCACCCCCGACCTTCTGTCTCTTCCCCACTATCCCATAGAATGTAAGTCCGCAAGGACAGGGTCCTCTCCCCTCTGTTCCAGTCTGTCATTGTAAATTTGCTTACTGTTAACAATATCTATAACTTTGTATGTAACTTCCCTTCTCATGTACAGCACCATGGAGTTAATGGCGCTATATAAATAAATAATAATAATAATAAACACATGTCAAAATCCACAATAGAACTCAAAAGGACCAAGCTGAAGGTTTTAAAATGGCCCTCAGAGTCCTCTGATATGAAAATCATTGAAAATCTATGGCTAAACCTCAATATACCAGTGCATGAAAGACGACCCAGGGAGTTCATTGGACTGGAAGAATTTTCCAAGGAAGAATCGATTAAGATCCAAAAGAATTGAAAGAAGAATTGAAAGATGCTTGGCTGGCTACAAAAAGTGTTTTCAAGCTGTGATACTTTCAAATGGGGATGTTAGTAGGTACTAGTTTGAAAAACTCTAAAGGCTTGACCATGAATTACCAAGAATGATTATTTTAGAGCAATAAAACTGCATTACTGCCACAGAAAATGGAGAAAAGGAAAAACAGTGCTATATAATGCATTAAATGAAATATTCATCTGCAAAATTGCTATGCAAAATACAGTAACAAAAAAGGTGCTTAGCGCATAGATTGGCCAATATATGTGAGCCCAACTGCCATGTCAAGGCATCCTTCAAAGTTGGGTCCCTGTCCTGATAGGTCAACTCTCCTGGGCAAAAAAGCATGCAATTTATGGGGCAGGAATGAACCAGATATCTACTTAAAATCACCTGTGATTATGACCTGTATGCATTCTATCACAAAAAAGTATGCTACTTCATGCAGCAGTAACATCAATAATACGGGTAATGTTTTACAATGGGATTTGCTTAAAAATTATTTGGTGATGTGTTATAACCATAGGTAACCTTTGGGGTTTGGTCTTGCACAAACACACAGATGCCACATTGTTTCATGATGTAGGTCTAAAACGTGTCTCCAATGAAGGTTTGCAATCAGCACAATAAAATAATGAAAAAAACAGATATAGACACATTGTCAAATACAGACTCCCAAAAACAACACACAATGAGGAAACAGAGATAGGAAAGCAATCAAAATTTATGTCAGTCAGGCAGTGCAAGCATACCTCAGGGTGACGAGATGATGTTCCTCAGGGGAAATAAATCTCAGCATGTTTGTATTCTTGAATGTAAGACCAGGTTGTTGCTCCTCTAACACATGGTCAAATGTGGGGATGGTTAATTATGCGACAATATGCAAATAATTTATCGGGATGTCAGTGTAGCTCAACATACAAGAGCTGGAAGTGTCCTTTTGTGGTTTATTGTAAGATTAGTGGATTAACCCACATTCTGCCCCACCTTCTTGGATCCACTCTTTATGGGTACCGTTACCCAAACTGTCATGACAGCACCCAGTGTAGTAGAACACGTTCAGTTGTGTTCAGGGTGAAACGGCAAAACATCATAACAGATTGTGGCAAGAAAACGAGAAATAATGAAAATAGTGTAGGAGATATCCTACCAAAATTATGGAATTGCTCTCAATGTGAGGCCTAGTAAAGTGGCTTTTTATAGATTTCAAACTAATCAGGCCCTAATACTGCATTTGTTTGAAAACACATGTTCAAAATCGTAAGGCATACGGATGCCATAGGATAACATCCGGATGCAAGACGGATAGCATAATGGAAAGTAATCACATTCTTGCATTGCACATGTATTACAAACGGATTACCATACGGATTTCACCCTCACCGCTCTCCTGGATGAGAATGGGAGCGATTTTGTTGACTCTTGTGTGACTCCAGCCTTAGAGGTATAGTGATCATTAGCAATGACCTCTGGTGTATCACTGCTGTGGTCACAAGAGGGACCAGATCTTACGCCAGAACCAGTAGAAGATGGCAACTGGTAAGTATTTTGTGATACACGGGGAATACACATTACTGATACCACTCCGGTGGTGAAATAAAGAAGAAAACCCAGAGTGGTGCTTTAACTGATAGGATGGATACAGTTATTGCAGTCTATTTTATGTTGTAAAAAATGTGCCGTTTCTCGCTCTCGGCAGAAGCCGGAGTCATTGCATTTATTTAGAGCTGAGTTGTTGTTAAAACAGTGGGAGCCCTTAGCACAGCTGAAAGGGATCAAAAGGGTACTAATCATGTCTTGTAATTTGCTGATGCACCCAAGATAGCTGCTTTTATGATGCTGATATTGCCTAAACTATGTGCATAAAGTACAGAGATGGCGAACATCTGCCGCTCTTTTCCTATACATAATGCCTTCTCTCCGTAGGCTGCAGACTCACAGTCGTAATGCAGAGTGTTATATCTGTGGACAGATTTCCATCTCACTGTATTCAGAACCCATTATACTACTCTGGGTCTGATGCGGTAAAAATCACCACCATTTACATGATGATTTATTTAGAGAAGAGCAGCAGGGTTCTGAAATATTACTACGGTAGGTTCTGTTCATAACTGAGACTTCAGTTCAGCATATATTCATTTAGCTAAAAATTTTAATATTGACTTCTTCTAAACCAGCGAAATACAGAACATATAAACGCAGAAGTTACTAGGACTATTGTGTCCACATTTACTGGGGTTTAAAAAAAATTGGAAACATTACTTGGAAGAAAAAAAACATTATAAAATTAGCATGAAATGAATGATAGTATTTGCAGGCAGATTATTTGCATAGTGGGCTTTTTTTTACAATAAAGTGAATGAGGGTCATTTTGTTTCCGCTATGTCAGGCTACTTTTATGCCATCTTTACCAGAATGCAAATCTCTAGTGGACGGCACGTCGAGACAGCAAGGGATAATGGTAAATTTTGAGCTAAAGGCTATTAAAAATTGAATGTACTCTGGATGATCTCTGAACTATAATATGAGCTGAAACTGTTTGTAATATATTCATATGGTTATATTACTTTCTATATAGAAGAAAGCAAAATTTCACTTGTGAGTGAATCTGCCAAATTTTAAATTTGAGTTGAGGCACGTCAAGATGTCAGAAGCTGAAGCAAAGAGTGGAGAAGAGACGGGCAAAGGAGCGAAGGACCAGTAATGATCTGTGATCACATTGCACAAATCTAGCAAAATGGTGACTAGATTAAAGTAAGCAAATATGTAATAACAGTGTGGGGGCTACTAAGGGGGCTATACTAACAGTGTGAGGGCTACTAAGGGGGTCCTCACACATAATGGGGGATACTAAGTGGGCCTTCAAACATAGTGGAAGTTGGTATGGGAGCCATTATAGGGCATGTGGGCTGTTAATGGGTTCATGATACAGAATGTGGGCTACTAAGGTGGACCATCATACTGCATGGGTGCCACTAAAGGAGCCATGATGCAGTGCTGGGGCTACCAAGTGCACCCTTATACAGTTGGTGGCTTTTAAGGAGGCCATGATACAGGGTAAAGGCTACCCAGGGGGACCATCATACAGTGTGGGAGCTACCATTGGGGAACGTGAAAAAACAATTGGGACTACTAAAGGGGCCATGATACAGTGGTGGGGCTGCAAAGCGGGCTCTCCTACAGAGTGTGAGCTACCAATGGAGCCCTCCTACAGAGTAAGGGATACTAGTGAGGCCATCATACAAAGTGTGTGCTATTAAGGGAGCCATCACCACAGAGTGGTGGCTACTAAGAGGGCTATTATACTATGTGGACTACTAAGAGGGCTACTATACTATGTGGACTACTGTGGAGGCTATCATACAGTTTGAGGACTACTTTAAGTCCTCTTTCTGTGCCATGCTGTATTAGTGTAGACTACTGTGGGGGCCATCATACAGTGAGAGGGCCGTCATATAGTGTGGGGGCTACAGTGGGGTCATCGTACAGTGTGGGAGCAATCCAACAGTGTGGGGGCTACTAAGGGGCCATTATAAGGTGTGGGGGCTACTGAGGAACCATTATACAGTGCGGAGGTTACCGTGGGGTCAGCATACAGTGTGGGAACTATTGTGGGGGCATAATTTAGTTTTGGGGGCATTATAGTGTCGGTGATGTGGGGACATCATACCATACAGAAGGGAGCTGTGTGGAAATCATGCTGTGTATTGATAGCTATGGGGGTAACATATTGGCTATAGGGGAGCAGTGAGAACATCATACTGTGTATAAGGAGCAATTGTAATATCATATTGTATAAAGGTGAACTGTACAGGCAAAGCCTCAGGAGACATAATTAATGTTAAGTCGACACTTTTGTTCTAGGAGCATTTAGGGTATTTTACTGTCATCGGTGTAACAGTGGGCATTATTACTTTCTAGGGCGCAAAATGTGGGTGCTGACTTTTAGAGCACTTGCACAGGGAATTAACAAATTCTAGAGGTCTGTTTTACCATCTAAAGTTCACAAAGGAGGCATTATTACTATGTAAGGAGCACAATGGTGGGCAATATTACGTGGTGCGACAAGAGGAGTGCTGTTATTATTTCACACAGGAGGTGCAGTAATAGGGACACAGCAGCAGCAGTTCAGTATTGGGGTATCAGCAAGATGAGGAGTTTACGCAGGATTGGAATAGATGGGGACAGAACTGGAAATCTTTCTTTGTCGTCATTTTTGCAGATGAGTTCTGGGTGGAAGAAGTTGTCATGTCGGTGTAAGCAGGTTGCGGTATGCAGTGACAGACAGGAGGCAGAGCAAGGGTAAACAAAATGTAACAATTTTAATAGAACAAGGTATTCACTCCTCGCAGGGAGGTTAATGGTTAAATGGTTAAAGGGAACTAGTAGGTAAAACAAATGTAAAACAATAGCAGTCCAGTGAAGGCACTTATTGTGCCCTGTATGCTCCTCTGCAGCAGATGATCCCGCAGGGGGTTGTAGAACCAGCAACGGCCAGGAAGATGTCCTTAGATGGGGTCCTGTAAATGCTGGTCCGTCTTCTGGCAGCAGCGGTCGGTCTCCGGTACCTTCCGCTGAGACCCTAGTCCATGAACTGAGGTGGCTGAAGCAAACAAGGCTGCAGCATTCTTCAAGTCTAACATGGATTGATCAATATTAACTAGCAAGGAAGGTCGTAGGTGTATGTCCGGTACCCGGCCTTCTTTACCCTGCATGTGTGCTGTACTCATGGTCACATGGCACCTTGCTCTCTCATGGTCAGTGAGTGCACGGCACCTCGCTCTCTGGCAGTCACTGGGTACACAGCACCTCGCTCTCTCATGGTCACGCTGTTGGCGGCAGGAGCCGGCGGGCACAAAACTTCACAGAGTCGGTGCTCAAGGGACGGAGCACTCTGCTCACCCTTCTGCGTGCTGCTTGTCCCCGCCAAAACTGTTGCTGCCACGCGCGCTTTTTCTTAGCCGCACCCCCTGCTTCCCGGTCACCTGGTTTGTGTTGCTCACTATCCTTTCCCCCAGGCAACTTGGGATGCAGCCTCGACGGTTCCAGACACGGCGCAGCATGGGTATAAGCAGCCCGATCTACCTCCTTACATCGGTCTGGACCAGATGGAAAAGAAACAGAAAGAACGTCAGTTGTAAATCACCATCTATAATTGCACTCTAATCTCTTATGTGTTTAGCAGCACTGGTATCTACCACTATATGCTCACCATATGATGGTAATATCAGTGTTGGTCTTTGTATAGTGATGTACTTTTAGTTGCAGCCAGATGATCTGCTGAGGTTGCCCTATGCCCATTATTAGGTGTGGCATCGTAGGTCTAATAAGGCTTACCACTCAGAAGTTTTGCTTCTCCTGAGCTGAACCCCTAGCTACGCCCCTGCTGAGAGTATATAAGGTATATAAAGACACACACAGAGGCTTATCTCTGAGTTTACAGAATACATGCACCTGAGAAAGAGAGGAGGAACAGTGTCTAAAAACATCCAGTTGATTGCTACACCTCAGGAATCCAGAAGCTGATTCTTGATGATAAGGGCTCATGCAGACATCCATGCAAATCGGTCAGAGAGCAAACCACAACAATGCATGGTCTGGCGGCGGCTCTCCCAATCTGAGCGTTAGAGCCTCATAGACATATATGAAGTTGTTATGCTCGGATCAGGCCATGCTCGGATCAGTTTGTGAATTTACCGATTTGCACAGTCATCTGCCGGAGCCCTAAAATAGGGTCATTCACCAGAGACAGCTATGGACCTGGTGTCAGGGTGTGAGGGACTGTGATTTAGTAACTGAAATGAGTAGGCCTTTAACTCTTGTGTTCTCTGGGATTGTTTTATAAGACTGTTTTAGAAATATGCAGACATATTGAAAACTGTGGTTCAGACATTATACAGTATTTGCTTTGATGTCTCTCATTTGGCTAGATTTGGGTTCTGTAAGCTTGCATATCTAATTTCTGTGGTTAGCCAATAAAGGTATTCATTTCTGCTATACAGTGTGGGGAAGATAATCTCCTGTTTTTTCACCCTGGTTCATTTCTAGGTTTAGCGTCCCTTTAAATGCTTAGGGTCCTTGATAAAGACTTTTGTGCCCCTCCATAGAGCTCCACAACCTCTATGTTCAGAAATGTGTGCTCTATTGTTCTCTTCCCAACTATTGTCCCTGCGATCTGCTAAATCTGTCTAAAGTGCCATAGCCTAATGACTTCTCAATCAAATCAACGAATAACATATGAAATATAAGCATAACCGGAATCTTAGCTCATTTGTTGCTAAGACCTCATGTTACCATTAATCAATTTCGAATTGATGAAACAAGCCCTTCTTGCTGTAAAATTTGGTTAATTCAGAAACCTAATGACAAGTGTGGGTTGAATTATATTTCTCTCTGCCAGTGTATAATCACAATCAGTGCTCTCCTTCGCTGCCGAGAAAGGTAGATGCCTCATTAAACGGAACATGCTCACTGCATCTGTCATATCTTCATTTTTCTGAGGACCAGGGGAATCGGGCTGAATAATTCTATTTTCTTTTTTTTCAGCTTTCTATCTTAAAGAAAAATTCCACCCAGAACTCATTGCAGCATGTGGAGCTTATCATGCTTCTGTACAATAGCTTTCCTGATATGCCTGCTTTAGCAAACACTCATTTTCCTATGACTTAAAGGGAACCTGTCAGTAGGATTGTGCACAGTAACCTACAGACAGTGTCAGGTCGGCGCCGTTATACTGAATAAAATTAATATCTTGGTTGATGAAATCCGTCTTGTGACTGTTTCTTAATCTTTATTTTCAGTTTTGTGTTAATGATATGCTCATGTCCTAAGGCGGGGTTGGTGTATGTGGTGTTCTGATTAGGTATTCATAATGCAGACTGCTGACAGGTCACTGCTCCCTCACTGACCTGCCCCTTAGTTTGCATAATAAAGACCATCGCACACCGAATAAAAAAAAAAACGCTTCTGCAGGCAGGTGTCAGCCGTGGCACCTGCTCTGCAGCCTGATCACATGGTTACTGGTCACTTAATCCCTTTTACAGATTTACTTTAGTGAGGAATAAAAAAAATCATTATGAAAATGAATGTAATCATCTTTATTTAGAACTTTGCAGGAGTAGTACCTGGAGTTACCAGTAGTAGACTTTTTAGAAAAAATGCTGAAGAAAGTATTATTAAGAAAGACATGTTAGTAAAGGAAGCAAGTACTCTTTAAATTGTGAATTTTGCAAAATGGCATAAAATGACAAACTACTTGTTAGGAGTCGGATTTCTGCGTTTACTCCACAGGGATCCAGATCCTCACATTCTGCAGTCTCCTGCTCTTTATCTACTGCAGAGGAGATTGCCTTCCAGCAAATCTCTCCTGAGGCTAAGTCCTTCTGTCCTCCTACTGAGCATGCTCATGGGACGATCTCCCATTGGAGATCGGGAGTCATGTGCTCAGGTCCCGCTCCAGATCTCATTGGTCCATCTCAGAGATCTGGAGGCTTGCAGAAGGTCCTGGTGGCTATAAAAGGCACGCATGGCTGTTCCGCCATGTGCTAGTATAGACTTACTTGCTGCTGTGTGTCTGAGGATGGATGCATGATTTTGGTGAATGACTCATTATGAAACCCCTTCCCTCTGATATTACATATGTGGTCAGGGACTGAGTTAGAATCAGCGCCAGCGCTCCACTGCTGCAACATCCACAGCTGCTAGCGTCCGACATTGCGCTTGCGTCATAGCATTGTCATATAGCGGCATTGTCCACGCCGCGCTGCAGTAGCAGCACTCCTTAGCGTCCGCAGCTGCGACACCGCACACACGGTAGGTCTAGACGGACGTAGTTCCGTCGTCTTGGGCTATTCCTGTGACCGGATACCGTGCGTGTATTTTTACTGAGTACTGTGACCTCAACAGGCTCAGTCTTTGTGTTTGTGTTTATTTTTGCATCTCTGTGACTTAACTGAGATTGCTCTGCGCACCTGGGTGAAGTTTAACCCTGTGTGCTTTACCGCCATATTGCTCCTGCCACCACTTAGCAGCGGTTATATCACCTACTGCACGGTGGACCCCGAGTGGCGAACGCACTTTATTATTAATTTTATTTAGTGCGTTCCGCTGTTCCTGACACTACTAACCAAATTACTAACACTGACCTACAAAGCCATCCATAACCTTTCTCCGCTGTACATCTCCTAACTAATCTTGTGTAATCTTTCCTCACATAATCTCCTGTCCTCCCAAGACCTCCTTCTCTCCTCCACAGTTATTTGTTCCCCACCTAATCACCTCCAAGACTTCTCCTGAATATCCCCCATCCTCTGGAATTCTGTGCTCGCACACTTCCAATTATCTACCACATTTGGATCCTTCAAAAGGAACCTGAAAACTCATCTTACAGCCGGCAATGACCAAGCTGCCACCTCACCACTACCGGAGCTGCCACCTCACCAACACGGGAGCTGCTGCAACCCCCAACCTACTGTCTCCTTCCCAGTCATCCCATAGAAGGAAGCGTCCTCTGCCCTCTATACCAGTCTACCATTGTCAGTGTCTCTACTGTAAGCGATATCTGAATTTTGTTTTTAACCCCTTCTCATGTACAACACCAGGGAATTAATGGTGCTACATAAATAAATAATAATAAAATAGCTAAAGTAGTGAAAACAATTAAACAGCTCCTCAACGTAGCAATCCTTCCGTGTGTCCTCGTTAATTTTCCCACAGACAGTCTGTCCGTGCAAAACACACAGAGATGTGTCTGCTTTTTTCTGGGTGCACGGATGACAAGGGCCTATACAAGTCTATGGGTCAGTGAAAAACACGGATGGCATCAGTGTGCTTTCTGTCTTCTGTCCATGTTTAACATTGCAAAGTATAGGAGAAGCTTTGTAAGTTATTTATTTCTTTGTCCATACCAGAAAAACACTGTTGATACACTGATAGCACCAGTACCATTTTTTCACAAACATGTTTAAATACGGACATGTGAAGGAAGCCTTTCACAAATTGTGGCACCGGGCAAAATTCAAAGTGTGGCCTCAGATTCTGAAATACTGTGCTAACAACAACATTGCAATCAGTTCAGTATATTGAAGTATTTTGTTTTTTTTTACCAGTAACAATCTATAAGTATTCACAAAGTCACAGAAAAGCAGAGAAGGCCAAAGTTGCTGTCCAAGGTGGGCAACACAAACCTAGATACATTCCCTGAGGATTCTAGTTTAAAAACTGGAGTCACTTGTAGGGAGTTTCCACTGTTTAGGCACACCAGGGGCTCTTCAAAAACAATATAACATCTGCCAATGATTCCAGCAAAATTTGTTTTCAAAAAGTCAAATGGAGCTCCTTCCCTTCTGAGCCCCGCCATGCACCCAAACAGTAGTTTTCCCTCACAAATGGGATATTGGTGTACTCTAGAAAAATTTCACAACAAATTATATGATCCATTTTTTCTTGTTACCCTTTTCAAAATGCAAGATTTGGGATTAAAAGAACATTTTCGTGGCAAAAATTTGATTTTTTTAAATTATTTTGATGGCTCTACTTTTGTGAGTGTTCCAGGTACTCACCACAGATAAAGATACATTCCTTGAGGGGTCTAGTTTTCAAAATAGGTTTACTTGTGGGAGGTTTCCACTGTTATGTCTGATTATGATGATTGCAATGATTAAGAGCTGCTATACTCGAAACGCGTCTGTACTGTCCCACCTTCGGTGGTGACAATAAGCTGATATGAAGTTGGATTTTATATACTTTGTCCAATAAAGGAAATTTCTCCAGGAACGGGAAGCTGGATTTCTTCTCTTCAATAAACTTGAGTGGTGCAGTTTTTTTAAATGTTGTCAGGTTTGGGTCACTTCAAATTGTGATGTGGTCCCCAAAAAAATGGTTTTGTAAATTTTTTGGAAAAATAAGTACGTGCTCCTCAACTTTAAACTCTTTTAACTTCCTAAAAAAATGTTTTAAAAGACGTAGATAGAAAGTAGACAAGTGGGAAATGTTATTTAGTAACTATTTTGTGTGATATAACTAATTTAAGGGCATACAAATTTAAATTTTTGTATATTTCTAAATTTTCATTTTTTTTGTGAAATTTGATTAAATATACGCAAATCATATTGTCCAAAATTTACTGCAAGCAAGAAGTACAATATTGCATTAAAAAACAGTTTCAGAATCATTAGGCTCTGTTGAAGCTTTCCAGACTTATTATGACATAAAGTGACACTGTTTAGATTTAAAAAATTTGGCCTCGTCATTAAGGTCAGAATGAGCTCAGTCACCAAAGGGCTAATAGTGATGGTTGAGCACTAAAATGTTCTGGTGATCGTTAGTCGAATTAAGCAAATCGGAATACTCGGGTGCTGGTTTCAAGTAGCAAGCATAATTGAAGCTATTGGGAAACTTTAGAATTTTTCTGGCAGACCTTACCAGGAGGTGTGAGGGGGCTGAAATGGATGAAAACACTGCTTAAATGGATTGGGAACAGTATGTGGAAGAATCCTAGATGCATCTTTGATTCCCAAGTCGCTGCTGGGAACAATGTTATCAGCGTAATACGCCACTTGTACGGGGTGTAAATAAAACATACAAAACAAAAGATAAAATGGATTTTACATGAAAAAGGGTTAGGAAACATTATTTCCTATATAATGACTTGAATATAAGGCAAAATAAAATTGAGAGAACAAATCCCTGCCATCTTTCACCATATTTCCATTTTGTTTTCAGCAATAAATAAATAAAATGAGAAGGGGTCCCCCTATTTTTAATAACCAGCTAATGCAAAGCAGACAGCTGTGGGCTGATATTATCAGGCTGGAAAAGACCATGATTATTGACCCCTTCCCAGCCTAAAAATACCAGCCACCAGCCACCTCATAACTGGCACATCACATTCCTTACCGATAAACGGTTAGTTAAAATAGAACAGATCCAAGAGAATGTGTGACTGAGCCATGGCTGTGACCAATGTAGGGATTTCAAAGTAATTCTAAACATGTTCTCATTAACCCCTTAGCGACAGAGCCAGTTTGCAGCTTAATGACCAGGTCAATTTTTACAATTCTGACCACTCTCCCTTTATGAGGTTATAACTCTGGAACGCTTTAATGGATCCCGCTGATTCGTCACATATTGTACTTCATGTTAGTGGTAAAATTTCTTCGATAAGTTTTGTGTTTATTTATGAAAAAAAACAGAAATATGGCGAAAATTGTGAAAAATTTTGCAATTTTTAAACTTTAAATTTTTATGCCCTTAAATCAGAGAGATGTGTCACAATAAATAACATTTTCCACATGTCTACTTTACATCAGCACAATTTTGGATCAAAATTTTTTTTTGCTAGGAAGTTATAAGGGTTAAAAGTTGACCAGCGATTTCTCATTTTTACAACAAAATTTACAAAACCATTTTTTTAGGGACCACATCATAGGGGTGTACATGACAGAAAATACCCAAAAGTGGCACCATTCTAAAAACTAGATTCCTCAAGATGCTCAAAACCACATTCAAGAAGTTTATGAACCCTTTAAGTGCTTCACAGGAACTAAAGCAATGTGGAAGGAAAAAATTAACATTTAACTTTTTTTGCAAAAAATTTAATTCAGAACCAATTTTTTTTATTTTCACAAGTGTTAAAAGAGAAAATCAACCACAAAATTTGTTGTACAATTTCTCCTGAATATGCCGATACCCCATATGTGGGGGTAAACCACTTTTTCAGCACACGGCAGAGCTCACAAGGGATGGAGCGCCGTTTGACTTTTTCAACGCAGAATTGGCTGGAATTGAGATCGGATGCCATGTTGCGTTCGGAGAGCCCTTAATGTGCCTAAACAGTGGAAAACTCCAACAAGTGTCCCCATTTTGGAAACTAGACCCATTAAGGAACTTATCTGAATGTGTGGTGAGCACTTTGAACCTTCAAGTGCTTCACAGAAGTTTATAACGTAGAGCCGTGAAAATAAGAAATCCATTTTTTTTCCACAAAAATGATCTTTTCGCCCCCAAATTTTTATTTTTACAAGGGTAACAGGAGAAATCATACCCCCACAGATATTGTGCGATTTGTCCTGAGTACGCTGATACCCCATATGTGGGGGAAACCACTGTTTGGGCGCATGGGAGAGCTTGGAAGGGAAGGAGTGCCATTTTGGAATGCAGACTTTGATGGAATGGTCTGCGGGCATCATGTTGCATTTGCAGAGCCCCTGATGGGCCTAAACAGTGAAAACCCCCAACAAGTGACCCCATTTTGGAAACTAGACCCATTAAGGAACTTATCTAGATGTGTGGTGAGCACTTTGAACCTTCAAGTGCTTCACATAAGTTTATAACGTAGAGCCATGAAAATAAAAAATCCATTTTTTTTCCACAAAAATAATCTTTTCGCCCCCAAATTTTTATTTTTACAAGGGTAACAGGAGAAATCATACCCCCACAGTTGTTGTGCGATTTGTCCTGAGTACACTGATACACCATATGTGGGGGGTACCACTGTTTGGGCGGATGTGAAAGCTCGGAAGGGAAGGAGTGCCATTTTGGAATGCAGACTTTGATGGAATGGTCTGCGGGCATCATGTTGCGTTTGCAGAGCCCCTGATGGGCCTAAACAGTGGAAACCCCCCACAAGTGACCCCATTTTGGAAATTAGACCCCCCAAGGAACTTATCTAGATGTGTGGTGAGTACTTTGAACTCCCAAGCGCTTCACAGAAGTTTATAGACGCAGAGCCGTGAAAATAAAAAGTATTTTTTATTTCCACAAAAGAGATTTTTTAGACCCCAATTTTTAGACCCCCAAAGTTGGTAAATAGTGGAAACCCCTCACTTCTTGCTCCAACCAACCCTAACCCCAACACAGCCCTAACCCTAATCCCCACCCTAACCCTAATCCCTAATCCTAATTCTAACCCTAATCCTAGTTCACCCTAAACTTAATTCTAACCCTAGCCCTAACCTGAGCCCTAACCCTAGCCCTAACCCTAACCTTAGCCCTAACCCTAGCCCTAACCTTAACCCTAGCCCTAACCCTAGCCCAACCCTAACCCTAGCCCAACCCTAACCTTAACCCTAACCCTAGCCCAACCCTAACCCTAACCCTAGCCCAACCCTAACCCTAGTCCTAACCCTAGCCCAACCCTAACCCTAGCCCAACCCTAACCCTAGCCCTAACCCTAACCCTAATGGAAAACTGAAAACAAATATTTTCTTTATTTCATTATATTTGCCTATATAAGGGGGTGATAAACGGCGGGGTTATATACTATTTTTTAAATTTTGATCTATGATCGTTTTTCATAGTGATCAAAATAATGAATGGAATCTGCCCGCTGGAGCCTGCAGATTCCCAGCGGGCGCACTGCACATGCGCCTGCCATTTTCAAGATGGCGGCGCCCATCGGAGGACGCCGGTGGGACGTGGGACCACCGGACCACCGGGATGGGACGGAGGACCACGGAGAGGTACCGGGGGGGATCGGGGACCCTATTTCTCTCTCCTTTGATGTGCAATCACATCAGAGGAAAGAGAAATTTAATGCATAATTGCGGCTTTTTTTTTTTTTTGCGGTTGCCGTTATAGGGTTAATAACAGCGATAGCAAAAGCGGGGTCGGTAAAAACCAACCGATTCATGTTCTCTGGGGTCTCGGCTACCCCTGGCAGCCGAGACCCCAGAGAAAATCCGACACTGGGGGGCGTTATGTTCTTTCTCCACAGCGCCGTGAATTAACGGCGCTGTGGTTTAAGTACTCTTAATTACCGCCGTTAAAAGGCGTATTGGCGGTCGTTAAGGGGTTAAAGAATTTCTGGTGTCCTGTCTCATTTCTTCCTGATTACCCTCATGTGGTGGCAATATGGGATGGGGATTTGGGATGGGATTTGGGATGGATGACAGCTGTGATTTGTCAAAAATTACAGCTGGTATCAACCAGTGTCAGACATCCCCATTACTAACCCAGTAAGAAAACGGAAAAAAAAATCCTTTATTTACAAAAACACTCCCTAACAAATGCCATCTTTCTTCCATTTATTTTTAAAAAACATAGTTCTCAGCTTCAAGGTGTTCCAGCAACTGGAAACACCAGTAACCTTAAAGCCTCCCTTAAGGTCACCGGGCATCACAGCTGCCACAAGAACCGGTGGCTATGATCTCTGGTAACCTTAAAGCCTCTAGGCTGTGTGCATATATTGCATATTTACTGAGTATTTTATTGCTGTTTAACCCCTTTATCTCCCAAGGTATTTTGTACGTTAATGACCAGGCCAATTTTTTCCATTCTGACCAGTGTCACTTTATGAGGCAATAACTTCAACAGATGCCACTGATTATGAAACTTTTTTCGTGACATATTGTACTTCATGATAGTGGTAAAAATTTGTTTGATTTGACTTGTGATTATTTGTGAAAAAAAAAAATTGGCAAAAATTTGGAAAATTTTGCTTTTTCGAACATTGGATTCTTATGCCCTTAAATTAGAGATATATCCCACAAAATAATTAAGAAACAACATGTCTACTTTACATCAGCACATTTTTTTGTGTTGGGAAATTATAAGGGTTAACAGTTGACCAGCAATTTTTCATTTTTCCAACAAATTTTACAAAACCATTTTTTTAGGGACCATATTACATTTGAAGTGACAAAAAATACCCAAAAGTGACACGATTATAAAAACTGCACCCCTTAAGGTGCTTAAAACCACATTATTAACCCTTCAGGTGCTTCACAGGAATTTTTGGAGTGTGGAAAAAATGAACAGTTAACTTTTTTCACAAAAATGTAACTTTAGACCCATTGTGATGTTTGCGTATCTCTGAAGGCTTTGCGCCAGTCACACAACTGCTAGATAAATATGCACTATTTATTTAACCAATAGAAAATTACTTTTTTTATATCGCTTTTTTTGCACACCCCAAAAGCAGTTAGGGTACATACTCATTTGCAAGAAATATGGACAAGTGCAATCCGATAAAAAATCGGATTGCTCTCGGACCAATGTTATTCAATGGGTTACATCTCATCTGTGATTTTTTTCTCAGCTGAAATCGGACTGAGAAAAAAAACGCAGCATGCTGCGATTTGCTGCGTATCTCGGATGAGACTCGCCAATGCAAGTCAATGGGTGTGAGAAAAAAAATCGCACAGAACTCTCGCACCATGTGAGTGCTGTCTGATTTTTACACAGCATTGTCCTTTGGAAAGCCGGCAATTCATGTGCGCCTACTGTAAAATCACACTAATAAGATAGACAACCTACGGATTTACATCAACAAGTTACCGAGAAAAAAGGTCCAGCATAATAATTAAAAAAAACACTATTTATTGATATATATTAAAATGTAATTTTAAAATAGCAAAAATGCCCAGTAGGAGATAAACAATGCCATGATATTCACAGTCACCAAAAATTGATATAATATGTCCTTTAGAAATAATAAAATATTTAAGATACCAGGCTGCACCATTAGATATGTAAATACTATGCCAATAGGAAAAATAACTAAATCACATGATATCAGTATCATGAATCCCATATGTAGCATACATATAAATGTATAAATGTAAAGATCCCTACCTATATACCAACACTTAAGCTATATGAAGCAATAAATCTGGATAAAAATCCTATAAAAAGGTATACAGAGGGCAGATAAATATATAGGGAACCCAAACGCTAGATTACCTCTATAGGCAGGACAGCAGTGACTCCGAGTGGCCTCCTCCACCCCAATGCACGTTTCGCACTAGTTCTTCCAGGAGCATGTCTAAGTTGCGGGTGGTATGTGATTAAATAGCCCAAAGCACCAATCCAGGAAGATTATTTTAAATAGAGGAGCGATACACCCAGCATCATCACTCTGACATCAGCGGCGCATGCACGGATCTGTGCAGCTGGAAAAACATCACTTCCAGTGACGCGCTCCTTGAACTGCATGCTGGAATGCATGAGGCTCAATGGTGGAGCACACCCGGAAATAAACAGTGCTACAGATCCAGCGCAGGCTCACGGTCAAAGGAAGACGTGATAACCATTAGCGATATTATGTAAAAAAGTGCCAATGTGTAAATTGGGCTTTATTCACCTCTCAAGTATCAATAACAGCTCAAAGGGAATAAATATTATAAAGTGCAAATAATTATTTGGGATAAATGGGGGAGTGAAAGTGAAGGGAAAGACCAAGTAATTTAAAAATTTTAAAAAAAGTGCACTAATGAAAATAGTGATCGTAATCAATAATCCATTTATTATTAATAATCATACATAATATAAATATACTATAATAAATATCTAGACCTTGATATAATTAAGTATCCTATGTAAAGTACATCAGTGCAAAGTGACAAAGTGCAAATATGAAAATTTCATATAATTCCATTTCATAATATAATAAGCATGATTAAGGGCAATCTTACTCCATAAAAACTATAATGGATATCTAAACCATGATTTAATTAGGTATCCTATCTAGAATATATCATACATAATACAATGTGATAAAGTGCACATGAGAGAATTTCACATGATTCAATTTCACAATATTCTAAGCATGCTTCAGGACAGTCTTCCGTAATAAATGATGGAAATTGTGAAATCCATTTCACAATATTGTAGGCATGATCCAGGGCAATCTTCCTCCATAGTAGATGAAAATCTGGAATCCCCAAAGATATCAACAAATACCCCGAAAAAATGGTGCAAAATCTAGATAATAAAAAAAAATAATGAAAGCAATTAAAAAAAAAAAGAAACTATCAATTATGTAAATTCACCCACCCCTAAAAAAGATGCCACTAAGTAAAAATTCACCACTAGTTATACATACAGTATGTGTAGATATATATGTATCACCATGGACCCTATAAAAAAGATGCAAATCCCAAACTCTCATTGAGGCCCAAAGGACTCATTGTGCCCAGACGGTAGATCCATTGGGCTCTCTTTTTGGGCAAGGGGTCTACTCAGATCCCCACCTCTAGTGGCTACGTACTAAGATGTCCTTCAGATTTCTGGATCGTTTAGCCACAAACGAAGGGGCAACTGAGAGTATTTCTCTCAAAATTGGATCTACAGAGAGAACAGGCCAATGTTTTCTTATAATATCAGTCAAACCTTGCCATTGGCAGTTCAATGTGGAGATAAAACGTACCTTGTTAGAATAAGGGACTTCTTTTTTGCTGCTTTTAGATGGCCCATAGAGAAGTTGATCCCTACTTGTTTTAGAGGCTCTAAAGTATCCTCGTTTGATTGCTCTTCTACTGTAGCCCCTTTCAGTGAACCTCCTAGTAAGATCCTTCGACTGCTTTTCAAAGGCCTGTGAGTCTGAACAAATCCTTTTGGCCCAAAGGAATTGGCCTATTGGTATTCCCTTGATCATAGATGCTGGATGTGATGACTGAGCCAGTAGCAAAGAGTTAGTGGCCGTTGGTTTGCGGTAAATATCTGTTTCCAAATGACCATCAGGGGATGCCGTTATAAGGATGTCCAAAAATTCCAGACTTCTTCCGGATTGGTAAGTAAGTTTGACATTGATGTCATTGTGATTGAGTCTGTTAAAGAGAGCACATAGTCCATCATCAGAGCCTTCCCAAATGAAGATGATGTCATCTATGTACCTCATCTAGTTATGGACCATGTCCATACCCTGGATGAGGTCACACTGAAAAATGCTCCTTTCCCATGCCCCTAAAAACAAATTGGCGTAAGCCGGGGCACAGGATGCCCCCATTGCTGTACCTTGTAATTGTAAAAAGATGTCACCATTAAAGGTAAAAACATTATGATTTAATATTAAGACAAGGTCAGCAATGGGGGATCAATGTTACTGGAGCCCAAAAGCCACTTGGCTGCTACCAAGTCATCACAGTGTTTAATAGAGGTGTAAAGGGCCTCCACATCTGCCATTACAAGTACCATATTTTGCTCAAGTTGTAATTGGTCAATCCGTTGTAAGGCAGATGTGGTGTCCCTAACAAAAGAAGGCAACTCAGCCACCAAGGGTTTCATAAAAAAATCTACTATATCTGAAATGACTTCAAACAAGCCTGAATTACCTGCCACAATGGGGTTTCCCAGTGGATCCAATGAATTCTTGTGGAGTTTAGGTATTAAATAAAAAGTTGCCAACTTCGGATGGAAATTGCGTACACTATCCAATAATTTATTAGAATTTATACCTTGGAAAAAGGCATCCTCCAAAATATTAACCAATTTAACCTGGAAGGAAGACATAGCACTTGGTATCGCCAAGGAGAATATTTGTTTGTTTTTCGTACAAATTAGTTGGCCATATGACTAAATTACCTACTTTTTCGGCCGACTCATAAACAACATCATCCCAGGTCTTAAGTTCCTGTACTGTAAAAGCACAGACTGACAGGTTAGAAAAGAATGGATATATACACATAGAATATGTATATATGTATATACATATAGATGTCAGTGTCACACACACATTAATAGCCAGCAATGGCTGTGCAGACAGCTGAGGGCTGATGTTAATAGCCTAGGAAGGGACTATGGATACTGTTCCCCCAGGCTAAACACATCAGCACTCAGCCGCCCCAGAAAAGGCGCATCTCTAAGATAGTCTTGCTCATCCCTCTACCCTGTAGGGGTGGCATATGTGGTAATAGTTTGGGGGTTGACATCAAGCCCCGAGGTTAGTAATGGAGAAGCATCAATAAGACGACCCTATTACTAACTCCATTGTCAAATTATAAAGAAAACACAGACACCCAGTAAAAAATCATTTAATTGAAATAAAGACACAGACTCCTTTATTATTCTTAATTAAACCATACTTACAACCACACCTAATCCATGCAAAGCCCTCGTTCTCCTGTAATAAAAATAAAATAAAAAAGCAACAATATACCATACCTGTCCGTCGTTGTGTCCCACGCCGTAATCCATATCTGCGGGATATACATTTTTCAGCCGGACGGTGCTAAGGTGTGACCATCCCGACTGAAAAGCACTGGTGAATGAGAAGATGCTGCCAGTGCAGCCTCAGTGACTAGCAGTGACGTCACTGAGTCTGCGCTCCCTAACAGCCTGAACTGCGATGACCTCTGGATCGTGGGAAAATGCCAGTGAAGAGGTCGCCACAGTTCATGCTCAGTTTATTCACAGCTGATCACAATGAGAATTTATTATAGTCATCTGCTATGAAATCACTGAGCTTGAACTACCGTGACCTCATCACTAGCATTTTCCCATGGTCCTGAGGTCACAAAAGTTCAGCCCGGCTGTGAGAACAGCTTCAGTGATTAGCAGTGACAGCTGTGTTAATGTCAGCTGACATCAAACCAACGGGTTAGTAAAGGAGAGGCATTATTTAAAAAATAAAACACCATATTCCTCACCTGTCAAACCATAAGAAAATTCATATATGTCCCACAACGATCTGAGTGGTCTGTAGAGCATTCACATCAGTGATATGACCGCTCGTTAAACCAGTCGTCTAACACTGAGATGAGCGTGAGAAGGGCTGCCTCCTGTGACTGGCGGTGACGTCATTGAGCTTACTGCTGGTCACAGGCAGATCTCCTCACAATGCATCCAGATCGTTGTGGAACAGTTCTGGATTATTTTCTTGTTGTACAGATGAGAAATATGGTGTTTTTTATTTTCAATTTTTGAAAATAAATAGGTGACAAAGGGTGGGGAGTTTTTATTTTAAATAAAGGAGTCTGTGTGTTTATATGAAATAAAGGACTTTATTCTTCATTACAATATGACTATGGGGTTAGCAATGGGGGCATCTTATACGCCTCTCCATTTCTCCATTGCTAACCTGTAAGCTTGATGTCCCAGCTGTGTGCTTTAGTTTGGCTGGTTCTCAAAAATGAGGAGGACCCTACGGCGGTTTTAAATTATTTATTTAAATAATTTACAAAAACATTGGGGAATGTCTCTATTATTAATAACCAGCAATGATGACGCTGACAGTTGAGGGCTGATGCTCTTAGGAGTTAAAATGGAAATCAATAAGTTTGAATGGTATCCTGTTACTTGTTTACATAATTTGTCAATTGGATTAATGCCTCTAAATGCATTTTACTTACATCATGAGGAATTTCTGAATTAAGGCCCCATCACACACAGCAATCTCGCTAGCGAGATCGCTGATTTTGTGACGCCACAGCAATCTCGCCAGCGAGATCGCTGTGTGTGATGGGGATCAGCGACCGGTCCCCCTGCCGGTTATTGTTGATCGTGCAGCATCGGCCTGGGCCGTTTTTCAATCGCTGGTCTCTCGCTGGCCAGCGCGCATTGCTGCATGTGGCAGCGAGAGACCTGCAATCAGCGACGCTGGACGCTGGTTTCCAAGGTAAACTGCGGGTATCCAGGAGCCACGGCTCCTGGATACCCGATGTTTACATTAGAAACCAGCGTCCAGCGTCGCTGGTCCTGATAGCTGGGGCTGTCTTGTGACAGCTCACCAGCGATCAGCCTAACGATGTCCCAGCGATCCCATCATGTCGGATCGTTGGTGGGATCGCTGGGACATTGTTATGAGTAACTGGGGCTTTAGAGGTTGAGGGCGTTCCTTTAGGCTTCTTGGTGTAAAGGTAAAATTTTACTTTTAATCACTTTATTGCTCGAGTCCATTTTATACTCCACTCTTCTGTAGTGTAATTCAGACCTTCAGTTAAGTTAAACAATTAATTTAGTTATTGATTTTGCTGTGAGTTATACATTTGCTTCATACCTGAAGAGCTGAACATGTACATGATCTGATTATTTGCAAATCAATGACTTTACTGGCAGCAGTAAATCATATGATTGTAAAATATTCAGAATTGAGAGTCCTCAGTGGTTGATACCTTTTAATGGCTAACTGAAAAGATGGTAACACATTGCAAGCTTTCGAGACTACTCAGGTCTCTTCATCAGGCATAAACTAGTACAAAATCTCACATATTTCTGAACAATACAGCACAGAAAAAATGCAATAGATGAGACAAGTGACGTGAAGCAGAATTATGATTATGGGAGAGGGAGAAACATAAATATTGGACCAGTTCATAGATAAGGAGTCTGGATGTTTTATTGTCCTCTGATTGGGGTCTCCTAATGCCTGATGAAGAAACCTGAGTAGTCTCGAAAGCTTGCAATGTGTTACCATCTTTTCAGTTAGCCATTAAAAGGTATCAACCACTGAGGACTCTCAATTCTGAATATTTTTCTATCTACTGGCTAACACGGTACAAAGATATACATCTGTCCTGTATCATATGATTGTAGTTAAACATCCATATATAGATTTAATACGGGTGCACGTGACACGGTATTACTCATTTAACAAATTACAATGTAATATTCATTATGTCAATTGATTATTGCTTTCCACTCTACCTTGTGTGCTACATTATACCTGATTTGTAACCCATGCACTAGAGATCTTCACATATTTCTGCCTTCAGATTAAGGATGAAAGTCATATAGATAAGATTTCCCCCAAAAGGTTTTAGATGTAAATATGCCAAAACCCACGGGAAAATCTGCAGAAGCAAATAAAACTGTAAGTTGTGAATACGTAATGGATTTGGTACAAGTTTTTGCAATTGAGCTGCTGCAGATTCTGAAAGTATATTATATAAAATTTAAGACATCAATGTACTCACCTTACATGTAGTCTACAGCTGAGCAGTCCACTGGTCAAAGTTCTTCAACTCCAAGTATAATGTCTTTACATGATGGTTCCATTCTGATAGCGGATTATTTTACATTTCCCACTAAAAAGACTTACGACTCCTTCACCTGTCAGTCAGTTTTCTTGTGCTCACAAAACTTTCCAAGTTTCATAAGTGTTTTTTTATCAGTCTCATAAGATTTTGATCAGTTGTGAGGAGACTGCAGGCACGTAGGATGCAGTAACGGACTGTACACAGACCAAGGGTGAAAGGGGTTTATTATACAGTAGAAGCTCCACGCAAGGAAAAAACGGAGGGATAATATTCCCTAATACAGCAAAAGGCTAATGGGGAAAACTTAAGGAACAGGGACAAGTAAAGCTGACAATACAATAAAATATAACTTATCACTCAGGCGCCAGTCACGGTTAAACTTCTGTTTGTGATTGGTGCTGCCTAGATTGTATCACAATAATGGTGGTCTGTCACAATCCTGAGGCAAATGATGTAGTATCTTTTGACATTGGTGGTGTCCTCCTGTGGTCCTGACGATGGCGGTGAATCCTCAGAATCCTGGTGCGGGTCTTGGGTCCAGCAGAAGAGGTGATGAAGAGGGATACGTCCTTATCCTCAGCGGTGAGTGTCCCAACTCTACGGAGATTTGCAGCACTGCCCAAACACAATTTTCAATGGGCATCCCAGTTCGCTGTGCCGAATCGACACACGCCTAAGTCCTGTTCACAGACCTTGTCTCTCACGGTAAGTAATGTCAGCGAGGTGGCTGTGGCAGGGTTGTTGGCTGTGTCAGCAGTCTCAGTGAGGGCAGTGATGTCGACTGGGACAGCAGTGTCTGAGTGGTACTCAGTCGATGGTCTCCTGTCAAAGCGCTCTGCCGTCCCAGGCTCTGCTTGGCTCTGCCCAATTGCCTCTCAGCTGATTTTGCCACACAGGCGTCCCATGCGCCCAAAGTTCCAGCCCAAACTGTCTGGTCACTCGCATGCTGCAGCTCTGTCCCCTTAGCCACACCCCCTTTTCTCAAACACAGAGTATGGTCTGGAGTCTCAACCTTTCTACCTGCAATATAGGTGACAGCCCCTATGACAGGTGACAGCTCCGTACCCTTCACGGAGCAGACATGCCTAGTTATTTCCTTCCACTTACAAATGTGCCAGCTTTTATTATCACAGCATGGTCAAAGTTTCATCAGTTTTTATAGGACGAAAAAAAGTAATAGAGGTTGCTTAAGTTTTGCTTTTCAAATACTCCACGAAAATGGACAACACACAAATGACATGTCATGCACAGTGTGTGAAGACTAAGTGCAACATGAGGGGATGAGAGGAAGGAAGCCCAGACACTAGGGAAAGGGTGAGTAGAGACCCCTAGTCAGATCTGATAGCATCCTACCTGCCATATTATCCCTAAACTAATTCCTCCCCAATCACTGAGCAGGAAACCTAAGCCCTGTATGTCCCTAGAGCTAGGCCCTGGATATGGCAGGAGGGGATGGGGTCTGGTCAATCCACACAGTAAACTAAATAAAAAATTTAGACAGACAAGGGGAATGAACTTAGCTTGACCAGACTCAGAGAGGTAACACCAAACATCCTCAAACAGCTCCAGAGAGGAAGTTAGCCAATTGCTAAATTTCCAAGCCTTTACAAGGGAAATTGTGAATATCATCATCAACACTCTGCAGCGAACTGGGGGATTTATAAACGCCCAGGTCCAGGTGAGTCGAGAGCTGGAGGGAGGTTACGCAGAGACCTTCTGCAGCCAGATGCAGAGCGACAGTCTATTGCATCTGACACACCCTTGACATGGCATCAGTGGCATTAATTTTTTTTTGCTATTCCAAAGATTTGCATTGGTGAGCTTCTTCCAACATGTATTTAATATATATTTTTCATTTTTTATTGCACATTTTCCAGTTTTTATGCAGAATGCAGCCAGGCCCTTTAGTGTTGGCTGTGTCTGTTGTTGTGAAGTACACTCGTATAGTGCAGTGCAGCCCTGATCTAATAGTATGGGCATCACCAACAGGCTGTAAGCCTGCCACTGTTAATCACACATACCTATGTGACTGGCATCCTATAAAAGTCTCATCTGTGTGCATTTTTAATACTAGGCAACGTTTCCCCCCCATTAATTGGTAGCTGAATGATGGTTTCCTCATTACTTAGCACCTGTGCTGCCCTACCCTTATCATGGGGGTTTGCTACATCCCGCAGTGCATTATTATTGTGATCTGGTATTGATAACTAAGTAACGAGATATATCACCAAAAAAAGAAAAGTAGGTAGCTATATTGCCGTAAAAATACATGAAATTTTATTGGGTCTCAGTTAAAATTAGTACAACAAATTAATAAAAAATGGGGACAGAAAAATGCAAGAAAAATGGCCATTGTAGGTACAGAAACCCGAATAATCCTATTTAGACGATAAACCATGCATTTAATCCCACAAGAAAAACAGTATAGTAAATGTATTCTTTAGTAAGCAACTAAATAGTCCAAAGGCAAATTGCAAAGTGCATATGAAACAAAAAAATGGCTTTCTACTGACCACAATATCAAAGTGCATAGAAAATGGGGTATATAATGCATAAAATATGTAGCAGTGGCAAGATGATATTGCCCATGTGTAATCCATGTTCGGGTTAACCAGCTGTATTGCCTAGTAATTCAAGTGCCCTAAAAAAAACAGTTGCCCTAAATATAAATAAAGTGCAATGATAGAAATTTGGCTTTCTAATGACCACACGCTCCCTTGGAAGAATCTGAACACGAAACGCGCGTCGGGGGTGCCACGGTTCATTGGAGGTACGGTACCAAACACCAGCGGCCATTACTATTTATTCTCATTTGTCCCTCATGCTTTACCTTTGCATATTTCTAACATTGCACTTTATTTATATAGAGGGCAACTGTTTATTTAGGGCACTTGAATTACTAGGCAATACAGCTGGTTACCCCGAACATGGATTACACATGGCAATATCATGGCCATTTTTCTTGCATTTTTCTGTCCCCATTTTTAATTAATTTGTTTTACTAATTTTAACTGAGATTCAATAAAATTTCATGTATTTTTATGGCAATATAGCTACCTACTTTTCTTTTTCGGTGATTCAATATTTGGAGGTTGCCACAAATCTAGGCATACTATAGTTTTTGAAATTAAGTAACTAGGTAAGTTGAGCCAAGCGTGCATAAATTTCGGAGAGCCGGAACTAATAGCTGTCTGAGGTACATGTGCAGTTTCAGGCCTCATTAAAACATGTTTTTCACATACATGTTGTGTCCATGTTTTTCACAGATAGAACATGTACACTCACTGGCCACTTTATTAGGTACACCTGTCCAACTGTGTGTTAAGACTTAATTTCTAATCAGCCAATCACATGGCGGCAACTCAGTGCATTTAGGCATTTAGACATGGTCAAGACAATCTCCTGCAGTTCAAACCGAGCATCAGTATGGGGAAGAAAGGTGATTTGAGTGCCTTTGAACGTGGCATGATTGTTGGTGCCAGAAGGGCTGGTCTGAGTATTTCAGAAACTGCTGATCTACTGGGATTTTCACGCACAACCATCTCTAGGGTTTACAGAGAATGGTCCGAAAAAGAAAAAAAATCCAGTGAGCGGCAGTTCTGTGGCCGGAAATGCCTTGTTGATGCCAGAGGTCAGAGGAGAATGGGCATACTGGTTCGAGCTGATAGAAAGGCAACAGTGACTCAAATTGCCACCCGTTACAACCAAGGTAGGCAGAAGAGCATCTCTGAACGCACAGTGCGTCGAACTTTGAGGCAGATGGGCTACAGCAGCAGAAGACCACACTGGGTACCACTCCTCTCAGCTAAGAACAGGCATCTGATGGCTACTTTCAGCAGGATAATGCGCCATGTCATAAAGCTCGAATCATCTCAGATTGGTTTCTTGAACATGACAATGAGTTCACTGTACTCAAATGGCCTCCTCAGTCACCAGATCTCAATCCAATAGAGCATCTTTGGGATGTGGTGGAACGGGAGATTCGCATCAGGGATGTGCAGCCGACAAATCTGCGCCAACTGTGTGATGCCATCATGTCAATATGGTCCAAAATCTCTGAGGAATGCTTCCAGCACCTTGTTGAATCTCTGCCACGAAGAATTGAGGCAGTTCTGAAGGCAAAAGGGGGTCCAACCCGTTACTAGCATGGTGTACCTAATAAAGTGGCCAGTGAGTGTATATGTTACAGTTTATGGAGCGGTTCACATGTTTTTTTTGTGGACAGTCTGTTCATCCAAAAATCAAGAAGGCATGTCTGTTTTTTGAATGATGGATGAAAATGATCAATACCGGTCTTTGAAAATCACATAAAGCATAATGATTGCATCTATGTGCAGTATGTTGTCTGGGACATTGTGAAGGCTAGGTGAAGCTTTTCAATTTACTTATTCATATAAGAAAATCACTGATGAAACACTGATAGTAAATAAATGTCAAACGGACAAAACACAGATGAAGATGGGATCCAAAGCACTGGTGATACAATAGTCATACCATTCCTCTTAAATAAGTGTCAGACATGTTCTTCAAATTTTTTTTATTCATTAAATACAGTATTTACTGCCACTAGTAAAATATGTATATCTTAACCTTACATATTGAATGAGCTGTGTACAATTTTAATATAATATAGATTTGGCATAAGCAGGAGGAGAGTCAGAGAGTCATCGTGAAAATGGTGATAACGACGAAGCTGGCCATGACAACCAATGATTGCAGAAGGGGTGATGACAACGAAATAAACAGGGCCCTCGATCATGCTGGAGTACATGGCAAGCTGTATGGTGTTTGTGGAAGGACATTCGCATTGTTAATCTGAAGCAAAGTGTTGACCAGAGATGTGGCTAGGGCCCAAAAAGATCAGGGGCCCCAGCCCCAAATGACATGTTTCTCCATATGACCCCTTAAAAGAGAATCTTTACATATATGATTATTGAATACCAATGTTTCTAACCCTAAACACACGCATTATACAAAAACCAAAATCATCAAAATTACTAATATACAAGGCACAAATGATACCGTAACATGATGTCCACTACCATTACCACTACATAGTAAAAACATAATATCTTAATATAACAATTACTAGAGTTGAGCGAAACGGGTCGGTCATATTCAAAAGTCTGCCACGAGGTCGGCGACCAGAGCGCCAAAGTCGTGTTTCAAAAGATGCTTCCAGCGCCCTTTTTCAGCCAATAATGGAAGATGTACACTGTGGGCAACGCGATGACATAAGCATCGGTCACCACCATCTTTGAGAAGGGCATGTAAGTGATTGGCTGGCTTTGTGTGGCGTAACAGGGGCTATAAAAGGGCGTGCACACTGACCGCCATCTTACTTCTGCCGATCTTAGCATCAGGGCGAGGTTGCAGCTGCTGATTTAGAATAAGGGAGAGCGTTAGGCAGGGAAGAAGAACTAAAAAACTGCTTCTGCTGTTAGCGATTTCCACTTACAACACAACACTTTGTGTGCAGTGACAGGGGAGGCTCTATTTTTGTGCATTAGCTCTGTTGGTTATTAGTCTGGCTTATAAGGCTCCCTGATAGCTGCATTGCTGTTTGCACACTGCTGTGCAAACTGCTTTTTTAAAAGCAAAAATACTTTTCTTCCTCCTTTCTGCACAGTTACCAAGCGTTCATTTTTCCACCCTTTTGTGTGCAGCAGTCCTGCTTATTAGGCTGCCTGCTGCCATACTTGGACTGAGAGCATCATTGTCCTCAAATCTCTAGTGAGATCCAAATTCTCACCAATCCTATAGACACCTTGTACTTTGTCATACACCATCCAATTTCAGCCTGTTACATTGAGGTGTAATCTCTCCTGGGCCTGAGACAATAGTTCAGCGTCCTCAAATCTATAGGTAGATTCAAATTCTCACCAATCCTATAGACACCCTACTCCTTGTCATACACAATCCAATTTCAGCCTGTTACTTTGAGGTGTAATCTCTCCTGGGCCTGAGAAAATAGTTCTGCGTCCTCAAATCTCTAGTGAGATCCAAATTCGCACCAATCCTATAGACACCTTGTACTTTGTCATACACCATCCAATTTCAGCCTGTTACATTGAGGTGTAATCTCTCCTGGGCCTGAGACAATAGTTCAGCGTCCTCAAATCTATAGGTAGATTCAAATTCTCACCAATCCTATAGACACCCTACTCCTTGTCATACACAATCCAATTTCAGCCTGTTACTTTGAGGTGTAATCTCTCCTGGGCCTGAGAAAATAGTTCTGCGTCCTCAAATCTATAGTGAGATTCAAATTCTCACCAATCCTATAGACACCCTCCACCTTGTCATACACCATCCAATTTCAGCTTGCTATATTGAGGTGTAATCTCTCCTGGGCCTGAGACAATAGTTCTGCGTCCTAAAATCTATAGTGAGATTCAAATTCTCACCAATCCTATAGACACCCTCCACCTTGTCATACACCATCCAATTTCAGCCTGTTACATTGAGGTGTAATCTCTACTGGGACTGAGACAATAGTTCAGCGTCCTCAAATCTATAGTGAGATACAAATTCTCACCAATCCTATAGACACCCTCCACCTTGTCATACACTATCCAATTTCAGCCTGTTACATTGAGGTGTAATCTCTCCTGGGCCTGAGACAATGGCTCTGCATCCTCAAATCTATAGTGAGATTCAAATTCTCACCAATCCTATAGACACCCTCCTCTTTGTCATACACCATCGAATTTCAGCCTGTTACATTGAGGTGTAATCTCTCCTGGGCCTGAGACAATAGTTCAGCGTCCTCATATCTATAGTTAGATTCAAAATCTCACCAATCCTATAGACACCCTCCACCTTGTCATACACCAACCAATTTCAGCCTGTTACATTGAGGTGTAATCTCTACTGGGCCTGAGACAATAGTTCTGCGTCCTCAAATCTATAGTGAGATTCAAATTCTCACCAATCCTAGATACACCTTCTACCTTGTTTTACAGTACCATATAGCTGGTGGTTAGAGTTGAGTGAAACGGGTCGGTCATATTCAAAAGTCGGCGACTTTAGCTGAAGTCGGGTTTCATGAAACGAAACACGACCATAACGTGAGGTCGGCTACAAGGTCGGCGACCAGAGCGTTAAAGTCGCGTTTCAAAAGATGCTTCAGCGCTCTTTTTCAGCCAATGATGGAGGACGCACACTGTGGGCAACGCGATGACTTAGGCATCGGTCACCACCATCTTTGAGAAGGACATGCAAGTGATTGGCTGGCTTTGTGTGGTGTCACAGGGGCTATAAAAGGGCGTGAACGCCGACCGCCATCTTCCTTATGCCGATCTTAGCATAGGGAGAGCTGCTGCTGCTGCTGATTCTGTAGGGAGAGCGTTAGGCAGGGAAGAAGAACCAAAAAAAACTGCTTCTGCTGTTAGCGATTTCCACTTACAACATAACACTTTGTGAGCAGTGACAGGTGAGGCTCTATTTTTGTGCAACAGCTCTGTTGGTTATTAGACTGCCTTGTAAGGCTCCCTGATAGCTGCATTGCTGTTTGCACACTGCTGTGCAAACTGCTTTTTTAAAAGCAAAAATACTTTTCTTCCTCTTTTCTGCACAGTTACCAAGCGTTCATTTTTCCACCCTTTTGTGTGTGCACTGTGCAGCAGTCCTGCTTATTAGGCTGACTGCGTCCATACTTGGACTGAGAGCATCATTGTCAGCATCCTCAAATCTCTAGTGAGATCCAAATTCTCACCTATCCTACAGACACCCTGCACCTTGTCATACACCATCTAATTTCAGCCTGTTACATGGAGGTGTAATCTCTACTGGGCCTGATACAATAGTTCAGCGTCCTCAAATCTCTAGTGAGATCCAAGTTGTCACCAATCCTATAGACACCCTACAGCTTGTCATACACCATCCAATTTCATCCTGTTACACTGAGGTGTAATCTCTCCTGGGCCAGAGACAATAGTTCAGCGTCCTCAAAACTCTAAGTGAGATTCAAATTATCACCACTACTACATACACCCTCCACCTTGTCATACAACATCCAATTTCAGCCTGTTACATTTAGGTGTAATCTCTCCTGGGCCTGAGACAATAGTTCTGCGTCCTCAAATCTATAGTGAAATTCAAATTCTCACCAATCCTATAGACACCCTCCACCTTGTCATACACCATCCAATTTCAGCCTGTTACATTGAGGTGTAATCTCTCCTGGGCCTGATACAATAGTTCTGCGTACTCAAATCTATAGTGAGATTCAAATTCTCACCAATCCTATAGACACCCTACACCTTGTCATACACCATCCAATTTCAGCCTCTTACATTGAGGTGTAATCTCTCCTGGGCTAGAGACAATAGTTCAGCGTCCTCAAATCTATAGTGAGATTCAAGTTCTCACCAATACTACATACACCCTCCACCTTGTCATACAACATCCAATTTCAGCCTGTTACATTGAGGTGTAATCTCTACTGGGCCTGAGACAATAGTTCAGCGTCCTCAAATCTATAGTGAAATTCAAACTCTCACCAATCCTATAGACACCCTACACCTTGTCATACACCATCCAATTTCAGCCTGTTACATTGATGTGTAATCTCTACTGGGCCTGAGACAATAGTTCAGCGTCCTCAAATCTATAGTGAGATTCAAATTCTCACCAATCCTATAGACACCCTACACCTTGTCATACACCATCCAATTTCAGCCTGTTACATTGAGGTGTGATCTCTACTGGGCTTGAGAAAATAGTTCAGTGTCCTCAAATCTATAGAGAGATTCAAAATCTCACCAGTAGTAGATACACCTTCTACCTTGTTTTACAGTACCATATAGCTGGTGGTATTTTGGGTACATTTTCACAAAAATGAGCAAGTATGGTGGAAGACGCCATGGAAGTGGGCGGGGGTTGCCAGCTGGTCCCGATGGTGGTGGTGGTGGTGTTGCATCTGTTAGTAGTAGCAAAAGCACAATAGCACCTAAGGCAGGAGGTGTTGAGCCTGCGTCATCGTCTTGCTCCACAAGGCCTCAAAGGCTCTCTTTTCTGGGAGTAGGTAAACCACTTTTAAAGCCGGAGCTTCAGGAGCAAGTTTTGGCTTACATTGCTGACACAGTCTCCAGCTCTCTCGCCTCCTCTTCTGAAGTTTCAAAAAATAAAAGCACTGAGTTGTCATTGGAGGCTCCTGGTCAGGAAAAACACCTTTCCTTGTGTCCTTTACCCCTACCAGAAGTGAACGATGTGGCAGACCACACTACCGATTACTCCATGGAGCTCTTTTCACATACCATGCCTTGGTTATCAAGTCAAATATGAATTCCCCAGTCCAAGATGAATCTGACATGGAGTGCACTGATGCACAGCCACTGCTAGGTTTTTCTGCTGGTACATTCACTCAGAGCACTACATTGTTCTCGCAGTGTACTGAGCCAGAATCTGACCCTGATGAAACTCATGTGCCCCTTCCCGCATACTATACCACCTTACACGGTGACACAGAGGAAGGTGCACATGAAATTGAAGAGGAGGTGATGGATGACCCAGTTGTTGACCCAGATTGGTATCCATCGGGGGAAGAGGGTGCCGCTGCCAATAGCTCAGAAGAGGAGGAGGAGGATCCGCAGCAGGCAACGACATCGCAACAGCTCTTATCTGGCATGACCGTAGCAGTCCAAAAACGTGTTACAAAAACCAAAAGAGTTGCAGGACAGCTTGGCTAGATGGTCAAATTAGCACAGTGTGCAAGGTCTCAAAATGTCTTCCATAGTAGGAAGAGTGCAGTGTGGCACTTTTTTGAACAAAATCCTAATGATCAGGCAAAAGTTACCCGTAAGAAGAGCGCAAAGACCTTTAGCTGAGGGAAAAATCTGAGAAATTTGAATGCCAGTTGCATGCTGTGGTGTAGTGACCACTGTGTCCGCTAGGGGGCGCTGTGTAGGTTTCCCAGGACGGGTGTACAGGCACATTCAGTGTGGTAACAGGAGCAGGGTCCTAAATGACCATTATGTGTCTCAAGGTGGGTGGCCTTGGGATGCAGGCTCGAGTGTTGATCAGCAGAGGTACTGCTGATATTTCTGTTACAGTGTGTCAGGGAAGCCTGTGTGTGTCTGTGTGCAATAGAACCTTTAGTGAAGTCATAGCCATGTGATCACCTGTGGGTGTGGTTACAGGGCTATGTAATTGAGGTGTTTAGCATATGTGAGAGAGTGAGAGGGAGTCTGTCAGAGTGTGGACAGACTTCCCTGTGTCCAGCTGGGACACTACAGAAAGTGGTCTGGGTTCCAAGGAAGGAGAAGCCTTCCTGTGTCTGTGGCTGCAGATAGAGCACTGCTCTGGACATTGCCCTGGTGTGCACAGGACCGGAGGGAACACAGCCCAGCTAAGGACTGTTTATGTGCTGTCTAGGGTTTATGAAGCAATAAACACTGTGATCTTTTAAAGGAACGTGCCTCATGTTTGTCTCCCGCTGCACCTAAGCGAGTCGAAACCCCTACAATGCTTAGACATTTAACCACCATGCACTAGCAAGCGTGGACAGACTACCAAACCTCACGTACCACATGTGCACCTGTTCCAAATGAAGGTAGTCAGCAATGCTGCATCGCTTCCCCCACTGTAAGCCCACCGGTTAGCACACCACCAGCAGCAAATGTCGAGGTGTCGTCGCAAGGGCAAAGCAGTCATGGAATCACAATGTTATTGCTACGAAAGACTGAATCTAGGCCATCAGCAACACCACCAACACCATCACCATCACCAACCCTCTCTCAGTCTGCCATGTCCAGCGCTAGTTCCACCATATGCAACTCTCAAGTCCAGCTCACCCTACCAGAGACTCTCAGTAGGACAGGAAAGTAATCATCCTCTCATGCGCGTACACTGGCTTTGAACGCCCACATTGCCAAACTAATCTCGTTAGAGATGATGCCCTACAGGTTGGTTGAAAGCAAAGCTTTCCGCGAGCTCATGGCCTACGCAGTACCACACTATGACCTACCCTTTCGGCACTTCTTTTCGCGAAAAGCCATCCCAGCCCTCCACGTGCATGTGAAAGACCGCATTGTCCATGCACTAAAGCAATCAGTGAGTGGAAAGGTGCACCTCACAACAGATGCATGGTCCAGTAGGCATGGCCAGGGCCGTTACGTGTCCATCACTGCGCACTGTGGTAGATGCAGGGTCCACAGGGGACAGTGGCGGTGGGACAGTGCTGCCTAGCCCACGATATAGGAAACAGTTGGCTGTAGGTGTTCGACCCTCCTCCTCCTCCCGAAGCAAAAGCTCGTCCACAGAGTGCAGTCGCATGAGCACTCCATCCACAGTTGCCAGTGTTGCACATGAGTTGTCCCACTATCGAACAGTTAGTGGTAAGCGTCAGCAGGCTGTGTTGAAGATGATGTGTTTGGGCAACAACAGACACACCGCGGAGGTACTGACCGACTACTTGCAGCGACAAACTGAGTCATGGCTGGGCAGTCTACATCTTGAGGCAGGCAAGGTAGTTAGTGATAACAGCCAGAATTTTGTGGCAGCCATAGCCCTTTCAAAACTCAGACACATACCTTGCCTGGCTCACACTTTGAACCTGGTGGTGCAGTGCTTCCTCAATAATTATCCGGAGTTAACACCCCTACTCCATAAGATGCGAAGAATGTGCTCACACATCCGCCGGTCGCCCGTACACTCCAGTCGTATGCAGAAGCTGCAGAGATTGCTCCACCTTCCCAAGCACCACCTAATTATCGACGTTGCAACAAGGTGGAACTCCACCCTGCACATGGTTCAGAGGCTGTGCGAACAGTGGCAGGCTGTAATTCATTTGTGGAAGGATACACTTGCAGGCAGTTTGCAGGCAGACATGGAGTTGTCTGGTGTGCAGTGGTCGAAGCTGAAAGACCTCTGTAAAGTCCTTCAGTGTTTTGAGGAATGCACACGGCTGGTAAGCGCAGATGACGCCATTATAAGCATGAGCATTCCACTTATGCGTCTGCGCATGCAAACTTTGATGCACATTAAGAAGCAGGCATCTGCAGCCGAGGAGGAAGAGGAGGAGGGAAGCCTTGATGACAGTCAGCCATTGTCTGCTCAGGGAAGTCTTGTGGATAAGGTAGAGGAAGAAGAGGAAGAGGAGGAGGAGGATGATGGGGATGATTATTTATGGGAGGAGGATGCTTCTCAGGGGGCAAGAAAAAATGTTGGCGTGGCAAGGTCAGGTACAGGGTTTGTGCATGACTGGAGCGATGTTGATTTGCCAGAAAGTGCTCCTCCACCCAGCACTCGCAGTGCATCATTGACACCTGGAACATTGGCCCACATTTCTGATTATGCCTTGCAGATCCTAAAAAGAGACCCCCGCATTGCCAAAATGATGAACGATGACGACTACTGGTTGGCCAGCATCCTGGATCCACGCTATAAAGGCAAATTCCAAAACATCATGCCACAGGAGAACCTAGAGCTAATATTGGCTAACAAACAAGCAACTCTGGTAAACCGCTTGAGGCATTCCCAGC
This sequence comes from Dendrobates tinctorius, assembly GCF_039654945.1. Lineage (NCBI taxonomy): Eukaryota > Metazoa > Chordata > Amphibia > Anura > Dendrobatidae > Dendrobates > Dendrobates tinctorius. The sequence goes on along the minus strand of NW_027361735.1, from coordinate 6,575,790 downwards.
ACACAGCGGTGGTGATGTTTTTCCAACGAGCCGTAGGGGGAAACATGGAAGAGGTGTTCGTGGTGCACACAGCCAAAGTGGCGTTGGACACAGGGGTTTCATGACCATGTTGTGGACTGATTTTTCAAGTACCGCTCACACGACTGGTAATACTGCATCGATCGAAAGTGACAGAAGACAGCAGTTGTCAACTATGGTAACAAACTACTTCTCATCCCATATCGATGTTCTCCCTCACCGGTCATTCCCCTTTGACTATTGGGCCAGTAAACTTGACACCTGGCCTGAATTGGCACAATATGCCTTACAGGAGCTCGCTTGCCCTGCTGCTAGTGTGTTATCTGAACGAGTCTTCAGTGCTGCTGGATCAATCCTGACAGAAAAAAGGACCCGTTTGTCGACCCAAAATGTTGATGATCTAACCTTCATTAAAATGAACCATGCATGGGTTTCAAAGGATTTTGTCCCACCCTCCCCTGCTGGCACATAGGTTGCCTGAAAAATGGCTTGCTTTTGTCCTCCTCTTCCGCGGACTTCTCCAATTACTCCATTTGCAGCTGCTGAATGTCAAACATCAGCATATGCCATTTTTTTCACCTCCCTAACTGGGCTGCCTCCCCTCCCCATGGTCGGGGTCACCACCTGGCGTACGCACCTGTGCGAGTGCCGTTGCCCTGGACAGGTGAGTGGGCACACTCTTTGGCAACGGCACTGGCACAGTTCCCTCATAGTAGAATCAAGTGTCTCTGACGGTGGGGGTGCACATCCACCATCAGACACACCGGCGTACTATGAGGGGCCCTGTGCCAGTACCGCCACCAACGAGTGGGCCCCACATGCTTGCTCAGGGCACCCGCACTTACAATACTTACCTCTCCCTGCTCCACCACTGTGTAGTCTGGCCTGTTAAATACTTCATTGGGACTACCAATACAATTTGGTGAAATGATAGATGATGGTTAAGATGTAGCTATGCCCTGTCCTGCTGGGCTCTATCTTCAGATGATCAATGGCTTCCATTTGTTATGGACGTCGACTCACAATGAGATGCAGTGGTGGTATATCATCAGCTTTCACGGTTTTCCGACTCACAGACGTGTGACATTCCTGCCCACATTTTTAAATGTGTCCTCTCATGTCAATCCAATAGAATCGCCTACGGCCTGTGGCATGTGTCTTTTGCACTCCAAAGTTACCTGACAGATCATGATTGGCAGTGAGGACAATGTCTACATCTGTCCCTGTGATCACAATTTGATGGAGATGAGTAACGGTGATGGGTTCCACGGTACTGCGATACAGCAAACCTTTCTTCAAAAGAACTGTTTTTGCTGTCTCCACAGTCAAAGTAATTGAGGGTCAGCATCGCCTCTGAGAATTCTCCCGGAAGTTTTTACCGTGATTAGTAATTCTAAAATTTCTGCAATCAGTCGACTTTCCGTCTGTACTTGTATCCATCTCGTTTCCTCTTGCGGAGAGTCTGGACTGTCTGACTGAGACAGAAATATATATGAAGATTGAAAAATACCCCAATAGTGTATACTGGTGTATGCTTCGAATACATAACCCTTTTTCTACTTTTTAGATTCTTGTCTAATCCATACTGAGGCTGTGAGTGTTTTTGTTGGACTCCGGAAATATACACGCAGATTTTTAATGTTTAAACTATGCTATATATACCTGTTATCCGGTGATATTGTACCCTTTCTCAACTTTGTACAATCACGTCAAATCCATACTGGGCCTGAGACCCTCTGAGTCTGCCTCCTGATATATAGACATAGGTTTTTCAGGTGTACACTATGCTACATATATACCTGTTATCTGGGGATACTGTACCCTTTCTCAACTTTGTACAATCATGTCAAATCCATACTGGACCTGAGACCCTCTGAGTCTGCCTCCTGATATATAGACATAGGTTTTTAATGTTTAAACTATGCTACATATATACCTGTTATCTGGGGATACTGTACCCTTTCTCAAATTTCTACAATCTTGTCGAATGCATACTGGGCCTGAGAACATCTGAGTCTGCCTCCTGATTAGAGATGAGCGGTGTTCGAGTCGACCTGTTCGCCAAGTTAAAATTCCAGCTGTTTTGGGCATTGTTCGAGTCGTTCGTCGAACTCAAATACTTTGCTTAAAATTCGGCTTTTCGAGGTTCCGTTCGAGAACGGTTCATTCACCAGAAGCGCAACTTCATTTTCACATTAATAATGGTTTTCAATGTTAATAGACTGTTTCATGGCATAGTAGCGGTGTGTGGGAGCAAGTGGTGTAGTACACCTGTCAAGGAGCTCCACCGTGTGTGTTTCTAATTATTTTTTATCACATCTTGTCCAGAAAATCCTTTTGGGCCTTGTAGCACTGTGTGCTACTCAGCAGAGGAGCCCACCAGTGAACCAAGCTATGTCACCTGTTTATGTAAGAACTGCAGATATCAAATAAATAATTTTCGGATTAACCGTGCGCTCCTAGACAAAACGACTCCTTTCCAGATTGTGTACTTGTATACTTTTATTTTCCCAACGCGTTTCGAAGTTTCAAACTTCTTCCTCAGGGGATGATAGGTACATATCATCCCCTGAGGAAGAAGTTTGAAACTTCGAAACGCGTTGGAAAAATAAAAGTATACAAGTACACAATCTGGAAAGGAGTCGTTTTGTCTAGCAGCGCACGGTTAATCCGAAAATTATTTCTTTGATATCTGATGATTTATGGTCACGGAGTGGCCATTTGGATGTGCAGCAGCTTTGACTTCTATTCCTTTATGCCTCCAACTCTCCTGCTATTGGTGAGTATAACAGCTTGAACTATATCTCTTTTACCTGGGTAAGACCCTATTGCGCTCTTTCTCTTTTAGTTTTAACCACTATGTAAGAACTGCGTGCTACTCAGCATAGGAGCCCAGCTGTTAAGCAAGCTACAGCACTTGTGGTTTAGACACTTAATTTTTTCATTTTTTCTGGAATGCCGGTTAGGCCTAATTCCGCAATTCCGGTTGACCTGCACTTACTGGGAAATCCTCGTTCGCGGGGAAGAATTGTAATCCCAGATCCCCATCACTAACGGGTTTCCTCGGGTTATCTGTGTCAGAGACACCGCACTGCACTTGCTCATAGAGCCAGTGCACGTGTCTTGAGTACAGAAGCAGTGCTAAGAGTTACCTGGGGAGCAGGGCAGCAGAGGTGACCAGGCGTGCTTCAGGCTAATAGTGTCAGGGTCCAGTCAGTGCTGGAAAGTAAAGATGTATAGGACCTGCGGACACTGAAACTGAATAGTCTGCACGGGACCTATGGTCATGTGACTGCACGGGGGCGGGGCTTAGCGTCCTGTATTCAGATAGGACAGGACACCATACAACAACTCAGAGTCAGGCAAAACAGAGGTCACAGCAGTACGGGCAAATGAGGTACAGGAGGGACAAACAGACGGGTAGTCAGACAGAGCCAAAGGTCATACACAAGAGGGCGACGTGGTACCAAGGGGACGAGCAGAGAGAAGTCGGGTCACAAGCAGAGAGTCATACACGAGAGGTAGCGCAGTACAAGAGGGTCAGGCAGAACTCGTAACAGGGACAGAACCAGATCACAACTGAACAAGCAAGCAAGATATCAGGCACAAGGCACACGTATACAAGAGGTCACTTAACTCAGCCGAGGGCAGGAGTATAACTGACACCGGACCCAGGTCCAGTGAGCACTAAATAGCCTCCTGCTGCCAGAGAGAGGCAGCACAATTAACCCATAGTCTAACCAGGATGGGTCAGAGCGAAATCCCGTCCTGGATCATGACAGTACCCTCCTCTCAATGGGGGGCCACCGGACCCCCAGGTCTCTCAGGGTACTTGGCGTGAAAGGCTCGGATCAACCGATCCGCATAAACTGATCGAACAGGAACCCACGAGCGTTCCTCAGGACCGTAGCCCTTCCAATGTATCAGATACTGAAGGCGCGACGGACCAACCTGGAGTCGACAATTCGTTCCACCTCGTACTCAGCCTGCCCATCTACCAGAACCGGTGTCGGGGAAGATGATGATCCCTCCCCACTGGACCTCACAGGTTTCAAAAGGGCCTTATGGAAAACATTAGGGATCCTTAGAGATGGCGGAAGACTCAACCGAAAAGCCACCAGGTTAACTGCTTCAGTAATTACATAGGGACCTATAAACTTGGGTCCAAGCTTCGCAGAGGGGACCTTGAGCCTTATATTTTTGGTGGATAACCATACCTTATCTCCGACCTGAAACACTGGACCCACGGATCGTTTTTTGTCCGCAAAAAATTTAAATTTGTCCTGGGCCTTCGTAATGTTATTCTGGACCTCCCGCCATACCTCCCCCAACCGCTGGATCGTCTCGTCCGCCCCAGGACACCCAGAATTCAAGCGGGAAAATTCTCCAAAATGAGGATGAAACCCATAATTGCAAAAAAAAGGAGATGTACCCGTAGACTGGTTAGTGCGGTTGTTAAAAGCAAACTCAGCCAATGGTAACACAGAACACCAATCATCCTGTCGGGCTGAGGTCAAACAACGCAGAATTTGCTCCAGAGACTGATTGGTCCGCTCAGTCTGCCCATTAGTCTCTGGATGGTAGGCGGATGAAAAGGACAGACCAATACCCAACCTCCTACAAAAAGCTCTCCAAAATCTGGACACAAATTGCACTCCCCTATCAAACACCACATTCAGGGGTACCCCATGCAACCGCACCACATGCTCCACAAACAATCTGGACAATGTTTCCGCATTAGGTAGAGCTGCCAAAGGTACAAAATGTGCCTGCTTACTAAACCTGTCCACTACGACCCAGACCACGGTATTACCCTTGGAAGGGGGAAGGTTGGTGATGAAATCCATGGACAGATGAGTCCATGGTCTCTCAGGAATTGGCAGTGGTACCAATTGCCCGGCCGGCCGGTTATGGGGAGTTTTCGCACAGGCACAAACCTCACACGCAGACACATACTCCCCAACATCAGAGGCTAAAGAAGACCACCAGAATATTCTAGCAATGGCCTTCCGGGTCGCTGAGATCCCTGGATGTCCACACAGAACTGAGTCATGGAACTCCTGGAGGACCTTGAGACGAAACTGAGCTGGCACAAAAAGTTTATCCACCGGCTTAGCTGGAGGTGCAAGAGCCTGGGCTTCTCGAATCTCCCGTTCCAACACATTAGAAACCTCTGCCACCACCACCCCAGGCTGAAGAATGGAGGATGGAGGTTCCGGGGGGGATACCGGATCAAGACTGCGTGACAACGCATCCGCTCTGATATTCTTGGATCCTGGTCGAAAAGTGATCGAGAAGTTGAATCGGGAAAAAAAAAGTGACCATCTAGCCTGTCTGGGAGTCAACCTTTTAGCTGACTCAATGTAAGCTAGGTTTTTGTGGTCCGTGATTACCGTTATAGGATGAACAGCCCCCTCCAAAAAGTCCTCCATTCTGCAAAAGCCAATTTTACGGCCAGAAGTTCCCGATTCCCCACATCATAGTTTCTCTCCGCCGGAGAGAACTTCTTTGAGAAAAAGGCGCAAGGTCTTAAATTGGTCAAAGTGGCGGGTCCCTGGGACAATACCGCCCCCACCCCCACCTCTGAGGCGTCTACCTCAACAATAAATGGTTCAGAGGGGTCCGGTTGGATAAGAACCGGGGCCGACATGAAACATTTTTTCAAAAATTGAAATGCCGCTACCGCTGCGGTTGACCAATTCTTGATATCGGCCCCCTTTTGAGTCATGTCTGTGAGGGGTTTAACCACCTGTGAGAACCCCCTTATAAATTTCCGATAATAATTAGCGAACCCTAGGAAACGTTGCAGACCCTTCAAATCACACGGTTGAACCCACTCGAGAATGGCCTGCACCTTATTAGGATCCATGCGATACCCTTCAGCAGACACGATGAACCCCAGAAAGGACAGTTCCTGAACAAAAAATAAACATTTTTCAAGTTTAGCAAACAGACAGTTCTCCCTGAGCCTTTGGAGAACTGCCCGAACATGACCAATGTGAGTCTGTTTATCAGGTGAGTAGATTAAAATGTCATCCAAATACTCCACCATAAAACGTCCAATCAAATCGGAGTACACATGATTTATGAAATTTTGGAAGACCGCTGGAGCGTTGGTCAGGCCGAAGGGCATGACCAAATTTTCAAACAACCCTTCAGTAGTGAGAAAGGCGGTCTTCCATTCATCTCCGTCCCGGACTCGGATAAGGTTATACGCTCCCCGTAGGTCTAATGTCGAAAACCACTTAGCTCCGGACAACTGATTGTATAAATCAGGAATAAGTGGAAGGGGATAAGTATTCCTCACAGTTATTTTATTTAACTCACGAAAATCGAGGCATGGGTGCAAACCACCGTCTTTTTTTTTTACAAAAAAGAACCCTGCCGCCACAGGAGAAACAGAAGGACGAATATGTCCCTTACGGAGGCTCTCAGAAATATATTCCTTCATTGCAGCCCGTTCCGGACCCGAGAGGTTATACAGGCGGGCTTTGGGCAATTTAGCACCTGGAACCAGGTCAATGGCACAATCAAATGGGCGGTGTGGTGGTAAAACCTCAGCCTCTTTTTTGGAGAAAACGTCAGTATAATCTATCAGGCACTCCGGAATGCCTTCTAGACCCACGGACGACACAGACACAGAAACAAGACATTTCTCAGAGCAATAGGGACCCCATTTAACAATATACCGAGATTCCCAATTAATCACAGGATTATGCAGCTGTAACCAGGGGAACCCCAACACCAGTCCCGCAGGCAGGTTGTTCATTACAAAACATGAAATACGTTCCTGGTGTAAGGAACTCACTTTAAGGAGAAACTCTTCAGTACAAAACACAATGTCATTCTTAACCAGTGGTGTTTTGTCAATAGCAACAAGGTGAATCGGAGTCTCCAACCTAACTGTCCCTAACTTACACCCGGCCACCAAGTCAGAGTCAATAAAGTTCAATGATGAACCGCAATCCACGAAGGCAGTTGTGGATGTGGAGACACCCCCACAACAAAGTTCCACTTGAAATGACATTTTAGAAAATGCAGAAAAGGGTACCTGAGAGCCTGGGTGACCTCCACGATAATCACCCGGGCTCAGTCGCTTGTTGGTTAGTGGCCGGGAGGGGCAATCCTTTTTCCCATGTCCAGACTCGCCACTGTGAACACAGCATTTTCTCACGTGCCGTTGTCTCCTTTCTTCCTCCTTAAGGTTGATGGTTCCTATCGCCGTGATTTTCAGTGAAGAACTGGCTCCCCTTCCTTGGGAGAATAATGATGTCTCGGTTTGTATCACTCCCCTTGCCCGTAACCTGCGATCCCTTCGGACGGCCTGTGTCATAGCTTCCTCCAGGGCATCAGGTGGGGGGTGGAGAGCCAAGGCGTCTTTCAGATGCTCAGACAGGCCTCTATGGAACAACCCCCGGAGAGCAGCGTCGTTTCAGCAGACCTCAGCAGCCCAGCGTCTGAACTCTGAGCAAAACCACTCGGCTGAGTGTTTCCCCTGGCAAACATTCATCAGCCTGTCCTCAGCCATACGCACCCGATCAGGCTCATCATAAATATGCCCCAGGGCCTCAAAAAATGCATCCACAGTCATACGCTCAGGGGCCGTGGTAGGAAGGGAGAAAGCCCAAGCTTGGGGGGCTCCCCTTAACAGAGACATAATGACCCCCACTCTCTGACTTTCATCCCCAGAAGAGTGTGGTCTTAAGGAAAAAAAAAGCTTACAGCCCTCCTTGAAAACTCTGAAGTCAATTTTATCTCCAGAAAAGGTATCTGGTAACTTCACTGGTGACTCAGGGGAAATTAATGTAACATCACGATCCCCCAATGAAAGAACCCCCTGCACAGTGTCAGCGATCAGCTGCTGAGACTGAGCCAGGACTCTTTGTTCTCCAAAGAGTTTCTGAGACATCTGCGTCAGATGCTTAACCTGCTCAGAAAGAGTGTGCACAGGATCCATCACACACACAGGTGAATGGGAGCAGAGAAAAAAAATGGTATGGGTCAGTTATAATGTCAGAGACACCGCACTGCACTTGCTCATAGAGCCAGTGCACGTGTCCTGAGTACAGAAGCAGTGCTAAGAGTTACCTGGGGAGCAGGGCAGCAGAGGTGACCAGGCGTGCTTCAGACTAATAGTGTCAGGGTCCAGTCAGTGCTGGAAAGTAAAGATGCATAGGACCTGCGGACACTGAAACTGAATAGTCTGCACGGGACCTATGGTCATGTGACTGCAAGGGGGCGGGGTTTAGCATCCTGTATTCAGATAGGACAGGACACCATACAACAACTCAGAGTCAGGCAAAACAGAGGTCACAGCAGTACGGGCAAATGAGGTACAGAGGGACAAACAGACGGGTAGTCAGACAGAGCCAAAGGTCATACACAAGAGGGTGACGTGGTACCAAGGGGACGAGCAGAGAGAAGTCGGGTCACAAGCAGAGAGTCATACACGAGAGGTAGCGCAGTACAAGAGGGTCTGGCAGAACTCGTAACAGGGACAGAACCAGATCACAACTGAACAAGCAAGCAAGATATCAGGCACAAGGCACACGTATACAAGAGGTCACTTAACTCAGCCGAGGGCAGGAGTATAACTGACACTGGACCCAGGTCCAGTGAGCACTAAATAGCCTCCTGCTGCCAGAGAGAGGCAGCACAATTAACCCATAGTCTAACCAGGACGGGTCAAAGCGAAATCCCCTCCTGGATCATGACAATCTGCACCTGTAAGCCACACACGCTGGACTTTTCAGTGTAGCGCGCATGCAGCCCCGGACATGTAAGGGCAAAAAAAGACCTGTTATTGATCGATCTCGCATGCCAGAGCCTCGCGTTTCCCTCTAGTAAGCTTGACGCGTACCGCGGGGGCATGCCGGAGTCTTGTTCGTTAACGGAATTAAGCTGACAAATCACTAGCACAACTAAAAACGGACATCCACCACCACCCACAGAATCAACAAAGCTTGCAATCTGTCAATCTTTTCTGTAGCTGGCATGGTTGAGGTTTCCTGTGTGGAGACGAATTAAGCCGCAGGCTCCACTCCTGGTGGTGCCCTTCTGGACAATCCTTTAAGGTTCAGCTTTGCAACCATGCTGCCCCTGGAAACCAAACACTTTGCCTTCATGGACGCTGTTCGGGGGTTCGTGGGAATAACGCCACCCGATCAGCACTTGGCCTAATTTATGGTGGGAAGTCCGACGGTATATGGTCGTCTTCAATTTCAGATTTTTACTGTTTTTGGTATTTTACATTTTTATTTCAGCCTTTCTTGACTTCATAAGGGCATGACATGCCTATATCTGTGTCTCCTCCTCCTCCTTTTACTCCTCCACCTCTTTTCTATATGTAGTTGCCGTTTTCCATATGTTATTTTTGTCTTCTGAGCATTTTGTCTGCTTTGGGACACATTTTAAGGTGTTTTGTAATTGTTTTCTATGTGTTTGCCTGACATTGTTTTCAATGGTGTTCGACATTGTTTGTCCAACGTTCGACAAACATTCGACGACCTTGCCTCGTGTTCAACAAACCAAAACGAACTGGAACACTAGCGGGGTGGCTCAACACTACTCCTGAATATATAGACATACATTTTTAATGTTTAAACTATGCTATATATACCTGGCATCTGGTGATACTGTACCCATTCTGCCAGGAAGTCCTCCTCCACCCACCACTCTAAGTGAATCATTGATACCTGGAACATTGTCCCACATGTGTGATTATTTCTTGCGGATCTTCTTGTTATATTGTGGTGTGATCCATCCTGAGCATGTGACAGTCTGTGGGTTACTCCTGCAATTTAGATGTACATTTAAAAATTACCCCAACACTAGTGTATACAGCTCTACGTGTTTTGAGTTCATTTTCCCCTTCGTCACTGAGGTCTGGTGAACTCCCTATTCTGGTAAAGGAAGGTAATGAGCCTGATTATCAGGCACCTGAGCCTAATGATGATGACTGGCTGAGTGGAGTCACGGACTGGATATAAGGCTGCCGACGCCCTTCTGCCCTGCGGGTGATTTCTCTGTGGACTTCTAGGAGACCAGTCTGATTTCTGCTTATCTAAAGCTAAGTTTTCTGCTTTGCCTGTTAGCATTTGTGTTTTGTTTTTGTTTGCCTTGCTTTTCTGGATTCTGCCATTCCCTGCTGGGGTGAGCTGAATCTCCTTTTGCCGGTTGCTCTGTCTTCAGAATATTCCTGAGTACTGACATAGCCTTTTTGAAGCCTAGCATCTTCAGGGCCTTTTTCACTGTCAGTCTGTTGGCTCTTATTCTCATAGGGTTTTTCACGGATTGCAGACAGCAGCCTTCCTGTCCTTTCCTATCTAGTTAGCTTGGGCCCCGCCTTTGCTCAGTCTATCTTTCTGTCTGTGTTAGTGTTTTTTCTTCTTGCTTCACCGTCATTATATGTTGGGGGCTACCTTTTGCTTTGGGGTCTGCTCTGGGGCAGTTTAGATTTCCCTTTCTGTCTTTAGGCTAGGCAGTTCTCCGGCTGTGATCAAGGGGTCTAGGGCATCGTAGGAACCCCCCACGGCTACTGCTAGTTGTGTTGATAGGTTCAGGGGTCTGCAATCCGATAGCTGCCAACTTCTCTGGTTTTCTGGACTTAGCTAGCTTTTCTGTTCTTGCCTCCTATGGTGACTCATTCATAACATCTACGCTTGTGATACATTACCCATTTACTGCTTGTTATATTCTGGTCTAATCCAAACTGACCAAATGAGAGTTATTTTCTGAATGTGGAAATAAATACTGAGATTGACAACAATGACCCCTACACTGTGTACAGCTGTACTCTTCAGATAAATTACCATTTTACAGCTTTTTATATTGTGTTGTAATCCATACTGAGCCTGAGAGCCTCTGTGTCTGCCTCCTGAAATATCTACGGAGATTTAGAATGTTTAAACTATACTATATATACCTGCTATCTGATGATACTATACACTAGTACCATAGTTGCAGGGCAGATGAAAGAGTTGGTAGTTGGTGTGCAGTGCAGGATGTAGCAGAGCCGTGCGCCAGGCGCAGGAGAAAGATGACAGACACAGTCGTGCAGTTCCTTTACCTGTACTTGGTAAGTGCCATCCGGGACCCAGTGTACAGATGGAGAAGGAGTTGGTCAGCCTGGAAGCAAATTTGGAATTCTCTCTCTGCAGATAGGTAGTGTGGCCTTCGTTCTAGCGCTTATCTGAGGTACTCGCAGTACTGAGTTCACTGAAGTTCCCCCTGATGACTCTCTTTTAGAACTTTCTCGTATGGCAGGCAGCCATAGCCTTTTCCTTCTGGCTCACACATGTCGCTGCTGGATCCACCGAGCCTTAGTTGGGAACAGAGCATTTACAGCTGCTACTTCCTCCGGTTTCTGCTGCAGGACCGTCAGTGTCCCTACAAACTCGGAGACCGGAATCCGGACTATGCGCTCCAGCTAGGAGTGAGCCTTAACTCTGCTCATCCTCCAGCTCCCCTTCTCACGTCCACACACTTCCCCTTCCCTTCACAGACTGCCCTAACTTACCTCCTCCCGACCACAGAGAGCAGCTCCTCAGCAGTCAGGTTCAGAGGTCTCCCTGCTGGCCTAGAGTGGGAACTGTGTTGCGTGTTGGTTTAACTGCTAGAGAGATCCTTCGTTGCTCCCAAGCATGACATCACACTCCCTAGGAGGAAGGTAATGCCACTGTGCCGACCGTACTCCTGGGGGCGCCACAAGTGCACTGATGCCCAGCCACTGCTAGATGATTCTGCTGGTACATTGACTCGGACCACTACATTCCCCTCGCACTCTACACAGCCAGAATCTGACCCTGATGAAACTCAGGTTCCCCTTCCCGCATACTATATCACCTTACACGGTGACAAAGAGGAAGGTGCAGATGAAAGTGCAGGTTGCTTGAGCAGGTGGGGGAGCATACTCATGGGCGACGGCACTGGCACAGGGCCCCTTATAGTATGCAAAAGTGTCTCTGCCGGTGGAAGGGCCCACCCACCGTCAGACACACCGTCGTACTATGAGGGGCCCTGTGCCAGTGCCGTCGCCAACGAGTGGGCCCCCCCTGCTTGCTCAGGATCACAGCACTTGCAAAGTTGAAATACTTACCTCTCCCTGCTCCACCGCCATGACGTCTTCCGTGTTTCCTGACAGTGACATTCTGGTCAGAGAGCGAGATGACATCACATCTGTACGCCCTCTGCATAAACAGTCCAAGTGCAGTGAGATGGAAGATAGGAACGATGAGGAGTCCAGACTAGTATAGGGATTCTCTAGCGAGGAGACTTATTTAATTGTTTTCAATGTTGGGACAACTATTTTAGGGGAGCACTATACTCTGGAGAATGATATATGAGGCCCACCATACACTGGAGCATTCCAAAGGTGGACATCAGACACTGGAGCAGCATTTACAGGGCTCATAATGCACTGGAGCATTAGAAATGGGGTCCATTATATATGGAGCATTATTTGGGCCCATAACACAGTGAAGCTTCATCCATGGGGACCAACATATACTGTAGCATTATGTGGAGCTCATCATATACTGTTTCAAACATTATATGGGACCAATGATTCTGTATGGAGAAATATATGGGCCTCATTACTCTGTATAGCGCACTATGCGGTGGCCATAATACTGTATGGAGAAATATACTGTCTGTTTTTGGAGCTATTGGAGAATTTAAAATGGATATCAGTCATGAGATGTAAGAAGTGAAGTATTTTCGATTGTACTATACCGCTATTTCTCTGCCGTATCAGAGGATCATGAATTGTGGCATGTGTTAAAAGAGCCTAGTGACACTCTTTGGCCCAGGGCCCACGAAAATCTGGAGCCAGCCCTACCCCCCCCACAACTTTAGCCAAATAACCCCCAGTTTTCAATGCCTAACTATTATTATAAAGTAAATTAAGGTTGACAAGCTTAAGTAATAAGAATTGATGTTTTTGGCATTAAAATGGGCACTGTAGGTGTGTTTCCTGTCCTCTACTCCCTGCTGACCTTGGTTCCCCATTGACTTACATTGGGTTTCGTGTTTCAGTCGGCCTTCGACTTTTCACGATAATCAGCCGATTTCGTTCGACCCGACTTTCGAGAAAGTCGGGTTTCATGAAACCCGACTCGACCTGAAAAAAGGCAAAGTCGTTCATCTCTAACAATTACCTGTACATAATAAAACACACAAAGACCAAAGATACCAATAATGCTACCATACACCTTCGACTGTGATAAAACACTCCGGGATCGCCTTTTCTGGGGTCAAAGGTCACGTGCGTTCAGCTTGAAACTCAGGCGCACAGCTGGGGTCCGGGTATAACTGACACTGGGTCAGGTGTTATGAATGAGACACCGTAGGAGGCAAAAACAGAAATGCTAGCTAAGTCCAGAAAACCAGAGAAGTTGGCAGCTATCGGATTGCAGACCCCTGAACCTATCAACAACAACTAGCAGTAGCCGTGGGGGGTTCCTACGGTGCCCTAGACCCCTCGATCACAGCCGGAGAACTACATAGCCTAAAGACAGAAAGGGAAATCTAAACTGCCCCAGAGCAGACCCCAAAGCAATAGGCAGCCCCCAACATATAATGACGGTGAAGCAAGAAGAAAAAACACTAACACAGATAGAAAGATAGACTGAGCAAATGATGGGGCTCAAGCTAACTAGATAGGACAGGATAGAAAAGCTGCTCTCTGCAATCCACCAAAAACCCTATCAAAACAAGAGCCAACAGACTGACAGGGAAAAAGGCCCTGAAGACGCTAGGCTTCAAAAAGACAATGTCAGTACTCAGGTATTTTCTGAAGACAGAGCAAAAAGACACAAAGGAATTCAGCTCACCCCAGCAGGGAATGGCAGAATCCAGAAAAGCAAGGCAAAATAAAACCAAAACAAAAATGCAAAAAGCAAGGCAGAAAACTTGGCTTTTGAGGAGCAGGAATCAGACTGGTCTCCTAGAATCCCTCAGAGAAATCACCAGTGAGGCAGAAGGGCGTCGGCTGCCTTATATTCAGTCAGCAATTCCCGTCACCTAGTCATCCTCTACCAGCTCAGGTGTTTGGTAATCAGCCTCACTACCTTCCTTCACCAGAAGAGGGAGTTCATCAGACCTCAATGGTGAAGGGGAAAATGAACACATAACAGTCAGGTTTATTAAAGGTGAAAGCAATACATAAAGGAAAAAAAAACATAAAACAAATCCTTGCCTGTCCGGCACTAACTAAACAAGGTACAACCTAACTACCAACTGGCGGGCTTCTCCCGTCCAGCCAAACCACACTTACCGTGGGCACTGCTTTCATTCACGTGTGTCTCTCACACAGACAGGCTCTCTGTGTCCCCAGGCTGAGACACTCACACAACCACCTGGCATACTTTTATATCCGCCTCCCATTATTCATTAGTAACCAGGTGATATACTGACCAGACTAGGCCACATAGGAAAGGTATCTGGGTGAGATATACCTGCCCTCATCCACTATTCCCACGTAATTCTCACATATCCCCCCCTCTACTCATACCACTCTAGTGGAGCAATGGCACCCGCCAAACAGTGCACTCGGGACAGGGCATCTGCATTCCCCATCTGTACCCCTGGACGGTGCTCCACCGTAAAAGTGTAGGCCTGCAGGGCAAGGAACCACCGGGTCACCCGGCTATTCCGTTCCTTGTGCAAGTGCATCCAATTGAGAGGGGCATGGTCAGTGATCAGCCTGAACTTTCGTCCCACCAGGTAATATTTGAGGGCCTCTAGAGCCCACTTAATGGCTAGGCACTCTTTTTCTACAACTGCATACTTTTGCTCATGTTTATTCAGCTTCTTGCTGAGATAGAGGAATGGGTGTTCCACTCCATCCCTCACTTGTGACAGTATGGCCCCGATACCGGTATCCGAAGCATCCATTTGTACCACAAACTCGCTGCAGAAGTCCAGAGTCACCAGCACGGGTTGAGAGCAAAGTGCCTGTTTTAGGCTATGGAAGGCTTCTTCAGCCGCTAAATTCCATTTAATCATGATGGAGTCTTTCCCTTTGGTAAGATCAGTCAGGGGGGTAGCGATGGCTGCAAAATTGGGTATGAACCGGCGTTAATAGCCGGCGATCCCCAGAAAGGCTTGCACCTGCTTCTTGTTGACAGGTTGCGACCAGTCCTTAACCGCTTGAATCTTATTGACCTGGGGTTTAACAACAACCCTCCCAATTACATACCCCAAATACCGGGCTTCTTCTAGTCCGATGTGACATTTCTTGGGGTTCGCGGTTAGACCTGCCTCCCACAGGTCGTCAATCACAGCTTGTACTTTCTGGAGATGAGTCTCCCAGTTCAAGCTGTAAATGACAATGTCATCCAAATAGGCCGAAGCGTACTGCCTATGTGGCCTCAGGACTCGATCCATCAGTCTCTGGAAGGTCGCCGATGCTCCGTGCAGTCCAAACGGCATATACACATACTGAAATAAACCTTCCGGCGTAGCAAATGCCGTATTTTCTCTGGCAGCCTCTGCCAGAGGGATCTGCCAATACCCCTTTGTTAGGTCTAGGGTCGTAATTTACCGGGCTTTTCCTAACCGATCTATTAACTCGTAGACCCGGGGCATAGGGTAGGCATCAAATTTTGAGACCGCATTCAGTTTCCTGAAGTCATTGCAGATCCGGATGGTGCCGTCCGGTTTAGGAATTAACACAATCGGGCTGGACCAAGCACTGTGCGATTCCTCAATGACACCTAACTCTAACATTGCCTTCAATTCTCGGGAAATGGCTTCACGGCGCGCTTCCGGAATTCTGTAGGGTTTCACGTGAACTGTGACACCAGGTTCCGTTACAATGTCATTTTTCATTAGCGTTGTCTGCCCGGGTTTTTCTGAGAAAAACTTTTGGTTGTTAAGTAGAGACTCTCTCGGAGCGGCAAAAGTCTGAGGTTTTGCCGCTCCGAGAGAGTCTCTGCAACCCATACCTCCGGTATGGTATGGAAGCAGACGGGACGGGCCAGCTCCGCTGACAAGGCAGACCGATCTTTCCAGGGTTTTATCAGATTTACATGATAAACCTGTTCAGGTTTCCGTTTAACTGCCTGGTATACTTTGTAGTTTACTTCACCAACTCTTTCTTTAATCTCAAAGGGGCCCTGCCACTTTGCTAGGAACTTACTGTCCACCGTGGGGACCAGGATCAACACCCTATCTCCGGGTGCAAACGTATGGATCTTGGCGCCCCTATCATAGATTCTTTTTTGGGCTCCTTGAGCCTCCCTCATGTGTTCTTTGACGATAGGCATAACAGCCGCAATACGGCCCTGCATTTGGGATATGTGATCTATCACCATTTTAAACGGAGTGACCTGACCCTCCCTGGATTCTTTGGCGACGTCTAACAGTCCGCGAGGACGTCGGGCGTACAATAACTCGAAAGGCGAGAACCCCGTGGAAGACTTGGGCACTTCCCTGATGGCAAAAAGCAAATACGGAAGTAAAAAGTCCCAGTTCTTCCCATCCTTGTCTATCGCCTTTCTCAGCATCTGCTTCCGAGTTTTATTGAACCGTTCGACCAACCCGTCTGTTTGAGGGTGATACACGGATGTGCGTAATGGTTCGATTTGTAACAACCGGCAGAGCTCTTTCATTACCCTGGATATAAAGGGAGTCCCCTGGTTGGTGAGTATCTGTTTTGGTATACCGACCTGACTAAACACATGCACCAGTTCCTTGGCAATCGTCTTGGTGGCCATGTTACGCAAAGGGATGCCTCCGGGAAACGAGTGGCATAATCCAAGAGGACCAGGATATGTAGGTGTCCACGTGCAGACCGTGGAATGGGCCCAACTAAATCCATCCCAATCCTCTCAAACGGGACTTCAATAATAGGTAGGGGTACCAAAGGGCTACAGAACCGGGGCTTAGGGGCAGAGGCTTGGCAGCCAGGACAAGACTCACAATATACACGAATATCGTGATGCATGCCTGGCCAAACAAAACAGTGTAATATCCTTTCGGTGGTTTTCTGGACTCCCAGGTGACCTCCCATCACATGTC
The DNA here is from genome assembly GCF_039654945.1 of Dendrobates tinctorius. Classification (NCBI taxonomy): domain Eukaryota; kingdom Metazoa; phylum Chordata; class Amphibia; order Anura; family Dendrobatidae; genus Dendrobates; species Dendrobates tinctorius. The sequence continues at coordinate 6,558,750 of NW_027361735.1, read as the reverse complement.
CGTGGGAACAGGTCCAGCACCTGCCGCCGGTAAGGTTTTGGCACGACTAATAGTTGCACCGTGTCTTCCCCCTTTTTCTCTATCTGATAGAGTAAATCATTCTCCAGGACCATGTAAGGATATGCCAGCCTAGAGCCAGGTTCTATGGGTACCCCATTTATCACTTTTACATTTGTCTTAGCCTGATAAAAGGTAGGATCCTTTATTCGCTCGCTTTGGAAGTCATCTTTCTGAACTTCCAAATCCGGCAAACGGGGAGGTAGACGGCTGTCGGCCTCCTCCTCTTCCCTGGTCTCCTCCGTATCACCCGCCATGACTGAAAACGGTAACTGCAGGTCATTTCCAGCAGACTCTTCCTCCGAGTCTTCCGGGGGGACCTCTTCCAGGGGTTCGGGACCCACACGCGCCCTGGGAGAGGAATCATGTACACTATTACCCGGGGGCATCAACTGATTCTCCCACAATTGCCAGAAATGGGGAAAATCCTGGCCCAAGATAACATCGTGCAATAACGCAGGGACGAGTCCCACTTTATGTTGCACAGACGCATAGGAAGTAGTAATGCATATGACCGTGGTGAGGTACGAACAGGTGTCTCCATGCACGCACATTACAGTTTGTCTGATGGTCCAGTCAGGGCTGACACCAGACTGGCCTTCACCAGAGTCACCACACTTCCTGAGTCTAACAATGCCACCACATTTTTGCCATCAACAGTTAAATCACACAAGTGTTTTTCCACATCCTTTTGACCGGCATTCACACTCACTACCCGTGCAACCATAGACATGCGGTTTTTAGAGTACGTGACGTTGCACTGCATGGGTTCAGTAGTGACCAGTAAGTTCGCAGCAATGTGGCCCATCTCTTGGCAGCAACACCTAACGAGACCCTTGCTTAGACCATAGTTCGTTACTCTCGGCCTCGCATTGCGGGCAGTCCCGGTTTCCTCCCCCGCTGTCTTAGGGATTTTTCCTTCTCCCCTACTCCAGTCTTACCGGTTCCATGTGGAGATGATGAAGAATGAGGAGGGGTAGCGTCGTCTCGGAGTCCTTCCGCTACGGAGTAAAGTTCAACCAGATCCACCAGTTGATCTGCCGTCGTAGGATTTCCATGGCTTACCCACTTCCTCAGGGCTGGCGGTAGAGCTCTCAGGTACTTGTCCATGACGACTCTCTGGATTATCTCTGGTGCTGTCAGCACCTCGGGTTGTAGCCACTTCTTCGTCACGTGGATCAGGTCGAACATCTGTGATCGTGGGGGTTTATCCGGCTGATAAGTCCATTGATGCACTCTCTGTGCATGGAAAGCGGTCGTCACTCCCAGCCGGGTTAAGATCTCGGCTTTCAGTTTGTCAAAGTCCTTCGCGGCTTCAGGTTCTAAGTCATAATAAGCCTTTTGGGCCTCACCGGAAAGAAACGGGGCAATCAGGCCGGCCCATCATGCCTTCGGCCATTTTTCTTGCACCGCCGTCTGTTCAAACGTGGTCAGGTATGCCTCGACGTCATCTTCGGTCGTCATCTTCTGCCAGAACCGACTCACGTGAATCACTCTCGACACGGCTTCTAGGTTAACCTCAGGTGAGCTTGCCAGTCGCTGCGCCACCTGCTGGAGAAGCGAACGATCGGTAGCTGTCATGTCCACCAACTCCTTCAGCTGGGCCATCATCACCCGATTAGCTTCTTGCTGGACGGCAGTGGACTGTACCAGCGCTTTCACCACGTCCTCCATGTTCATGCTTCCAACGTGATGCCTGCGTTCTCCACCACAATGTGATAAAACACTCCGGGATCGCCTTTGCTGGGGTCAAAGGTCACGTGCGTTCAGCATGAAACTCAGGCGCACAGCCGGGGTCTGGGTATAACTGACACTGGGTCAGGTTTATTAAAGGTGAAAGCAATGCATAAAGGAAAAAAAACATAAAACAAATCCTTGCCTGTCCGGCACTAACTAAACAAGGTACAACCTAACTACCAACTGGCGGGCTTCTCCCGTCCAGCCAAACCACAGTTACCATGGGCACTGCTTTCATTCACGTGTGTCTCTCACACAGACAGGCTCTCTGTGTCCCCAGGCTGAGACACTCACACAACCACCTGGCATCCTTTTATATCCACCTCCCATTATTCATTAGTAACCAGGTGATATACTGACCAGACTAGGCCACATAGGAAAGGTATCTGGGCGAGATATACCTGCCCTCATCCACTATTCCCACGTGATTCTCACATATCCCCCCCTCTGCTCAGACCACTCTGGTGGAGCAATAACACCCGCCAAACAGTGCACTCGGGACAGGGCATCTGCATTCCCCATCTGTACCCCTGGGCGGTTCCCATCCTGCATGCACCTGTGCATGGAACAGTGACCCCAATACTTCCAAAACTTGTGTCATTATTTTAGTCACCCCCTCCCACCAAAATACTACATAGACAGGGTGCAAGAGAAAGCGTGCTTCTAAAAATAATAGTGTTCATTAAAAAGTAATAATACACAACTGTACTACTGTGTCTTGTATATAGGTAACAAGTTCAAACAGGTGCAATTAATACAGATAATGAGTGCTGAGTAGGAGGGCTTCTTAAAGAAAAAACAGGTCTGTGAGAGCCAGAATTCTTGATGGTTGGTAGGTGATCAAATATTTATTTCATGCAATAAAATGCAATGTAAATAATTAATTATAATTATTTGATCCCTTGCTGATTTTGTAAGTTTGCCCACTGACAAAGACATGAACAGTCTATAATTTTAAGGGTAGGTTACTTTTAGCATTGAGAGATAAAATATCAAATATAAAATCCAGATGTGATCCTTGTAAATGCACGGGAGCTCTGTATAAAACAAAGTTGGGTGAAAAGTGTTTGCCCCCTTCCTGATTTCTTATTCTTTTGTATGTTTAGCTAAAAATATCATTCAATTGAGTGTTCGCAATGCATTTCCTAAAAACTCCTGAAACCCCCTGACTCCCCATGTATCACCCATAAATACCTTTATTATTTCTCCCACTCTGTAAATTAATCAGTTCCGTCCGGTCCGATAGGCATTGTCTCTGTTCCCTCACTCCACCCCTCCTCGACTGCTGTATGCAATATGTTCCATAAATGTCGCAAATCGCATACAGATCTCACGCGTGCACACTGAAATGGTATCTCGCGCGTGCACATTGAAATGGCATCTCGTGCGTGCGCATGGAAATGGTGTCTCGCGCGTGTGCAGTATGCTTTGCTTAACTGCGGGCAAAGCAGAAATGCAGTACGGCACATGCGCACTACTTCTTTTTGGCTTTGCCCGCAGTTGGGCAAAACATACTACAAACTTGTGAGATACCATTTCAATGTGCATGCACGAGATCTGTACGTGATCTGCGATATTTACGGAAAATATTATGTATAGCAACTGAGGAGGGGTGGAGTGAGGGAACAGAAACAATGCCCATCGGACTGGACTGAACTGATTAACATACAGCTATTTTTGTATAGGAGGCCAAAAATGTGACAGGTTCCCTTTAAATGAAGGTCTTTATTATTAAGGGAAAAAGAAATTCAAACCTTGTGTGAAAAAGTGATTGCCTCCTAAATCAATAACTGGTTGGGTCACCCTTAGCATCATCAACTGCAATCAAGTGCTTGCGATAAGTGGCAATGAGTCTTTTACAACACTCTGGATGAATTTTTACCCTCTCATCTTTGTACAATTGTTGTAATTCAGCCACATTAGAGGGTTTCCAAGCATGAATTGCCTTTTTTAATGTCATGCTACACACATATATACAGTGGGTATGGAAAGGATTCAGACCCCTATAAATTTTTCACTCTTTGTTTCATTGCAGCAATTTAGTAATTCAAAAAAGTTCATTGTTTTTCTCATTAATGTACACTCTGCATCCTATATCACATGGTTATAAGTATTCAGACCCTTTGCTCAGACACTCATATTTAAGTCACATGCTGTCCATTTCCTTGTGATCCTCCTTGAGATGGTTTTACTCCTTCATTGTAGTCCAGCTGTGTGTAATTAAACTGATAGGACTTGATTTGTAAAGGCACAAACCTGTCTATATAAGACCTCACTGCTCACAGTGCATGTCAGACCAAATGAGAATCATGAGGTCAAAGGAACTGGCCAAGGAGCTCAGAGACAGAATTGTGGCAAGACACAGATCTGGCCAAGGTTACAAAAGGATTTCTGCAGTACTCAAGGTTCCTAAGAGCACAGTGGCCTCCATAAACCTTAAATGGAAGAACTTTGGGATCACCAAACTGTCTTCCTAGACCTGACCGTCCAGCCAAACTGAGCAATTGTGGGAGAAGAGCCTTGGTGAGAGAGATAAAGAAGAACCCCAAGATCACTCTGGCTGAGCTCCACAGATGCAGTAGGGAGATGGGAGAAAGTTCCACAAAGTCAACTATCACTGCAGCCCTCCACCAGTTGAGCCTTTATAGCAGAGTGGCCCTACGGAAGCCTCTCTATGTGTTTGCTAAAAAACACATGAAGGACTCCCAGACTATGAGAAATAAGATTCTCTGGTATGATGAGATGAAGGTAGAACTTTTTGGTGATAATTCTAAGTGATATGTGTGGAGTAAACCAGGCACTGATATGTGTGGAGTAAACCAGGCACTGATTGTATTGGGCAGGCTCATCACCTGCCCAATACAATCCCAACAGTGAAACATGGTGGTGGCAGCATCATGCTATGGGGGTGTTTTTCAGCTTCAGGGACAGGGCGACTGGTTGCAATTGAAGGAAACATGAATGCGGCCAAGTACAGAGATATCCTGGATGAACACCTCTTCCAGAGCGCTCTGGACCTCAGACTTGGCCAAAAATTCACCTTCCAACAAGACAATGACCCTAACCACACCGCTAAAATAACAAAGGAGTGGCTTCAGATCAACTCTGTGACCATTCTGGACTAGCCCAGCCAGAGACCTGACCTAAACCCAATTGAGCATCTCTAGAGAGACCTGAAAATGGCTGTCCAACAACGTTCAACATCCAACCTGATGACGCTGGAGAGGATCTGCAAGGAAGAATGGCAGAGGATCCCCAAATCCACACACTACAAATCACTACATGTTTTCAAAAGAGAAGGAAAACTGTATATCCAAAACAGTATCTGATTCAAAAGACACAAAACAATTAATGGCGCTGTTAGCAGAACTGCCTTAGTCCTGCACTTCATCATTGGGACTACACAAGTAGAGATTTCTGAAAAATTCAGCATTCTTTATCCTGGCCTGTAAGCCTTAAGTTTCAGAGTCCTACATTATTAGCATTGTATTCCCTTTGCTCACTGAACATTCATTGTTATCTCTGTGTCCTCCTAAGGATTGTGCGGTATTAAGCAGGGCTGTGCTGTTGAGATACAGTATGAAGGCTTCAAAGTGAACTGATGTCCAGAGATCTCTTTGAAGTGTATGGGGCAGATGATCTGTAGGGTCATTTTAAGTAACATGGAGGAAGACAACCAAAATTGCTAGAAGATGAAAGTGCTAACCCACAGAAGCCATCATTTTACAAATTATTGTAATTAGACAGTGCCTACTTGGACATGCTGAGCAATTCTGATATAACAGCTATTTTTCTTTCAGATTTGATATGCTTTGAACATATGCACATCCATTTGACAGCTCATTTACTGTGAAAATGCTTTCCATCTCCAATATGAATGCTGGATAATTGGGTCTCGCCAAACATGTTTTATTTTTAAAAGAAATTTGAGATTTTATTATAGATAATATGATGGTAGTTTGTTTAAATTGCTTTAATATTCTCAGTAGAGCGCTCTTCAGTTAACCAAGATGCCAGAATCTAGTTAACTGCCAGCTACTGCTTATTATAGGCAATGAATTCAGTGATAATTCTGAAGATAAATCGATAGGAGACACAGTCTCTCTGTAACGTGCGCAATAAGTCGGGAACATTGCTGCTAATTTGCAGTATGATGTATTCCACGGCTTCCTCTGGTGAGTCGTAGCATAGCCATGTAATCCTATAAAGAAGTCCACTCCATGGCCTGATGACATTACACACTGTCATTTATGTCTTATTTTATTTTCAATACAAGAAAGAGAAAAGTCATTTCTTTAAATGTGTGAAGTATAATATTCACTATGGGATTGTACTTAAGTTAAGATATACTGTACTACAGGGAAAAGGAAGACGTCTTCAATTCGATTGACGCAAAGAAAATGTCCAACATCCAAAACCTTACATTTTAAAGCCCAGTCCTTTGGTGCTCAGTCCCCTTTCCTGTGATCACTTCCAGGCGTTGGTGAGAATAATTTTTTAACAAGAGTTATCATTAGAGTTGAGCGAAACAGGTCGGTCAAATTCATAAGTCGCCGACTTTCGCTGAAGTCGGGTTTCATGAAACGAAACCAGATCATAGCGTGAGGTCGGCCATGAGGTCGGCGACCAGAGCGCCAAAGTCGCGTTTCAAATGATGCTTTTTCAGCCAATGATGGAGGACGCACACTGTGGGCAACGCGATGACATGGGCATCGGTCAGCACCATCTTTGAGAAGGGCATGCAAGTGATTGGCATGCTTTGTGTGGCATCACAGGGGCTATAAAAGGGCGTGCACGCTGACCGCCATCTTACTTCTGCCAATACTAGCATTAGGGAGAGGTTGCAGCTGCTGATTCTGAATAACGGAAAGCGTTAGGCAGGGAAGAAGAACAGCAGCAGTGTGCAGCAGTCCTGCTTATTAGGCTGCCTGCTGCCATACTTGGACTGAGAGCATCATTGTGAGCCTCCTAAAATCTCTAAGGAGCTTCCAATTCTCCCCAATACTATATACACACCTTGTGCCTGGTCATACACCTGCCTATTTCAGCCTGTTAAATTGAGGTGTAATCTATAGTGGGCCAGAGATAATAGTTCAGCCTCCTAAAATCTCTAGGGAGCTTCCAATTCTCCCCAATACTATATACACACCTTGTGCCTGGTCATACACGTGCCTATTTCAGCCTGTGAAATTGAGGTGTAATCTATAGTGGGCCTGAGATAACAGTTCAGCCTCATAAAATCTCTAGGGAGCTTCCAATAATCCCCAATACTATATACACCTTGTAACTTGTTTTACAGTACCATATAGCTGGTGGTATTTTGGGTACATTTTTCCAAAAATGAGGAAGTATGGTGGAAGAGGCCGTGGAAGTGGGCGGGGGTTGCCAGCTGGTACTGATGGTGGTGGGGGTAGTGGTGCATCTGCTGGTAGTGGCAAAAGCACAATAGCACCTTAGGCAGGAGGTGTTGAGCCTGCGTCATCGTCTGGCTCCACAAGGCCTCGAAGGCTCCCTTTTCTGGGAGTAAGTAAACCGCTTTTAAAGCCGGAGCTTCAGGAACAAGTTTTGGCTTACATTGCTTACCCAGCCTCCAGCTCTATCGCCTCCTCTTCTGAAGTTTCAAAAAATAAAAGCACTGAGTCATCAGTGGAGGCTCCTGGTCAGGAACAACACCTTTCCTTGTGTCCATAACCCCTACCAAAAGTGAAGGATGTGGCAGGCCACACTACAGATTACTCCATGGAGCTCTTTTCACATACCATGCCTGGGTTATCAAGTCAAATCGTGAATTCCCCAGTCCAAGATGAATCGGACATAGAGTGCACTGATGCACAGCCACTGCTAGATTTTTCTGCTGGTACATTCACTCAGAGCACTACATTGTCCTCGCAGTGTACTGAGCCAGAATCTGACCCTGATGAAACTCAGGTGCCCCTTCCCACATACTATACCACCTTACACGGTGACACAGAGGAAGGTGCACTTGAAATTGAAGAGGTGATGGATGACCCAGTTGTTGACCCAGATTGGCATCCATTGGGGGAAGAGGGTGCCGCTGCCAATAGCTCAGAAGAGGAGGAGGATCCGCAGCAGGCATCGACATCACAACAGCTGTTATCTGACAGGCCCGTAGCAGTCCAAAAACGGTTTACAAAAACCCAAAGAGTTGCAGGACAGCTTGGCCAGATGGTCAAATTAGCACAGCATGCAAGGCCTCAAAATGTCTTCCATAGTAGGGAGAGTGCAGTGTGGCACTTTTTTGAACAAAATCCTAATGATCAGGCAAAGGTTATCTGTAAGAAGTGTGCAAAGACCTTTAGCTGATGGAAAAATCTGAGAAATTTGAATACCAGTTGCATGCTTAGACATTTAACCACCATGCACTTGCAAGCGTGGACGGACTACCAAACCTCACGTAACACATGTGCACCTGCTCCGAATGAAGGTAGTCAGCAATGCTACATCGCTTCCCCCACTGTAAGCCCACCGGTTATCACACCACCAGCAGCAAATGTTGAGGTGTCGTCGCAAGGCCAAAGCAGTCAGGGAATCACAATGTTATTGCTACGAAAGACTGAATCTAGGCCATCAGCAAGACCACCAACACCAACCCTGTCTCAGTTCTCCCTGTCCACCGCTACTTCCACCATATGCAGCTCTCAAGTCCAGCTCACCCTACAAGAGACTCTCAGTAGGACAAGAAAATACTCATCCTCTCATCCACGTACACAGTGCGTGAACGCCCACATTGCCAAACTAATCTGGCTAGAGATGATGCCCTACCAGTTTGTTGAAAGCAAAGCTTTCTGCGAGCTCATGGCCTACGCAGTACTACGCTATGACCTACCCAGTCGGCACTTCTTTTCTCGAAATGCCATCCCAGCCCTCCACCTGCATGTGAAAGACCGCATTGTCCATGCACTCAAGCAATCAGTGAGTGGAAAGGTGCACCTCACAACAGATGCATGGTCCAGTAGGCATGGCCAGGGCCATTACGTGTCCATCACTGCGCATTGGGTTAATGTGGTGGACGCAGGGTCCACAGGGGACAGCGGCGGTGGGACAGTGCTACCTAGCCCACGGTATAGGAACAGTTGGCTGTAGGCGTTCGACCTTCCTCCTGCTCCAGAAGTGAAAGCTTGTCCACAGAGCGCAGTCGCTTGAGCACTCCATCCGCAGCTGCCAATGTTGCACACGAGGTTTCCCACTATCGAACAGCTAGTGGTAAGCATCAGCAGGCTATGTTGAAGATGATGTGTTTGGGCGACAATAGACACACCGCGGAGGTACTGGCCGACTACTTGCAGTGACAAACTGAGTCATGGCTGGGCAGTCTACATCTTGAGGCAGGCAAGGTAGCTAGTAACAACAGCCGGAATTTTGTGGCAGCCATAGACCTTTCAAAACTCAGACACATACCTTGCCAGGCTCGCACCTTGAACCTAGTGGTGCAGTGCTTCCTCAATAATTATCCGGAGTTAACAGCCCTGCTTCATAAGGTGCGAAGACTGTGCTCGCACATCCGCCGGTCGCCCGTACACTCCAGTCGTATGCAGAAGCTGCAGCGATTGCTCCACCTTCCCTAGCATCGCCTAATTATCGACGTTGCAACAAGGTGGAACTCCACCCTGCACATGGTTCAGAGGCTGTGCGAACAGAGGCAGGCTGTAATGCATTTGTGGGAGGATACACGGGCAGGCAGTTTGAGGGCAGACATGGAGTTGTCTGGTGTGCAGTGGTCGAAACTGAAAGACCTCTTTAAAGTCCTTCAGTGTTTTGAGGAATGCACATGGCTGGTAAGCGCAGACGACACCATAATAACCATGAGCATCCCACTTATGCGTCTGCTCATGTAAACTTTGCTGAACATTAAGGAGCAGGCGTCTGCAGCCGAGGAGGAACACGAGGAGGGAAGCCTTGATGACAGTCAGCCATATTCTGCTCAGGGAAGTCTCGTGGACGAGGTGGAGGAAGAAGAGGAAGAGGAGGAGGATGATCGGGATGATTATTTATGGGAGGAGGATGCTTCTCAGGGAGCAAGAGAAAATGTTGGCGTGGCAAGGTCAGGTACAGGGTTTGTGCATCACTGGAGGGATGTTGATTTGCCAGAAAGTGCTCCTCCACCCAGCACTCGCAGTGCATCATTGACACCTGGAACATTGGCCCACATGTGTGATTATGCCTTGCAGATCCTAAAAAGAGACCCCCGCATTGCCAAAATGATGAACAATGATGACTACTGGTTGGGCAGCATCCAGGATCCACGCTATAAAGGCAAATTCCAAAACATCATGCCACAGGAGAACCTAGAGCTAATATTGGCTAACAAACAAGCAACTCTGGTAAACCATTTGTTTGAGGCATTCCTGTTATGAATGAGTCACCGTAGGAGGCAAAAACAGAAATGCTAGCTAAGTCCAGAAAACCAGAGAAGTTGGCAGCTATCGGATTGCAGACCCCTGAACCTATCAACAACAACTAGCAGTAACCGTGGGGGGTTCCTACGATGCCCTAGACCCCTCGATCACAGCCGGAGAACTGCCTAGCCTAAAGACAGAAAGGGAAATCTAAACTGCCCCAGAGCAGACCCCAAAGCAATAGGCAGCCCCCAACATATAATGACGATGAAGCAAGAAGAAAAAACACTAACACAGATAGAAAGATAGACTGAGCAAATGATGGGGCCCAAGCTAACTAGATAGGACAGGATAGGAAGGCTGCTGTCTGCAATCCGCGACAAACCCTATGAAAATAAGAGCCAACAGAATGACAGGGAAAAATGCCCTGAAGACGCTAGGCTTCAAAAAGACTATGTCAGTACTCAGGTATTTTCTGAAGACAAAAAAGGAATTCAGTTCACCCCAGCGGGGAATGGCAGAATCCAGAAAAGCAAGGCAAACTAAAACCAAAACACAAATGCAAAAAGGCAAAGCAGAAAACTTAGCTTTTGAGGATCAGGAATCAGACTGGTCTCCTAGAATTCCACAGAGAAATCACCAGCGAGGAGGAAGGGCGTCGGCTGCCTTACATCCAGTCAGAGATCCCCGTGGCCCAGTCATTCTCTCCCAGCTCAGGTGCTTGGTAATCAGCCTCACTACCTTCCTTCACCAGAAGAGGGAGTTCATCAGACCTCAATGGTGAAGGGGAAAATGAACTCATAACACATTCCCAGCACACAGTGGTGGTGATGTTCTCCCACGAGCCTTAGGGGGCAACATGGAAGAGGTGTGCGTGGTGCACACAGCCGAAGTGGCACTGGGCACAGGAGTTTCATGACCGTTGCTCATCTCCATCAAATTGTGATCACAGGGAGAGATGTAGACATTGTCCTCACTGCTTATCATGATCTGTCAGGTAACTTTGGAGGGCAAAAGACAGAAGCCACAGGCCATAGGCGATTCTATTGGACTGGCATGAGAGGACACATTTAAAAATGTGGGTAGGAATGTCACACGTCTGTGAGTAGGAAAACCCTATAAGCTAATGATAAACCACCAATGCATCTAATTTGAGTCGACGTCCATAACAAATGGAAGCCATTGATCATCTGAAGATAGAGCCCAGCAGGACAGGGCATAGCTACGTCTTAACCATCATCTATCAGTTCACCAAATTTGTATTGGCAGTCCCAGTGAAGGATTTAACAGCCCATACTACACAGAGGTGGAGCAGGGAGAGGTAAGTATTGCAAGTGCTGGGGCCCTGAGCAAGCGGGGGGCCCACTCATAGGCGGCGGTACTGGCACATGGCCCCTCATAGTACGCCGGTGTGTCTGACAGCGGGTGTGCATTCCCACCATCAGAGACACTTGATTGTACTATGAGGGATCCTGTGCCAGTGCCGCCGCCCAAGAGTGGGCCCACCCACCTGTCCAGGGCAACGGCACTCGCACGGGTGCGTGCACCAGGTTGTGACTCCGGCCCTGGGGGAGGAGGCAGCCCAGTTAGGGAGGTTGAAAAAATGGCATATGTTGATGTTGAACATTCAGCAGCTGCAAATGGAGGAATTGGAGAAGTCCGAGGAAAAGGAGGACAAAAGCAAGCCATTTTTCTGGCAACCTACGTGTCAGCAGGGGAAGGTGGGACAAAACCCTTTGAAACCCATGCATGGTTCATTTTAATGAATAGTGTTGAGCGACTTTTGTTTTTTTAGGGTCGAGTTTCGTTTCATGAAACCCGACTTTTCCAAAGTCGGGTCGAGCAAAATCGGCCGACTATAGGGAAAAGTCGGGGTCGTCCCGAAACACGAAACCCAATGTAAGTCAATGCAGAATTAAAGTCGGCAGTGAGAGGAGGACAGGAAACACACCAACAGTGCCCATTTGAATGCCAAAAGCATAAATTCTTGTTACTGAAGCTTGTCAACCTTAATTAACTTCATAATACTAGTTACGCACTGAAAAATGGGGGTTATTTGGCTACAATTGTGGGGGGGGAGGGCTGGCTCCAGGTTTTCGTGGGCCCAGGGCCAAAGAGCGCCCCTTTAACACATACCACAACTCATGATCCTCCGATACGGCAGAGAAATAGCAGTATAGTACAATGAAAAATACTTCACTTCTTACATCTCATGACTGATATCCATTTTAAATTCTCCAATACCCCCAAAAATGGACAGTATATAACTCCATACAGTATTATGGCCAGCGCTTAGTGCGGTATACAGAGTAATGAGGCCCATATATTTCTCCATACGGAATCATTATTCCCATATAATGTTTCAAACCGTATATGATGAGCTCCACATAATGCCACAGTATGTTGGTCCCAATGGATGAAGCTCCACTGTCTTATGGGCCCAAATAATGCTCCATATATAATGGGCCCCATTTCTACTGCTCTAGTGTATAATGGGCCCTGTAAATGCTGCTCCAGTGTCTGATGTCCACCTTTGGAATGCTCCAGTGTATGGTGGGCCCCATATATCATTCACCAGAGTATAGTGCTCCCCAAAAATTGCTGTCCCAACATTGAAAACAATTACATAAGTCTCCTTGCTAGGGAATCCCTGCACTACTCTGAACTTCTTGTCGTCCCCATCTTCCATCTCACTGCACTTGGCTGTTTAGGCCCTCCCACCGGCAGAGACATTTTTGCGTACTATGCGGTGCCCTGTGCCAGTGCCATCGCCCATGAGTATCCCCCCCACCTGCTCAAGGAACCTGCACTTTCATCTGCACCTTCCTCTTTGTCTCCGTGTAAGGTGGTATAGTATGCGGGAAGGGGAACCTGAGTTTCCTCTGAGTCAGATTCTGGCTATGTAGAGTGCGAGGGGAATGTAGTGGTCTGGGTCAATGTACCAGCAGCATCATCCAGCAGTGGCTGGGCCTCAGTGCACTTGTGGCGTCCCCAAGAGTACGGTCGCCACTGTGGCATTGCCTTCCTCCTAGGGAGTGTGTTGTCAAGCTTGGGAGCAACGAAGGATCTCTCTAGCAGTGAAACCAACACACAACACATTTCCCACTCCAGGCCAGCAGGGAGACCTCTGAACCTGACTGCTGAGGAGCTGCTCTCTGTGGTCGGGAGGAGGTAAGTTAGGGCACTCTGTGCAGGGAAGGGGAAGTGTGTGGACGTGAGAAGGGGAGCTGGAGGATGAGCAGAGTTAAGGCTCACTCCTAGCTGGAGTGCATGGTCCGGATTCCGGTCTCCGAGTTTGTAGGGACACTGACGTTCCTGCAGCAGAAACCGGGGGAAGTAGCAGCTATAAATGCTCTGTACCCAACTAAGGCTTGGAGGCCCCAGCATCGACGTGTGCAAGGCAGAAGGAAAAGGCTACAGTTGTCTGCCATACAAGTAAAGTCTGAGGAACATCTGTTAGACAGGAGGCGTTTCAGTGAACCATGGTCCTGTGAGTGCTTCCCCCACAAGCGCTAGAAAGGAGACGTTCAGGAAGGTACATGTTGGCGGAGTGTTGGAAGGGAGCTTTCCATTCTGGTCCCGGAGGTTGGCAGAGGTCCTGACCCGGAGGACACAGCACGGAGGCAGGCATCTGTGTAACCTGCAGACTGTGAGTAAAGCTTTGGAACTGCACGCTCTGGTGTCCTACAGTTATTCCAGCACCGCTACATCTGGGTACCAGCACCTACACCGCCTCTGCCTTTCCCCCATCACTACATCTACACTTCCCTGGGATGCCAGCTCCACCTGTGGGGAGCTTCACCATCTTTGCTGCACAACACCATCAGTCCCAGAGGATCTGCATGCAGCGTCGGCCTAACATCTATGTTGCCGAACACCACAGGTGGCGTCAAACTATCTATATAAACTCTTTACCATTATACCACGCCATTTACATGGGCGCCCAGGGCCACCGTCTGGGTCACCGCTGCTGTGACACATCCCACTGACACCGGCCCGGTACCGAGTACCCCACAGCCCTGGGAGGGTGACCCATATGCCGACTGCTGATCGGGCGGCGTTATTCCCACGAACCTCCAAACAGCGTCCCTGAAGGCAAAGTTTTTGGTTTTCGGGGGCAGTATGATTGCAAAGCTGAACCTTAAAGGAATGTCCAAAAGGGCACCACCAGGAGTGGAGCCTGTGGCTTAATTGGACTGCACCCGGGAAACCACTACCATACAAGCTACAGAAAAGATGGACAGATTGCAAGCTTTGTCGATTCTGTGTGTGGTGTGGTATGTCCGTTTGTAGTTGTGCTAGCGATTTCTCAGCTTTATTCCGTTAACGACCGAGACTCCGGCATGGCCCCGCGGTACGCGTCAAGCTTACTAGAGGGATACGCGAGGCTGTGGCACGTGTGATCGAGCAATAACAGGTCTAGCATTCCATTACATGTCCGGGGCTGCATGCACGCTACACTGAAAGGACCAGCTTTTGTCGCTTACAGGTGCAGATAACCTGCTGAACTCCGTTAGTGATGGGGATCTGGGATTCAGATTATTCCCCGCGAACGATGATTTCCCAGTAAGTTCAGGTCAACCGCAATTCCGGAGTTAGGCCTAACCGTCATTCCTGAGAAAATTACGTGTCCAAACCACAGGTGCTGTAGCTTGCTTAACAGCTCGGCAGCCGTTCTCAGGCCCAGTATGGATTCAACAACATTGTAGAAAGTTGATAAAGGGTACAGTTTCACCGGATAACACGTATATATTGTGATAAAACACTCCGGGATCGCCTTTGCTGGGGTCAAAGGTCACGTGCGTTCAGCATGAAACTCAGGCGCAGAGCTGGGATTCGTGTATAACTGACCCTGGGTCAGGTTTATTAACGGTGAAAGCAATGCAAAAGGAAATAAAACATAAAACAAATCCTTGCCTGTCCGGCACTAACTAAACAATGGACAACCTAACTACCAACTGGCGGGCTTCTCCCGTCCAGCCAAACCACAGTTGCAGTGGGCACTGCTTCCACTCACGTGTGTCTCTCACACAGACAGGCTCTCTGTGTTCCCAGGCTGAGACACTCACACAACCACCTGGCATCCTTTTATATCCACCTCCCATTATTCATTAGCAAGCAGGTGCGATACTGACCAGACTAGGCCACATAGGAAAGGAATCTGGGTGAGATATACCTGCCCTCATCCACTATTCCCACATGATTCTCAAATATCCCCCCCTCTGCTCAGACCACTCCGGTCGAGCAATGACACCCGCCAAACAGTGCACTCGGGACAGGGCATCTGCATTCCCCATCTGTAGCCCTGGGCGGTGCTCCACCGTAAAAGTGTAGGCCTGCAGGGCAAGGAACCACCAGGTCACCCGGCTATTCCGTTCCTTGTTCAAGTGCATCCACTTGAGAGGGGCATGGTCAGTGATCAGCCTGAACTTTCGGCCCACCAGGTAATATTTGAGGGCCTCTAGAGCCCACTTAATGGCGAGGCACTCTTTTTCTACGACTGCATACCTTTGCTCGTGTTTATTCAGCTTCCTGCTGAGATAGAGGACTGGGTGTTCCACTCCGTCCCTCACTTGTGAGAGTACGGCCCCGATACCGGTATCAGAGGCATCCGTTTGTACCACAAACTCGCTGCGGAAGTCCGGAGTCACCAGTACGGGCTGAGAGCAAAGTGCCCGTTTTAGGCTATGGAAGGCTTCTTCAGCCGCTAAACTCCATTTAATCATGATGGAGTCTTTCCCTTTTGTAAGATCCGTCAGGGGGGTAGCGATGGCTGCAAAATTGGGTATGAATCGGCGATAATAGCCGGCGATCCCCAGGAAGGCTTGCACCTGCTTCTTGTTGACAGGTTGTGGCCAGTCCTGAACCGCCTGAATCTTATCAACCTGGGGTTTAACAACACCCCTCCCAATTACATACCCCAAATACCGGGCTTCTTCTAGCCCGATGTGACATTTCTTGGGGTTCGCGGTTAGACCTGCCTCCCACAGGTCGTCAATCACAGCTTGTACTTTCTGGAGATGAGTCTCCCAGTCCAAGCTGTAAATGACAATGTCATTCAAATAGGCCGAAGCGTACCACCTATGTGGCCTCAAGACTCGATCTATCAGTCTCTGGAAGGTCGCCGGTGCCCCGTGCAGTCCAAACGGCATATACACATACTGAAATAAACCTTCCGGCGTAGCAAATGCCGTCTTTTCTCTGGCAGCCTCAGCCAGAGGGATCTGCCAATACCCCTTTGTTAGATCTAGGGTCGGAATATACCGGGCTTTTCCTAACCGATCTATTAACTCGTCGACCCGGGGCATAGGATAGGCATCAAATTTTGAGACCGCATTCAGTTTCCTGAAGTCATTGCAGAACCGGATGGTGCCGTCCGGTTTAGGAATTAGCACAATTGGGCTGGACCACGCACTGTGCGATTCCTCAATGACTCCTAACTCTAACATTGCCTTCACTTCTCGGGAAACGGCTTCACGGCGTGCCTCCGGGATTCGGTAGGGCTTTACGTGAACTGTGACACCAGGTTCCGTTACGATGTCATGTTTCATTAGCATAGTCTGCCCGGGTTTTTCTGAGAAAAACTTTTGGTTGTGAAGTAGAAACTGCCTGCCCTCAGTCTTTTGCCGCTCCGAGAGAGTCTCTGCAACCCGTACCTCCGGTACGGTATGCGAGCAGACAGGACGGGCCAGCTCCGCTGACAAGGCAGACCGATCCTTCCAGGGCTTTATCAGATTACATGATAAATCTGTTCAGGATTCCATTTACCTGCCTGGTATACTTTGTAGTTTACTTCACCAACTTTTTCCTTGATCTCAAAGGGGCCCTGCCACTTTGCCAGGAACTTACTGTCCACCGTGGGGACCAGGATCAACACCCTATCTCCGGGTGCAAACGTACGGATCTTGGCGCCCCTATCATAGATTCTTTTTTGGGCTCCTTGAGCCTGTATCATGTGCTCTTTGACGATAGGCATAACAGCCGCAATACGGTCCTGCATTTGTGTGACGTGATCTATCACTGTTTTAAATGGAGTGACCTGACCCTCCCAGGTTTCTTTTGCAACGTCTAACAGTCCGCGAGGACGTCGGGCGTACAATAACTCGAAAGGCGAGAATCCCGTGGAAGACTGGGGTACTTCCCTGGAGGCAAAAAGCAAATACGGAAGTAAATAGTCCCAGTTCTTCCCATCCTTGTCTATCGCCTTTCTCAGCATCTGCTTCAGAGTTTTATTGAACCGTTCGACCAACCCGTCTGTTTGGGGATGATACACGGATGTGCGTAACGGTTCGATTTGTAACAATCGGCAGAGCTCCTTCATTACCCTGGACATAAAGGGGGTCCCCTGGTCGGAGAGTATCTGTTTTGGTATACCGACCCGACTAAACACATGCACCAGTTCCTTGGCAATCGTCTTGGTGGCCGTGTTACGCAAAGGGATGGCCTCCGGGTAACGAGTGGCATAATCCAAGATGACCAGGATATGTTGGTGTCCACGTGCAGACCGTGGAAGGGGCCCAACTAAATCCATCCCAATCCTCTCAAACGGGACTTCAATAATAGGTAGGGGTACCAAAGGGCTACAGAACCGGGGCTTAGGGGCAGAGGCTTGGCAGTCAGGACAAGACTCACAATATACTCAAATATTGTGATGCATGCCTGGCCAAACAAAACAGTGTAATATCCTTTCGGTGGTTTTCTGGACTCCCAGGTGACCTCCCATCACATGTCTGTGGGAACAGGTCCAGCACCTGCCGCCGGTAGGGTTTTGGCACGACTAATAGTTGCACCGTATCTTCCCCCTTTTTCTCTATCTGATAGAGTAAATCATTCTCCAGAACCATGTAAGGATATGCCAGCCTAGAGCCAGGTTCTACGGGTACCCCGTTTATCACTTTTACATTTGTCCTAGCCTGAGAAAGGGTAGGATCCTTTATTTGCTCGCTTTGGAAGTCATCTTTCTGAACTTCTAAATCCGGCAAACGGGGAGGTGGACGGCTGTCAGCCTCCTCCTCTTCCCCGGTCTCCTCCGTATCACCCGCCATGACTGAAAACGGGAACTGTAGGTCATTTCCAGCAGACTCTTCACCCGAGTCTTCCAGGGAGACCTCTTCCAGAGGTTCGGGACCCACACGCCCCCTGGGAGAAGAATCATGTACACTATTACCCGAGGGCATCAACTGATTCTCCCACAATTGCCAGAAGTGGGGAAAATCCCGGCCCAGGATAACATCATGCAATAACGCCGGGACGAGTCCCACTTTATGTTGCACAGACCCATAGGAAGTAGTAATGCATATGACCGCAGTGAGGTACGAACAGGTGTCTCCATGCACACACGTTACAGAAAATTTGTCTGATGGTCCAGTCGGGGCTGACACCAGACTGGCCTTCACCAGAGTCACCACACTTCCCGAGTCTAACAATGCCACCACATTTTTGCCATCAACAGTTATATCACACAAATGTTTTTCCACATCTTTTTGACCGGCATTCACACTCACTACCCGTGCAACCATAGACATGCGGTTTTTAGAGTCTGTGACGTCGCACTGCATGGGTTCAGTAGTGACCGGACAGTTCGCAGCAATATGTACCATCTCTTGGCAGCGGAAACACCTAACGGGCCCCTTGCTTAGACCATAGTTCGTTACTCTCGGCCTCGCAGTGTCCCGTTTTCCTCCCCCACTGTCTTAGGGATTTTTCCATCTCCCCTACTCCCTGGAACAGTCTTACCGGTTCCACGTGGAGATGATGAAGAACGAGGTGGGGTAGTGTCGTCTCGGAGTCCTTCCGCCATGGAGTAACGTTCAACCAGATCCACCAGTTGATCTGCCGTCGTAGGATTTCCATGGCTTACCCACTTCCTCAGGGCTGGCGGTAGAGCTCTCAGGTACTTGTCCATGACGACTCTCTGGATTATCTCTGGCGCTGTCAGCACCTCGGGTTGTAGCCTCTTCTTCGTCACGTGGATCAGGTCGAACATCTGTGACCGCGGTGGTTTATTCGGCTGATAAGTCCATTGATGCACTCTCTGTGCACGGACAGCGGTCATCACTCCCAGCCGGGCCAAGATCTCGGCTTTCAATTTGTCAAAGTCCTGCGCGGCTTCAGGCTCTAAGTCATAATAAGCCTTTTGGGCCTCCCCGGAAAGAAACGGGGCAATCAGGCCGGCCCATCGTGCCTTCGGCCATTTTTCTCGCACCGCCGTCCGTTCAAACGTGGTCAGGTATGCCTCGACGTCATCTTCGGTCGTCATTTTCTGCCAGTACCAACTCACATGAATCACTCTCGACTCGGCTTCCAGGTTAAGCTCAGGTAAGCTTGCCAAGCGCTGCGCCACCTGCTGGAGAAGCGAACGATCGGTGACTGTCATGTCCACCAACTCCTTCAGCTGGGCCATCATCACCCGATTAGCTTCTTGCTGGACGGCGGTGGACTGTACCAGCGCTTTCACCACGTCCTCCATGCTCATGCTTGCAACGTGATGCCCGCATTCTCCACCACAATGTGATAAAACACTCCGGGATCGCCTTTGCTGGGGTCAAAGGTCACGTGCGTTCAGCATGAAACTCAGGCGCAGAGCTGGGATTCGTGTATAACTGACCCTGGGTCAGGTTTATTAACGGTGAAAGCAATGCAAAAGGAAATAAAACATAAAACAAATCCTTGCCTGTCCGGCACTAACTAAACAGTGGACAACCTAACTACCAACTGGCGGGCTTCTCCCATCCAGCCAAACCACAGTTGCAGTGGGCACTGCTTCCACTCACGTGTGTCTCTCACACAGACAGGCTCTCTGTGTTCCCAGGCTGAGACACTCACACAACCACCTGGCATCCTTTTATATCCACCTCCCATTATTCATTAGCAAGCAGGTGCGATACTGACCAGACTAGACCACATAGGAAAGGAATCTGGGCGAGATATACCTGCCCTCATCCACTATTCCCACATGATTCTCACAATATGTAGCCTAGTTTACACATTAAAAATATATGTCTATAGATCAGGAGGCAGACTCAGATGTTCTCAGGCTCAGTATGGATTTGACCAGATTGTACAAAGTTGAGAAAGGTTACTTTATCACTAGATAGCAGGTATATATAGCATAGTTTAAACATGTAAAATCTCCGTGTTCTCAGTATGGATTACACAGCAATCTAAAAAGTGGAAAAAAGGAAATGCATTTGAGGCGTACACAACTATATACTTTTGGTGTTATTTTTAAATCTTCATATATATTTCTGTCTCAGTAATACAGTCCAGCCTCTCCGCAATAGGAAATGAGATGCATACAATTAGTGACATAAAGGCTATTGATTGCAGAAATCTAGGAATTATTATTCATGGGAAAAACTTCCGTCACAATTCTCATAGGCGATGCTGACCCTCAATTAATTTGTGTGTTGAGACAGTGAAAACATTTTTTTGTGAATAAAGTCTTGCTGTATCGCACTTCCATTGATTCCATCACTGTTACTCATCTCAATCAAATTTTTATCACAGGGAGCGATGTAAACATGGTGCTCACTGGCTATCATGATCTGTCAAGTAACTTTGGAGTGCAAAAGACAGAAGCCACAGGCCGTAGGCGATTCTATTTGATTGGCATGAGAGGGCACATTTTGAAATGTGCGCCGGAATGTCACATGTTTGTGAGTAGGAAAACTGTGAAAGCTGATGATAAGCCACCACTGCATGTAATTGTGAGTCGACGTCCATAAGAAATGGAAGCCACTGATCATCTGGAGCTAGAGCCCGGCCAGCAGGACAGGGCATAGCTAAATCTTAACCATCATCTTTCAGTTCAATCAATTTGTAGTGGCAGTACCAGTGAAGGATTTCACAGCCCAGACTACACAGCGGAAGAGCAGGGAGAGGTAAACATTGCAAATGCTGGGGCCCTGCCCAAGCATGGGGGGCACACTCGTGGGCGTCGGTACTGGCACTGGGCCACTCATAGTACGGCGGTGTGTCTGACAGCGGGTGTGCACCACCACTGTCACAGACACTTGATTGCACTATGAGGGACCCTATGCCAGTGCCCGCGCCCAAGAGTCGGCCTACCCACCTGTCCAGGGCAACGGCACTCGCCT